>NC_134238.1:56427875-56764375 GCF_965152275.1 Natator depressus
AGCAGTTTTCATAGGCTGAGTGCTGTCTGTGTTGTATGGTATATCAACAACAAAAAATACAAACAGCATTTGCAAGTATAACCGATTTTGAAACAGCTAAACAACAAGTTTTTTGTGTGGCTTCCCCCAGCTTATTTGTCTTAGCATTTCCTTCTCTAAAGTCAGTGGAGCAAAATACAGTGACCCAGTCAACCGAGAAATATACAGCATTTGTGCCCAAGGACAAAGGCTAGTCATTAATGACTTTGCTTACTGCCCTAATTTAATTGTATGCAATCCAATATATGAAAAGGGGACCAGTCTAAGGATGAAAATTGACATCTCATGATTTTAGTGGGATTTGCCTTTCGATGTCTTACGTAAATCAAAATGACACATGGAACTAGACTTATGAACCTACTCATAAATAGTATGTAGCCCTGGCTCTTGGACCTAGAAGATACTCAGGGAACCTATTTCCCCCTAAGTCCTCTCCAGCACACCAAGTCGAGGGATAGCTCAGTGGTTTGAGCATTGGCCTGTTAAACCCAGGGTTGTGAGTTCAATCCTTGAGGGGGCCATTTAGGGATCTGGGGCAAAAATTGGGGATTGGTCCTGCTTCAAGCAGGGGGTTGGACTAGATGACCTCCTGAGGTCCCTTCCAACCTTGATATTCTATGATTCTAAGTCCTGGCATTTACATGAGCCTGATCCACAACCCGTTGAAGTCAATGGAAAGTCTCCCATACCCACTAATTTCAATGGAAGTTGGATTAACCCCCGTGTTGAGCTGAGTTTGGACACAGCAGCACTCCACTGCCTCCAAGAAGGCAGAGACAGCTATTTGAGAGGCAGCGTCGCAGTCTATCTTCTGCATTCCTCTAACTGTAGCCTGGTACTGAGGAGAAACACATGCTGCAATGTAAACCAGTGTACTCCCCTCAAATGGACCCTGTAGCATTCTGCCTGCATCTGCCTTGCACTGACAATGTCTTCGAAGCTGTGGAGCTGAATGCAGATGCTCTATCTAGTGCTCCAGAGTGGAGCAAAGCCATTATTTGGCCCAGAGACTCTCTCTCCCCCTCTTTTATATATATATATACACACACACACACACTAGATACTGTTCTGCAAAAAAGTATAGTGAAGACAAGAAAGTAGGATCTAATAGCAAACATGTGCATAAACCAGAAAGCAAGAGTGCTTTTTAAAAGAAAAACAGCGAGGCTGAAACTGGTGTCTTGACATTTGAAATGCTTTCTTTTCTTTTTCTTCAAACCACTGTTAGTAGGTTTGTACCACCTGTCATTGCTTCCTGAGATATCTCTACTGCTACATAATTTAATCATTCCAGCTGAAGTGTCAGGCAGTTAAATGTATTATTAGTTAAAAGTGGATAGTAGTTTACTTTGAAATAGAAGATTTGGGTCTCATTTTTAACTATTAAACACAGACAAAAAAATAGAGTAAGTGGTTGTAGTGTTTTAAATAATCACATTTCCTTACCTGCTATTTTAGGCCTATTCAGAGAGATACCTAAAGCACCCATTAGATCTTTAGAGATGCATACAGAAACGTAGTTGAAGACTCTGAAGTACACATTCAGGGATACGGGAAAACAGAACAACACATAAATGTGGGATGTCAGAAATCTCTTATGTTCAGACTCAGTTTTAAGCAGAGGTCTGTGGGGCTCAACTAATGCTTACTCACACTAAGAGAAACCTTCAAATCTTAAATTGCAGACAATAGTTTTAGGCAGGAGTAGCAAAGGATACACAAATCCACTGCACACGACTTTTAATGAATACAAATAGTGATAATACAATAATAGCCATGAGTGGGTTAAGTGAATCATTGGTTTCTGTGGAACGAAAGGTGTTTACAGAACAGCACTTTAAAACTATTTGATGAGGTTCCTTAAGAAAGTGCCTCCAAGGGGGTATGTTTTCAAAGTGGTGTATGATGATTTAGTGATTTATATTAATGGCAGTCGCATGGCTAAATCACCATGCACGGCTTTGAAAATGCACTCCTACAACCTTACTAGCTTGATGTCCTCTCGGGCGGCATTTGCCCTAATCCAGCTGTTTTCAATATTGTGCAGAAGATTAAAAACTATTCTAAGCTGCAATATGAGTCCTTTATGAAATCACATCAGCGTATCCACTGATGCTACTATTTAATTAAAAAGAAAAGAAAATATACACAGCCCACATTTAGAGAAAAGAAATACCTACACGCTGGGTAATCTTATGAATTAGTCGATCAGTGGCACTGCTCTTAGCTTCTGAGAGTAGCATCAACTCCCATTAAAAGAAGCAAAGGAAAAAAGAGACATAGGGCTCAATCCTATAGGCCAAGGGTGGCCAAACTGACTTGTGAGCCACATGTGACTCTTTTACAGTTAAAGTGTGGCTCTCAGAGCCCCCCCATGCCTCTCCCATTCTCCACCTAGTGGGGAGTTCAGGGCCTCTGACTTGCAATGGTTGGTGGGGCAGGGGCTTCTGCCTAGTGGGGAGGGGGGTCTTGGGGCTTCAGCCTCACAGGGCACACCTGCCAGGGCTTGGGGCTTCAGCAGGACTGAAGAGTGTTGTACGCAGCTCGGCGGGTCAGTAAGTTTGGCCACCCCTGCTATCGGCCTTAATCAGGCAAAACTCCCACTGCACTCAATGGGAGTTTTGCCTGAATAAGACATGCAGAAATGGGAATGTAGAAATGTATTTTCCTCTCAAATTTTCAGAGCACATCAGAGCTTCTTTCTTTGCCTTGTTGAGCCAACAGTGAAAAGAAGACTTAAAAGGCTGCTCATTTTACCATCCAATATATAATTGGTATTTGCTTTTGCTTCACCCACCCTAAGGAGTTGTCTACCCAGGGAAGTTATGTAGGTATGAGGTAGGGTGTGAATTTAAAGTGCTATTTAAGAAGGCAGTTGGTCATCCCATCACTGGTCCAAAGGGAAGAAATACAGGAGTCTGAAACCCAGTCAGCCCTGTAGGCTGATAAGCAGTTGGTATATATGAGGAGGCATAAATCGGTCCCAGTCTAAGAGTGGAAGAGTGAGTTTTCAGCTCAAAACAGGTAACAACAGCAAGAGGCCCATACTCTGAGGTGGATGCACTCAGAGAGATCAGAAAGGGGACAGAGGTGCAGCTAGCACCATAACTGTGACAGTATAAACCAACTATTAACTATTGGTTGGTTTTAGATTATATTAACTTTGCATTTGATTTTAAAGAGAGAGAGAGAGGATATAAACAGTAGCCACTTTTATTGACCCCTACCATGTAGCAAGGGTTTAGCCTATTGTAACTTTGACCCATATCATGTGACTGGGACTAGGAAATAATAGTTAGTCTCTTAGGAGCAAGGAATTATACCTTTATTACACCTTCCACATGAGCAAACCTATGGGTGAAAATCTTATTATCAATCCCCAGGTTATCCAAGCACACATAGGACTTCTACTTTTAAAAAAAAACTCCTCTGACTTTTTTAAGTCATTCTTTCTTTGTGGAAAAATTGAGAACAGAGCATTTCCATACAGCATTAGTACTTAAATTCTTGTATTTCCAGCAAGGGTGTCTTCTCCAAATTAAGTGCCTAAATTAGACAATTCACATCTAGGCATTTAAACTACTGGTCTAATTCTCAAATGTGATGATACTCTGAGAATCAGGCTTCTTATTTTTAGGCACCTAAATATGGATTGGGGAGACTAAATTTAGGCATGCAAGTTCAAAACTTTTCCCTTGATTCTTACCTGTGGAATTCCTCAAGCCTTACAGACAGATAATCATGTAACACATTTCAAGATAATTTTATGATATTAAGCAGAGAGTAATTCACTCAGAGTCAATGAGCTACTGTGCAACAAGTCACTGGAGACCTACAGTAAATTTGCCTATTTCTACAGAAGCTATGCCTCCTTTCCTCAAGCAGTCCGTCTGGTTACACATGGTCATGGTCCTGCTCTACTTTCCACTCTTTTTTTCTGAGGCAGCACAAAAGCTTCCTGGAACCTGAAGATACTAAAAGCGTGGCTATGATGTTTTGTAACTAGTACCTTATTTTTAATTCTGGTTTGAATAAATATTCCAAAGTAACATTTCTAAATTTTCAGAAAGGTTAGTATTTTTGTCTTGCTGTTATTTGGCAACAGCAAAAGGACATGAGTTACCTGCCCTGATCTGCATTCTTCTGCCTCTCTCTGTCACCAAGCAGAATGAGGGAAGCACAGATCAGCTCCTTGATGCTTTATTGTTAGACATAGTCTGTCAACTAGTTGGGTCCCTTTCTCAGCTTCCTGGTGGGAAGGAGATGTTAGGATATAGATATTCAGGCCTGTCTGTAAAGGCCTATACTCTAAGAATTTAGGTGTATTCTTATCACTTGGCTAGTTAGAGGTATAAAAGAAAGAATAAAAATCACCGTCTGCCAGTGTAAGGTCCTTCTCTTACTGTGACAGTCTGAGGCCCTGATCTTAGGCTAAGGCCTTTGGCTAAGCAGCAGAAGCAGCCATAAACTGGGAAGCAACCGGTCACATCCTCACATTCCAAACTAGTCACATTGAAATAAGGTGCTATTGGGCTGTTAGGAATACAATCCTGTCCTGATAATGCCTATCGCCTCCAGAGAAAGGGAAGTGCCTAGAAGATGTAAAAGGAAACTTAGTTTGATAGCATCCTGTCTAGCAAGAACTCACTTATCAATAGCTGGGATGTGAAATCCTCACTTCTGTATTGTTTTGTCATTATAGTTCCCACTTTGCTATTGTTTGTCTGTATAATCTCTGTCTGGTTCTGTGATTGTTCCTGTCTGATGCGTAATTAATTTTGCTGGGTGTAAACTAATTAAGGTAGTAGGATATAATTGGTTACATAATCATGTTACAATATGTTAGGATTGGTTAGCTAAATTTCAGGAGAATGACTGGTTAAGGTATAGCTAAGCAGAACTCAAGTTTTACTATATAGTCCGCAGTCATTCAGGGATGGGGGGGATGGAAACAGGGAGTGGGTGTGGGTGTGTGTGTGTGGGGGGGAAATGGGAACAGGGAATGGGAGTGGGGAAATTGGAATCATGTTTTGCTAAAGGGGGAAATGGGAACAGGGAAAGGGGGTGGGGAAATTGGAATCATGTTTGGCTAAGGGCAGGAATGGGAACAGGGACACAGGTGTAAGGCTCTGTGGTGTCAGAGCTGGGAAGGGGGACACTAAGGAAGGAAACTGGAATCATGCTTGCTGGAAGTTCACCCCAATAAACATCGAATTGTTTGCACCTTTGCACTTCGGGTATTGTTGCTTTCTGTTCATGCGAGAAGGACCAGGGAAGTAAGTGGGTGAAGGAATAAGCCCCCTAACAGGAGAGACAAGGAATGGGGAAGAAGAGCTTGCAGACCTAACAGTAACTCCCCTCATTTATGCCTAGTAAGGAGAGAAAAAACAGAACTGTAGACCCATCACCTGCCAGTCCCTGCAGGGAGTTAATATATCAGGCTCCTCATGGAGAGAAGCAGCTCCTTTTGCTACAGCACAGAACCCTGTCTTCTCTTCCCCAGAGGCCACGGATGTGGGAGGAAGGCTTATCTCAGCTATATCCCCCTGTCTGAAGAGGAAAGACAACAAAGCTGAAGCTACTAGTTAGTGTGAGAGAAGAAATGGGCTATTCTAGTCTGTATGGATTCTTATACCACACTCATCACCATAGTATCCGAGTGCCTTCCATCTCCTTAGTTTCTAGGGGAGTTCATTTCAGTCTTTGACAAGCCCCTAAAAACTTTCTGTCTCCTGCACAGAGAAGCTTTACCCTTACTGTAGAGAGTTCCATTGTGCCAAAGGAGCGAAGTTGGCTATGGTCTTCATCCCAGAGCTTTAGAGTATCTTTTAGACATCCTGGTGCACAGGGAGATCTTGGTGGACCAGCAAAATGCCTGGACCACTACCGATAACTGGAAATAAATTACCATGCTTATTGCCAAATGCAGCTAAATAGTTGGTCTTAGCAGGATTCTGAAACAGCCTTAGCATATCTAAGCAAGAAGCCAGGAGGGGAGGGGATCAAGGAGGGAGCCAACCCTGTGTCCTTCCTGATAAGATCTCTGGTTAAATTGCTGGGGTATGTGTTTTTTAAAAAGCAGGAAGCTTATGTGTATCTGCCCTTTGGGATGTTTGTCAGGGTCCCTAAAACATGTGGACTCTGCAAAAACACATCTAATTAATGATTTGAGGAAACCTCTTGTTAAGCCAACTATTTCATAGTTTAAGCAAGTTTTTTTTTATTGACATGTTATTGTTATACTAATCCAAATAAATAAGGAGAGAAAGCATGGGATAGGTGGACTCTTCAGGGACACAGTTTAGGGTCCCCAATGGCAGCTGAAAGAAGGGCCAATCAGATGGCTGTCGTTTTACCACTCAAAGACTGCTCCAGACTTCAGTAATTATTGATTTTGGAATGTTTTACTAATCTGTTGTGGACGTGTGTAAGTGCTTGAGACTAAAATAAAGTGCAGCTTTAAGCAAAAACACTCCCGTATTGTACTGTTTGTGCCAGCCACCTATTGGTCCAATGGCCATGTCTCCACTGATTTATTTTCTGCCACCACTTTTCCAAGAGTAATAGTTATCAAGAACTTTGGGGTTTAAGAACCACGGTAACACTGGGCCCAGGCCATAGAGTTTTGATGAGCCCTTGGAACTTGATTCAATATTCTATGGGAAGCGAGTGTAGAGTACAAGTTTGATGCACTAACAGTAGCCTGTGCTACTGAGACATGCTGCTGTGTTTGGTGGTAGATGGAATTTCCTAAGTGCTGAAGGCTTCATGCCCAGGTAAATCACATTGCTGTAGTCTAATCAAGAAGTGACAAAGGTGTGAATAACTGAAACTAGGACATTATCCATCAGGCTCAGATAAATCAAATCTATGCTAAATATCCCATATACATGGAGCCCTCACTCATTCCAAGTCCTTCTTTTCCATGGTTTATGCAACTTTGAGGCCCAACGGTGCCACCTATTGATGGACTCTCTATAGTATTTTGAGGGCTCGAGCAATAAATGCACCACACCCTGAGTGGCACAGAGGAATTCCACAAGAAAATCAATTTATGTGCATCTAATCCTTTGGTAGTGAATTAGATCCCAAACTGAGTGTTATAAGAGGTCAGCCTGAGATCTGATGAATACATTTGGCATTGAGATCTCTACAAAGTGAATTAAACCTCAAATAAGTTATTTGCCTTTATCCAGATACCATGGGAGATCTCCCTACTACATGAAAACAGCAGGTTTTTGTAAGACAGATTCCTACAAAAAGTTTCATATTTCTCTTGCTCTTACACACAAACTTTATAGTCTGAGGGAGGAGAAGCTCAAACAGAAAGCTCATGACAGCTGTCCTGAATCTTTGATTTCACTGTACTAGACAGAGTCTGCATTCCATCCAGAGTTGGTGTTAGGCATCTGCTAAAACCCACGGACACAAGAGACCCATTGGACAAGGAGCACCAGCTTTCTTTTTGGAAAGGGGATTGTGCAGAATCTCCTTCCCACTGACTAATCTTACTCAAGGTCTAAAATCTGAAAACCCAGTCTTCTATTTTATTTCCACCTTAGCGCAGTTACCTCAAATCTGCTATTTAAAAAAGGGTTTGATTATGACAGCTTATGCTTGCACTGCTTGTAGTCTGTAACTAAGCAAGGCCTTAGGGAAACCTTTTAACTCAAAAAAAAAATGGTATGCTTTCCCCACCCACATCTTACTAATCCTGAAGAATGAACCAACATTCTTGGGCTTACCCACTTCCAGCCATAACTTGCTCAATGGGTTTTACTTTTCATTTCATTTAAAGCACTACTGTGATCAAATTCTTGACGCTGACTGTAAAAATAGCTGGCAATTTCAGAAGTGAGTTTTCTATTTCTAAAACTAACATAGGTGATTTTGTCACAAACCACCAAAACCCACCTCTTCATCGTGTATTAATGTTTTTATATAGCTCATCAAATATCAAAACTGAGGTCTGTAACTCCTAACATGGAAAAGAACAAGTAAAGGGCAATGGCCTGAGGCCCTTACTCCAGCCAAACTCCCACTGACTTCTGTTTGGTGTGTTGCACTTCAGGTAGCAGCAGTTTACACCATGGCTCAAATGCAAATGACCAGAGAGTCAATGGAGAATCAACCCAACATTTTCCTTCTCAACGAGTAGCATATTTTCAAATTTCATGCACACTTGTATTTGCTCCAGGAAGTATTTGGTTTTTCATTGGATGTCCTTTTCTACTTCACTTAGCACAGTATGTTTCATTACATAGCCTTTTACTTTACTTCAGTAAATATAGACACAAGTTCAAACACAAGAACTATTTTCCACTTAGCTCTCTGATCCACACTATTTGTTATTGACATGCCTGAGTTTAAGAATAGTTCCTACCAATTGTGCACTGTAAGTTTTTCCATGACCAAAAAAGTGTGGAGCTAATGCATGAGAGATTTTTTTTTAAACTGATTTAGGCGCCACTTCAGCAGAGCATATTGAGCATGTGTTTAAATTTTAAGCACACAGGTTATCCCATCTCTGTTTAGCAAAGCACTTAAGCCTGTGCTTAGCATATGTTGAAGTCCTATTGATTTCATATGGATTTAGGAACATGTTGAAGTACTTGTTGAATCAGAGCCTTAGAATTAGAGCAGGTGAGAAAACAGATTTTCCATACTGCGAGAAATTTTGAAAAATGTTTCTCTCTAACCAGGATGAAAACAATACCTGGAAAAAAAAAATGATTTCAGATCAAAATGTTTCATTTATTTGAAACTTTTATTTTCCTTTATACAAAGAATATACTTCAAAACAGAGTCATTTTAAAACAAAAAAAAATCAATATTTTTGAATGGAAAGTTTTGAAGTGATTTGAAAAGAACTGAAAAAACACATTTTCATCAAATGAATACGATTTCACCAAAAATTGCTTTAATCAAAATGGCCTTTTGTGATGGAAAATGGCTTTCATGAAAATTTTCTAACCAATTCTCAGGACCAAATCTATAGTACAGATCTGCTGATGCCTAAATTCAAGTTACTGCCCACTAACAGGATTTATATACTAGACTGCAATAAGTTCATAGGTACTATTAATTTGCCATCAGGTAAGTGAACTGGTTATTATAAAATCTCAGAATCCTATATATCAGTAGATCAAAACAGCATCAATGGAGCCACTAGAGTCTAGTTAATATATAATCTCCTTTAATTCTCTAAATATTATGTGTCAGATTGTATAAATTACCTTCCTGGTCTGAAACACTGCTGTTATGTCATCAGATGTCCAAGCACTGAAGGTGTCCCCATTCATTGTAAAAATGTTGCATACCACATTTTCCATGACACTTAAGCACATTTGCATGTTTTTTTAACTGTATATTGCCTTAATATTGCAACAAAGATTTATTCAAATTATTTATTTATTGCTTTATTCAAAGGTTGCATCAACTAAACATAACTCAGGTTTCAGAGTGGTACCTGTGTTAGTCTGTATCAGCAAAAACAACGAGGGGTCCTTGTGGCACCTTAGAGATTAACAAATTTATTTGGACATAAGCTTTTGTGGGCTAGCGTCCACTTCATGATATGTATAACATAAACATAACTGTTATCAATAAGTACCTGGTCTGATCTTTTTCAGGATGGATGCAATCATTCGTATGGGTTAAGATAATTGCCAACCTTAAAATGAAACAAATATTTTCCATGGCTTGTTTCCTTTTTTAAAAATAAGAAGTTATTTGAAATAAGCAGCAAGAGCCTCCCTTACTGCATTTTCATACTATTTCTGAGTTTGTGAGCTCTTAGCATCACTTCATGGCATCACACCATTGGAAGTTTTTTAGAAACTGCTTCCATTGAACTTGGAGCTGTCATGGATTGTAATGAAAAGTGCAACTGTTTTTATTGCAGGAAACTTCTGATTCCATAATAAGCCATAAACTAGCAGTACAGCAGCAAATATATCTAATGTTTCTATGAAAAAAATCATGCTAGTTTATACATGCATGCACTTCCAAACTACCTCTCTTTCATTTTTATACATATATAGTCAAATATAACAACAAACATCAAATCGTGTTTATACAGCACCTAGAACAATGGGGTCCTGGTCCATGACTGGGTCTATCCAAGGTGCTATGATAATACAAATAATAAAAAGTTATTATAAAGATAGGTTCCTTTTAGTTGGGAAGTTTGAGCAAGTACAGTTCCCATCCTACTCCAAAACAGTCACTACACATTTCATAGGTTGAAAAACTCAGACCCTTTCTGTGGCTTGCCTTTAGAAATAGGTTAACACAAACCAGTTCTAGGCACCCACCTCCCCAACTTACTTTCCATCCACTGTTGATTAACAAGATGCACCTGCCATGGTGAGTCAGCAAGGTTCATTTAGCATGTCCTTGCAGGGTTCTAACACCTGCTAACAGGATGGGTTGACAGAAGAGCTCAGCCACATTATTACAGGATGATACAGAGCTTGGTCTGTAGCAAAAAAACAAACAAAAAAAACCTGTGCAAGTGATTTTTTTAATGTTTAGGTGGACTCAGTTGATAAAAGGATGGTCCTGCCTCCAAACAGCTATCTAATGTAGCATTTACACATACCAAATTGATTAATTATTCATTTACTTCTAAACACTCTTATTAGCTATTTGCTTGAAGGGACTATTTGCTTCCCACCCCCATTAATATAAGTTACCTAATTGAAAGCCAAGCTTGTCACCCAGGGCTTTCTAGGTTTTGCAAGGATCCTCCCTTCCCCACACTAACTCAAACATCACAATGTCAAATGTTCCATAGACATTTCCCTTGGGAATCTGAAATGCTAATTAGAGTGAGCTTCACCATAAAGAATACAGTTGTTAAAACAGCTTTTGTACACACTAGAGTAATGATCATTCTTTACACATGCTGTGATTTGTTGCTGCAATTTGCAGTCATATATCTCTTAGGAGCTAATTCATGTGTTGTTATTTATTGCACGTATGATTATTAATGATATCTTAACAACTGTTGGAAGTAACTTATTTCACCTCAATAAGTCAAATGCTTCAACTCAGTGTTTACAGATCTAAAGAGATCAGTTTCTCCAGACAAGCCATTTCTCCATTTTGTCTTTTTTTTCCATCCAACACAGTTAGGAAAGATAAGGGAGTAATGTTCAAACTATTAAAATTGATAGACGTCTTTAAATACAATATTGTCAAAGAATATTTGACTGATATTGTTACTAAATAATAAAAATAATATTTTTCCATTGTATAGTATTTTCTGTGTATTTAAATGCCCTTTACAAAAATTAATAAATTAAGACCCCCCAACACCCTGTGATGTAAGTAAATATTCTACTATAACAAAGGAGGAACTGAGGCACACAAAGATTAAGCAATTTGCCCAATATCTCAAAAGATGTCAGTCAGGCAAAGAATCTGTTATTTTCTCATCCTCAGGAATGTGTTAAAATTAGTTTTAGTTTATCTAAAGAAAACAACAAGAAAGAACAAAAGTAAAGTTTCCATTAGCGAGCACAATGTTTCTTCAAATAGAAAAAGCAACAATTTTGAGAACACAAATGCTGCACCTGGGAGAGTTCTTAGAAATTTAAAGGGAAAGGATACAGAAAAGAGAAAAAAATTACAAACTTCACGCTACATACACCGCAAAACCCAGGTTCCCTTTCTCCTATCCTTGTGCTCTAACCACAAGAAAGCATCACTAAGTTCCTTAGTATCCAACAGAATTGCTGCTGAATTTATGTTAAATCTGACTGTGAAAAAAGACGCAGCCAAAGGAAGCGAGAAATTCTAATAACAAAACAAAACAAAAACAATGGGCCAGATTCTGCTGTGACCTCTCTGAAGTAGTACCATGATGTCAACTGAAGTGAGAGGAGAATCAGGCCTACTTAAGGCTACCTACTTCTGCCATCTAGATTTTGGGGAGTAGGTGTTCTTCTATATCTAAAACACTACACAGGCTTCTTTTAAATTACTAGGGGGAAAGCTGAACTCAAATAACACAAGATTTGCAAAACATCCCTCCAAAAATAGTATTATTTTTGCAAAACCTCAAGCTCCTCAAGGTTTAAAAAGAGATTGAGACAACAGTTGGGTTAGACTAGCCAATTCTTGTTTAGCTGAATGATTGTTTTATAGCATAATAGAGAGACAAGGTGAGTGAGGTAATATCTTTTATTGGACCAACTTCTGTTGGTGAGAGAGACAAGCTTTCAAGTTTATACAGAACTCTTCTTGATAGCATGTAATACCTTTACTAGGAATTAGGACATCAAATATGTATCTTACCATATCATTCAATTTCATAGATTCATTCCGTTTTGTATAGTCTTTTCTTTGTTTTTGGATGCTATGAGCTTTTTTGTTAAGCTCTTGGTGACCCATTCAGAGCTGGAGCATTATATTAAAAAATTACAAATCCAATGTCCAGAAGCCGAATGTATCTTGAAAATATATTAGTCTGATTTATATAATAAAGGAATATTACTTCAGTAAAAAGCTATAATATAAACAATGCTGATCAGCACTCTACTTTTATTATAGCTTCAGCCCGATGGTCAAAAACAGCTCTTTTGTTGACCTGAGTACAGTATTTGGAAAACTTGATTTCAGCTTCCCAAGGCGATATGACTACCTGATGTGGCAAAATAACTTAAAACAGAATGTTTGCTTATTTCATTTTCACTATAACTATTAGAAGCCAGTTCTGATCTCAGTTACATCAGAGTAACGTAAAAGAAACTATTAACTTCACTGGATTTACACCAGTGTAAAGGAGACCCACGTGTGAGACGTCACACACCTGCTAGCGTCTGTGAATATTTATTTGATTTGAAAAAAACCCCAGGAATTAGCTATAATGGTATTTAGGGCCCCTTTGTTGCTATATGTGATTATGTGCTTGCAAGAGAATTAATGGAAAGAGAAAATGCATTCATATGTTTATTCACATGAATAGGCATGCTGGAAGTGTCACAAATACATGTGCATGTATGTGTTCATGTGAAATTGTTGTGCCACAGGTTACTTAGTCAACCTTACTCCTGTTGTGAAAAGTTTTACAAGAAGCTTCACAATACAGTCAAAAGCAGGTCCATTACCATGTGATCAGTTATATGGTGTGAAGAGTGAATTATGGAAAGAGAATACTGGAAGCAAGTTGTAGCAAGCAGTTTGTAAACAATCCATAGACTGAGATTCCTTTGCATAACACATTGGTTGAACAGTTTTCAGTAACAAACGAATTAGTGAAAAATGAAAAGTCGCTTCATGGATATATCTCAAACAGAAAAAGCAATGACATTTGTCAAATCATTTGCTATGAATTGTGCACCCAGATCTAACACTTACTGGCTTGTCTCTTCATTTTTATTTGAGAAATACAAAGCAAAAACTGTCCATCATACTCAAAGGCTTTCCAAAACTGTGCTAATGCTTGAATGTGCAGTTACTGTGATTGTGCATTCAAATTAGGTACATAGCTGTGCATGCAGCTGTCCATTTGCATGCAGTTTGGTGTGTGCAAATTAATCTATGCATGTTTGTGTGAAGAACTCAAGATTCCTTTTTGAATAACAACTCCCTCTCCCCTCCCCCGAAAAAAACCCAACGCCCCTTAACCCTAAATAGCTTCAGTAATGAGAAAAAACAGAAAGGGGATGGATTTCTTTATAGTGAAAGTTCATGACACCCACTGAAATTTGGTACAACTTTGACAAGATCACTTTTGACATCAGGTAGTGTCATGAGACATGTAAGCCCACCTTGTTACTAATTACTAATGTTACAAAATCATCTCTGACAAGTGCTCATACCTTGACAATTTACCATTATATTGTGAGAAGGCTGCCAGAGTTATGTAGTGTAACATCATATACCGTCACAGACAGTCAGAAGACAAGATTAGGTGCAACTCTCTTTTAAACTGATATAATTTACAGGTTTTTTTAAATTTAAAAATAAGTAAAAGTGGTGTAGGGTTAAGGTGCCATTAAAATATATTGTTCCAAAATGGCTATGTGGAGGTTTGGGTCTGAGCAACAACAAAACAGACTGGAATGATGGGAATGTGCCTTGAGGACTGACTGTACCAGTATGACTGAGCAGAGGACTTGAAGGAAAGCAATGAATCTGCATATCTAAAGGAGCACAGTAACAACATCAGATGAAACAAGTGAATATCAGGACTGAAAAGACTGCAGGAGTTAGCAAGCAGATGTCAAAAAGCATAGAAAAAGATGTCAAGAAAAGTATAACAAGCACTAGTTGCAAAGATTAGGGTGCTAAATATATGCATAATGAGTGCACCCTGCCATGGCTTGCAGACCTATGAGCTGCTATGCAAGCAAGCAGACCAGAAATCAAACAAACAAAAAATTCCATGAATAAAGTCTGCAGATAAACTTGGAGTCAGAATATAAACAGAAGTACATGGCAAATAAACCAATGGCTAGAACCTGCCTCTGGAATATCTCCATCATGACTATGTTATCAGTCTATTGCTCTGAGCAATAAAAAGGGAAATAAGAAATAGCCAGCAATTGTCAGGAAAATACACTGGGAAACCTGAAGATAATTACAGTGAATTGTGTCCTTTACAACCCACTGTTTTCTACAAGCACAAATAGGAAAGAGGATTCTAGTGGCAGTAAGTGGGAATATATTGGGCAAGAACGGTGGGCAAGAACAATTGCAGGCAGAAGACAACTGGGGAAGTGTACTTACCTGAGCTACTCTTCCGTAAGTAAATCAAAAGCCCAGCATGGCGTTGTACATTCTACTGGGAATTCCAGATTTAAAGAGGTCCCAGAAGAGACATTTAGCCCAACAATGTAGGCACAAAAGTTAATGTCTGAAATCAC
Source organism: Natator depressus (assembly GCF_965152275.1). Taxonomy (NCBI): domain Eukaryota; kingdom Metazoa; phylum Chordata; order Testudines; family Cheloniidae; genus Natator; species Natator depressus. The sequence continues at coordinate 56,442,791 of NC_134238.1, forward strand.
TAGGGTCAGTAAGAGGGACAGTGCCTGGTACAGTGTCACCACTGATAAGCCTAAATACACATCATGCGTCTATATCCTGCAAATGATTCTATGAGTAACATTCTATAAGATACAGTGGTCACTGATTTCTCTGGCATGTAGTGTGACCATGTGAGGGAACAGCTTCTCTCCTCAAAGGAGAAGTCTGAGGTGTGATGTTTAACTACATCACAGTTATGATTTTATTTTCTGCGTCTTGCCATTTGAAATGTCTGCGTATCTGCTGTCTACAGAGATAGCTGACATTTTGTGAATTAACGTTGGCACATTTACCAGGAGATACACTATGTTTCCTCTGTGACTTTACTTTTGGTCTTTGTTTTAATTATTTACCTTAATCTAAAAAAGTCATCCAGTCCATGTTGCACTTTCTATAGGGAGAACATAATGCATCACTGCTTTTACAGCTTTGGGAACGTTTATTCGGAACATCCAGGCCTGTTGAGTTCTTGTCTTTCCATTTCTTCATTCTCTTCCTTTCTCCATTCTCTTCCATTCAGATTCCTCAAATTTAGCCACTGAATACTGCTTTTCTCACATTTTTCTACATTCCCATTTAAAGTTCTTACTCCCTACTTTTCTTCCTTCTCACTTCTTACTCCCTGATACAAAAATCTCTTCTGCCCTCAGCAATTCCCCCTATCTTTGCTGAAATTGTGGAGCCCTAGCAAGTAGGACAGTCCCTCCTGGGTTTCTGCCAGCTGTTGTCTTCCAGTGTCAGGAGTCCCCAGCACTTCCCTCCCTGGCCAGAAACATATAATCCAAGCCAAAATTTGAAGACACCAGTTCAATAGCTGTTTTACTTTTTTTTTCAAACACCTGAACAGATTTCAAAGGTTTATTTCAAAGGCTGGCTTGAGGTTTGGGCCACTATTTTAATACCTCATCCTGATCAATCACCCATCTGTATTGATGCTGCAGGATTGATTTCTCTTTGCCTGGAAAAGCTGCTCATTCAGTAAGTGTATCACACTGGTGTCTTTCTTATTTGATTTAGAGACACTCAGTATGGTTCATTTGTCATCATTCTATAACTAGTCTGGTTACCAGGCATATTTCCTCAGTTCTTTTAATGTGATTTCTCAGATTCTGTATGTCATACCTCCCACCCAGGCCCAACTCTTCCACACCAACTTCCTTCACAAAATGACTTATTATATCTGAAAGCCTACATTTCTCATTTCCCAGGTTGGTATCAGAAATACTACAAGGTTGCCTTCCCTGTGGTTTCCCCTCACCCCATTGAATTTGGTGTTCATGCAAGGTAAAAGGCTGAGTTCCCTGTGTCCTACAGACCTTTAATTTTTCACAGAACAGGTTTATCGGGACAAGTTTAACAATGACAATGTTATTATGTCGCAATCCTAGAGGGACCATTTCCAGGGGCAAAGGATCATTCATTCTCTGAAGAGGCAGAATAGTCAAGAGAAGTGAGCATATGGCTGGAATACAGAGATTCGTGAGCTGGAATCCCACTGGAGACATAGCAATGGAAATGAAATGAACTAGCATATATTGTGTGTGCTGAACCCAATCTAATCATGAGAGCTCTAGGAGTAACTAATTATTATCTTCCCCCCATCGTGGATATTCATGAACTTTACATTATATGGAATATATGCTCTACTTACAGATATAAAACTGAAAATGGGAGTTGAAGACACCCAGCAGCTACCTGAGATTTTTCAGGATGAGGAATTTAAAGGTGTGAAAGATTTATTCTCCCCTTTGTGTTGAACTGCAGCAGTGGCTGGCCCCTGGGCATGTTACACCAGGGATTGGACAAGATGAGTGTTTGCATCCTGCCCTTCCCTATGCGCTAATGCTAGGGCTAACCACCATCTCAACCTTAGAAAATTAGCCTGATGTGGAGAGCTTTCAGTTTCAGATTTTCCACTTAATTTGTGGTGACTCATCTTTGTTTGTTTATGGCCACTGATGTGTGCTTGGCTAATAGAAAACTGATGCCTCATCTCTAAGTAGAAAACACATGCTTCATTTCAAACTGCCATATAATGGTCAGTCGCAGCATGCAATTTTTGTTTAACTAGTGTACTTGGCACTGCGAACGCCACATGGAAACACTGATTCCCAGTCATCCATGTAATGTGCTGCACCAACATACAAGTTTCAGAGTAGCAGCCGTGTTAGTCTGTATTCGCAAAAAGAAAAGGAGGACTTGTGGCACCTTAGAGACTAACCAATTTATTTGAGCATAAGCTTTCGTGAGCTACAGCTCACATGCATCCGATGAAGTGAGCTGTAGCTCATGAAAGCTTATGCTCAAATAAATTGGTTAGTCTAAGGTGCCACAAGTCCTCCTTTTCTTTTTACCAACATACAAGTTATCTATAAAACTACAGCCTTCATATTCAGCTGTGCTTATTCTTTTGATTATTTAGGTGTCTGATTATATATTTTACTTGTTTAAAAACCATAAGAATATATGATTTAAAAATAAATAAATAAAGTCTCTGCTTAAGAGAAGTATTGCAGTTAAGGCAGTGTTACATTCATATTGGTACAGGTATGCAGTGAAGTTTTCCTAACACTTGTAAGAACTATGGGTCTGAACCTGCAAACTAGTGACTAACATGAATAGCAGAGCTGTGAACATAATTGAATTGTTAGTTCACTGGCCAAACTGAAAAATAATTGTTTTTAAAAAATTGCTTTGGGTCAAATGAAATGTTTCATTAAACCCAAAAAGAAATATGTTCTTTAGTTCAAGGATTTAATTTTTTAGAAAAAATTGAAGTCAAATTTGAAATGTCATTTTGAATGGAAAAGTTGAAACGTTTCATTTAAAAAAATGTTGAACTAAAGGTTTTGATGTTTTTTGAATTCTCATTTGTTTCCTCAACTGAAACAAATATGGTGACTTTGACACGAATTTGCAAAATGTTTTGCTTGACCTGAATTTGCATTTTTTGGCAGAAAGCAGTTTAGTCTGAAAAATTGTTGCTCAGCTCTAATGAGTAGTCCTCTCTCCTGTGTGTAGCCCCACTGACATCATCAGGCCCAATTCAGAGGTGATTCTAAGAAAGTTTAAGTGAGTCTCAATGGAATCTGTGACAGCAAGTGTGAAAACAAAATGTATGTATCAGTTTGGCTCTCTAGTCTTAGGACTTGATTGTGACTTGAACTACACACCCACACAGGGGTGTAAGAGAGAGTAAGAAGAATCCCCCTTCAGCCCCTGAGCAGGCAACCTTGGACTCAGGCAGCCAAAGGAATAAGCAGGTCCTGTTCCTGCCATTCCCTCACACTGAGCAGGTGATCCAGGAGGGGCAATGCATGGGAAGACACTTGTATCTGACCCATCAGTGAGTCTGCCAGAGAAGCTGAGCAGTCACAGAGAGCTGTCATAATTTTCTGCTCATATAGGTTAGCATCAAATTACTACAACCTCCCAAGCAAGAGAGAAGTAGGGAGAGGAGTGTGCCCCATAAGAGTCTTTCCAAGAGTGCTTCTGCTGGGGTAGTACAGTTTAAGCACCACCCTAGTTAGATTCACTGACACTCACCCCACTTACCAAAGTGTAGCTTCCATTCCTTCCTCACAAGGACTCTTGTAGACACAGAGGGTACCAACTAGGTGTAAATTCTCATGGCAAGGGGACAGAAGAGAGCAGTGTGGCAAGAAAACAACTGGAGGGTGTAAGAAGGTGTAAATTAAAGAACACTAGAAAAGCCTCCACATTACTTTAGCATACACTTCCTTTTGGCTTCTCAGTGTATAACTCACACAAACTAAAAGTCTCTTATACATCTAAATGGTCCTGAGAGAGTTTAAATGAGTGTATAGGGATGTAAATGCTGCCATTTTACACAACACCTTTGAATTGGGCCCAATGGCTTCAAAGGCACTTTGCAGGAGTAAAGGTTTGCATCATTGGGCCTCTCTGTGTGTTGTTCTGGCCAGTTCTGATTTTCCATGGTCAATTAAACATCATAAGGGAAATGCTGGAGACAGATTCCAGTCAGTCTCTCTTGTTGTAAGAAATGTGCTCCTCCTAATTCTCTTTCCATGCAAGATCACACCAATAGAACACCATAAGAATAACAGATCCTTCCAAACAATACGAGCAAATAATTAAAATATGAAAAAAACATTCTAAACAGAGACACAAAGGAACAAAATCAAAACAGCCTTGTATTAAGAAATGACATAAGTGTACAGAATGAATACATGCTGGCAAGGGGAAAGTCATGGCCAGTTAATGACACAATGCTTGGAATCAAAAAACATGAAAGTCTAACACTGAATTATACCCAAGAAGAATGGTTACAAAAACGAGGAGCTCTGAAACCAATCAAATAGTCTGAAACTCCATCATTCTAGCCAGGGAATGACTAGAAGTCTCAAAAGATCTAAAATAAATTCCAAAAAGCTATAAAAACAAGAGAATGGAAACCACATGCAACATAATGGAGTCTCAAAGCACTAAAGAACTCCCATCCAATATAGATAGATTACATGGATGTATATAGGTTACATTCAGCTTGGATGAGTTTTGAACATTTCTACACAAAAAGATTTTTTTTAAATGATTGAGGCAGAATAAGGATATTTGGGATACATCTGGCGAGAAATCATTCTTGCTCCCCATGACTGAAATAAGGTACATTTCTTTTTTTAGCTCTCTCTTTTCTCTGTTCTTCTCTGTTCATATGTTATGTGAAGTGCATTGCTACAGAAATAAACAGAGGTAATAACTGCATCATATGCTTGTACCTGACATGGGAAAGTATGGAGCATTTTGCTGCTGCTGCTGCTGCTGCTGTTTTGGGGAGAGAGTGGAGAGCAGGCTTGGTGGTTGTTTTGCTGTTTCAGAATTCGTTTATGAAACATTCACAGCAGTAATTAGTAGATACACCTGCATGGCATAGTATAGCATTAGAAGTTTTAGAGGTTTCCAAATTTTAACTAGCAGAACTCTTCAGCTATTACAAAAAGGGAGCAGTTCCTATAATGGCGAGATGTTGTAATCCTATAATGGATGAGACTCTAGTCCGAGTGTTCCATTAACTCAATTTTTCCTTTTTTTTTAAGCGAATCGACTGAGTATGGGCAAAAGGTGCTAAATTGACAGCACCAGAGACCTTCCCACAAGGTCCCTATCAACACACTTCAACCCTTACTCAGCAGGATCACCTCTGAGGGTGACAGAGCAGTTCCCATATTATCCAGGCCTCCTGCTGGAAATTACCAGCAAGGATGTCATATTTGGTAGTGGTGGCTTTGTGATGTTTACACATGCTCACTAAGGAATGGACTAACCCCATCAACTCATTTCACATGCAGTAGGCCACCAAATGGCATCCACTTTCAGTAACTATCAGCATAAACTGAATTTGAAGTGGCAACCTACAAATGAAAGGCCAACTCAAACCATGCATACTAAGTCTAAACCTGCTCTTCTGCCTCTGTTTAATATTTGTATTTACAAATGTAATATTTGTTATACAGATAGTGGTGGTATGTATATTACTTTGGTAGCTTCTCTTAAGTAGCTGACTCATTTTATAGCAGGGCACACACATGGCCTTACAGATTTTCAAAGCTTTCATTGCCCTGTCATTTTCAGGCAAGAGTGCTTATTCATAAGAAACTGTATCTTTGTACTTTGGTCATTAGTATAATGGGTCATCGATCATGTCATGTTGTCTGTAACCTAGTTATAGTTCTGGCAGGAGAGAGTGTCTAAAATCATGGTTTCAGATTAGAAGCCTTTAAAAACTCATTAGCTTTTGATAATTATACTAATATCCAAAGCACTAAAAACCATGGAGCTCATTTCGGCAAACGATCAAACCATGAACATGTTCAGAAGAAGTTTTGTCTTTTAACTTCCCAGGAACAAAAAAAAAACCCTGCTCTCAATGTGAAAATCTATTTCTGATACAGAAAAAGACCACATTGCTCCTTGGTCATGATGCAGTGAGTTTAAACTTAGCTTATTCTGTCATAGAAGGGAAAAGATTACAACCAAATATGAATACCTTGATAGGCTTTGGGCACACTGCATATTCTGTGCCATTTGTATCTGAATCTTTATCCTTCTCTATATCACACTCAGAAGGCAGTGCAATAAATTGTAGTAGATCAGTGTGTTCAGAAAGCATACTAAGCTGCTCTGTGCAGACATGGTAAAAGTTACTGTGAGCATAATGGTTTTATAAACAACACATTTTGTAAATAAGTATTATACTGCTTGAGCCTTTCACTTCTGAGGTCATGAGGCCAGATCTTCAGCTGGTTGGAAGTGGTATAGGTTCACTGGAGTCAGTGAAGCTACATCAGTTAAACCAGCTGAGGATCTGCCTCATAGATTTGAATTATTCAAACCATCACCACATTATTCAGCACAATTGGCAGTCTCTGTGCATGAGAAGCCCTGTCCTAAAATGGCAGGTGTGTTACAGTTCAAGATTGGGTAGCATTGCCAGCAATGCAGTATCTTGTGCAGTGTGATACTGCCTGCACACACTAGCTCCTGCTCCAGGTGAAATCTGTGACAAAACTTCCCTTAAACTAACTGGTATCACATTTTAGCTGACTGCTCCTTGCTATTCCTAGACTCGTTATTAAAAGCAATACAATTGTCAAAAATCACCCCATGTTAAGAATGAAGATTAATCTATGCTCCCCCTCCCCAAAAACCCATCTTGTATTCAGAAAATAAATCCTATTCAATAATCGTCATCATACTGGGAAAAATCCCACTCAAAAAAATAAAGAAGAGCAGAAACCATCACCATAACCCACCCTTCAACCATCACATTATTCACTCTGTTTGCATGTTATATCCCTTGCCACCACCATATAGCTTATCTATATAGATTGTGGGTTTTGGGGGCAGGTTATTTTGTTTGTACAGTGCTAACACAATGGAGTCCCAATCTTGATTAAAGTTTCTAGGTGCTACACATAATAAAACAAATAATAAAATTAATGCTAAGGCCCGGCATGATCTTATGCGATGGAACATTATATGTTGGAACACCAAAAACTTCCAGAGCTAAAAGCAGGAATTTCTACAGCTTGAGCTATATAGCAAACTGTTGTAGTCAGGGTTATCATAACTGCCAGGGGGAAAAAGGGGAGCACTTTTATTATAGAATTTCTAACATTTCATACATGTTTTCTTTAAAAGAAATCAATGAGTATATTTATTGGGTTTTTTAAAGAATATATTTTTCTAATTTCCAATTCTGCAAACACCAGTCTGACATCTGAAAATCAAGCTGTGTTCTTATTACTGCTTAAATAGACTCATAGAATGGTAAGACTAGAAGAGACCTCAAGAGGTCATGTAGTCCATCCTGCCCTGATGAGTCAGTATTAAATCACTGCTTGTTAATAAGATTGTGGAATCAGAATATAGTTGGTGATTTTGCAGATGTTGTATCAGGAAGAATGAGAGGAAGAATGAGCTTTGCAGAACTGATGAACATAAAAGTAAGTATAGAACTTAGAAGATGCTCGTAGCAGAGATGGGCAGTAAGGAGCAGTCATTTTTTTACAGTCAGTTTTCCTACTTCAATATATTAAGATAACATAATTCACTGAAGATCTTCCTTCCATTGCTTCTCAGAAATTCCTTCTAAGTGGTTTGAGTGCTCTTAGTATAGCGAAATCCAAGTGTAACAACATTAACCCTTTGTGCTGATAGCTTCCACTGTGCCTTCACTCTTCCACAGGTTGTGGTAGCATTTTAAGTGTACACATTTTTAGTTGGCATTTCAACTATCTTAATGTTCAAAAGTGCCTAGTTATTGCCCAAACAAAGACCCCGGGAGAGACCCTGATTTTCAGAGGGCGAGCGCTCAGCAATCTCTGAAGATTAATAAATTTTACAGTGTCTCATGTAAGGCCCAAAAACTGGGGCACTCAAAAATCACTAGTCACTTTTGAACAATTAGGCCAAAAAATGTATGGGACAGCATTGGAGGTGCTACTTCCCCCTCAAGTATTTTGTATATTTGCCAATATTGAAGTGTTAAAATGCAAATATACTTGAAAGAATGTCTCATTGGCAAGAAGAAGGCCAAATGAAAGCAGTCCAAAAGCCCAGAAACTGCTTTCTTACCTGGAGTAAAACACACTGTATCTGTCTGGCAATAAGCCGGGGGGGAGAGGAGTAAGCTGCCACTGACAGTGATTATGCAGCTACAGTAGAAAGTTCTGTTCCTGATTTTAGCGAATCTACTTCATTCATTTTATCCATTAGTTCTATAAAATCTCCCATTTCAGATCATTTGTTGTGGGCTCAGTAAAGCTTTTCAGGTGGTGCTGCCTCAGCATGAATTCTATTCCTTGCTGAGGGACCACCAATTATTTGTAGGGAAACAAAAACAGAAGAATAAATATTACATGCTGATGGATGCTTGTCAGAAAAGGTAAGGGTACTTTCAACGGGCCTTGTCAGACACAATGCATTCAGAAAATCTACGTTTTTGATGGCAAAGTGGATAGAATGCTCCAGCTGCTCCCTTGGCAAACCTCAAGTTTTGTCTCTTAAATGTAAATTATAGATGACAGTGGTGGAATGGAAATGGATTGCATCTTTAAAGATAAATGTTGTGAAAAAAACACACTTTTAAAAGAATGCAAGAGGAAAAAAGGTTCTGGTTGTGCAACAGAAGTTCTTTAGCTTATTGTGATATTTACTGTTCTCCATCCCCAAACTTAGCAAAGTGCCCTTTTTTTTTCATTCCACTCCCTTTTCAAAACACTTCCATCTAGAGCTGTGCAAGTTTTTCTGAAGCTCACAGAGAGTGCTGGGTTGCAAGTATAACAAAAAGCTTGCCAAGGCTTGGGAGTCTGAACTGGCAATAGTTTCTGTTGAATCAGCATTGAAGTATTATGGCAATGTTATCATATCATGAAATAAAAAAGAAACATGTGAACAGTCATGGCAAATGCTCAAGAAATATTTGACAGAAAGCGTGCACTGAGTATCAATAGGTACATTAGCTATGGCATAGTTTTAATATGAACCATTCAATTCATCTTTAAGCCCATCATGAGAGATTATACTTTTTAATTTAGTCCAATAAGATCTAAAATTTTGGCAGTTTTCCTGAATCTGATAGTGGTGAAGAATAATAAGGAATTTTTGTTTGAAAAACTGCAGTACCCTGGGATGACTTGACTTCAATGTAAAGAATGCAGCCCCAGGACTGGTGCTGGGGGAATGATCTGCTTTCCTTTCCACAACATATTTCATTGCAAAACTGGGATTTTTGCAAAAATATATAGAATTGCACAAAAACCTTCCTAACTGTATGGTGCCAAAGTAAAGTGCTGCAAAACTACAGGGAGAAGGGGAGAGAGACACTTGTACTCAGCTGGGAGGAAAAATGTGTTTTTCTGGTTTTGGGACCTGGGGGCGGTGAGGGGGAGGGGGGAAGATGACTGAATACCAAATGCAGGAACTCAATGAATTGGTGGTGTTGTCACTGTATCACATAGCAGGAATTAAAAATTATGAAAGGATGTATAAGGTAGCAAAGGAATCATCTACAGCCAAAAATGCATGAATGCATGAGCTATGGAAGAAGAACCAGAGGCAGCTGGAATCTGGGTGGCTGTCCTATATTAAGATTTCTACATGTGGGTGAATAATGCATAAACAATTTATTTGAGTCTACCACCTTTACTTATATTAAGTAGAACCGTACTCTGTGAATAGTCCCATTTGAAATCAGTGGGCTCCACTGTGCTAAGCTTATTCCTGGCACAGCTCAGGAGGGAAGGCAAAGGTGCTTTGAAGTCACCTTTTTGCCTCCTCCGACTCTGGGGGAAGCTGGGAAATTGAAACAGCCTAAGCGCTGCTCTAAAGTATGCAGGTTTGTAATGGCTCACTAACAGGCTATTACATCAGTGAAGGTGAGCTGGAGCACAATGACTGAACAGCCAGAAGTGGGACCAAGGATCTGGCCCAGTGACTTTACCTGCAAGGATGTTTGTTGAAACAACAAATTTTAAGCAATATTGCAGAATATTCATAGGAAGGGACTTCTGATTTTGCATCAAAACCAAGACATTACACACAAATACGCTACAAGGGTAAACTATAGCACTGCATCTACCATCTGATCTTTCAGCATAAAGAAACACAGGGAGAAGTAAAAGAGGCACAAGGGGCCAGATTAGGTATTTAGGAACCTAAAGAATCAGACAGGCACCTGAGAGTTAGGCACCTAGGTGCTTTTGGAAATCCCCCTAGGTGTTTATCTACATTTTTAAGTGTATAAATACCTTTAAAAATCTGTCACTAAAAGATTCAAGAGCAGTGGCAACTTGCCTTTGTAATGCAGTACACCAAAAAAGGGAAGGCATTTAACAGAGGCCAGTTAGTAAGATGATAAAAGAGACAAAACACTGACAAAAAGCTGTCATGGAGGAGAACTGGGAAGAACATTGATACTCTTCGCAGAGGTATATATTGTTGCTGCCACCAAACACTTACAATTTTTGGAACCAAACAGGTGCAAGACCACCGGTCATTGAGTACCTTTCTTTCCCTTTTCAATCCACCTCAAGTAGAGGCACGCAAGTTATCACTATTCGTCAACATGAAGGGGCAAGTGATTTGTCACGTATAGCTTTGGAGGAAAAAAAAGCAAATAAAGCAGTGAACGTGTTGAAGAGGTGGCTTGACAAAACCAAGTGTATCACCCTTTGCTTCCACTCCTCTGGGATTACAAGCTTTGTTAATGAATTGTGTACCATTAAACAGGGGAGTTTACTCTGAAGAATAAATACTATCAGAGCCCTCTCCTGAATCAGCTTCCTTATTGTAGGTGATATAGTTCTGGCTAGATGCAATCTAGAAATGGGCAAAAGAACAGGAGCTCAGGCTGAAAACCTCCAAAGTTCAGATGCCTATTTAAGATTCTCTAAATCTCTCTGGGCTGCATTGTAAACTGGAAACATCTTGTTATCAGACTGTCTCAAAATATTTCCAGTGCCCATGCTTTTGAGAAGTCTTTTATTTAGTCAGTATATAGTTTGACACTGCACCCCATATTCTTCATAGTGATATTATTATGATATGATTGTAGCATAATTATGGTGTATTTTATGCAAGATAAGTCATGTGAGGTGTCATTGGAAAAGTTATGCTGAATATGATTATCCTATTTTTATGCATGTATCATTTTTGCATCTAAAATTATGAATATTGTCTGGGGATCTGTATTTCAAATGGGCTTACTCTGGAAAACACCCACAGCCAGCCTTTCAGGTATAACAATGAAGAAGCCAGATGGGGCTGATGGTCCATCAGCAAAGACAATGGACTGTGGAATAATTTAACCTTCCTGTGGGTATTTTGGTCAGCCTGTAAGCAATGGCTGCTATAACACTGCAAGGTCATGTGACCAGACCACATGTTTCTGGACTCCATTTTGGGATATCAGTATTTTTTCACAAACTGGTCTGGGAACCAAGTTTTGAAACAAAGGGTTCCCTCCAGATGCTAAAGCTATATAAGGCAGGGAGTGACATCATCTGCGGTTCTTCAGTCCCCACACAAGAAGACTCCTGAAAACACCTGAGGAACAAAGACTGAACTGTGGGAAGTGCAGGACCCAGGCTAAAGGGATTTCTAGCCTGTGTATGAAAGACCTGGAGATTCCAAGCTGTAAAGCAAGTGCAGCTTGCCCCTTAAGAATCTGCAGCCTGCTTGTATCATCTCTCAGGGTGAGAATCTGATAATTCATATCCTATCTTTCTAGTATCTTAGACTTAGTTTGTGTTTTGCTTATTTATTAGGTAATCTGCTTTGATCTGTTTACTATTACTTATAATCACTTAAAATCTATCTTTTGTAGTTAACAAACTTATTTTATGTTTTAATCCAAACCAGTGAGCTTTGACTGGAGTGCTTGGATAAAATCTCTGCTTGGTTACCACAAGTGTGCATTGTTCTCTTCACACTGAGGGAGAGGCAGACCAGGTATTAAACCCATATACTGGCCACATTTGACCAGGGCAGGACAGTACTGCTCTGGGCTCCTAGGCTGGGAAGCTGGTGGTTAGATAGCCGGTGTATAACTGCAGCTGGGTGTGTCTCTACCTGTGTGAATGCTGATGGAAGTGCAGGCTGGAGGGCTTTGCAGCTTGTCACAGCAACACAGTGTGAGAGGGAGCCCAGGCTGTGGGTCAGAAGGCTCAGTGGTACCCCAGTCCTAGGTGGCACTGCAGGGGGAACCCATCACCTATACCACTAACAGTGAGCACTTTACTCTTCACTGAAAATGCCCCATATCCAGACTCTCATGGTTCAACCAGAGTGTGTTAGCATGAGGCCCTTCTCTGATCACAGCTGTTGCAGTATCACACAGAGGGAAAGGTGTGGCCTAATTCAGAAAGAAAAGGTGGGCTAGGAATTAGGATATTAGCATAAGGTTCAATTTCCTGCTGCACAACAGATTTTCTTTGTAACTTTGGGCAAGTCACTTAGCCTCTCTATGCTCCAGTACCCTATCTGAAAAATGGGGACAACAGTATTTCCTTACCTCACAGGGGTGATTCTGAGGTACTCAAATACTACTGGGATGGGAGCCATATGAGTTAAAAAAATTCTCAGCAGCTTATGCCAGGTGCGGTGGAGGAAAGGGACCTGGATTCTCTTGCCTGAGCTCAAGCTCCCACCACAAACCAGAGTAAATCTGGCATTGTTAAATCAGCAGGTCCAGATGATTTTACAAGAATCCAAGAATTTTACACAAGCTGGGCAAGGAGCTCACTGGACTGTTGATGTTGATCTTCAATAAGTCTTGGAACACTGGGGAAGATCCAGAAGACTGGAAGAAAGATAATGTAGTGCCAATATTTTTAAAAGGGTAAATGGGATGACCCAGATAATTCTAGTCCTGTCAGTCTGACATCAAACCCAGGAAGAGAATAGAGCAGCTGATATGGAACTCTATTAATAAAGAATTAAAGGACAATAATATAATTAATGCCAATCAACAAGGGGCTTATGAAAAATAGATCCTGTCAAACTAACTTTATATCTTTGTTATGAGATTACAAGTTTTGTTGTAAAGCTAATAGTGTTGATGTAATAGACTACTGTAATGAATTTGACTTTGTACAGCATGGCATTTTGATTAAAAGACTAGAAAATATAAAATTAACATCAAACACATAAAATGGATTAAAAGCTATCTAACTGATAGGTGTCAAAATGTAATTTTAAATGGGAAACCATTACCGAACAGATACATTTCTAGTGGGATCCCCCATGGATTGGTTCTTGGCCCATATGCTATTTAACATTTTTATCAATGACCTGGAAGAAAACATAAAATCATCAGGTAAAGTTTACTGGTGACCCAAAAATTGAGGGAGTGGTAAACAATGAAGGGAACAGGTCACTGATTCAGAGCAATCTGGATTGCTTGGTAAACTGGGCCCAAGCAAATAATACACATTTTAACACAGCTAAATGTAAAAGTATAAATCTAGGTACAAATAATGTTGGCCATACTTAGAAGATGAGCTCTATGCTGAGAAGCAGTGACTCTGAAAATGATTTTGGGATCCTGGTGGATAATCAGCTGAGTGTGGAGCAAAAAGGGAAAATCCTCCAATGCATAAACAGAGTATCTCAAGCAGGAGCAGAGAGGTTATGTTACCTCTGTATATGGCACTGGTGTGACCAGTGATGGAATACCATGACCAGTTCTGATGTCTAGAATTAAAGAAGGATATTGATAAATGTGAGAGGTTTCAGAGAAGAGCCACAGGAATGACAAAAGGATTAGAAAACATGCCCTATAGTGATAGACTCAAGTACACAATCTATTTAGCTTGATAAAGAGAAGGGTAAGGGTTGACTTGATCACAGTCTATAAATATCTACATGGGGAACAAATATTTAATAATGGGCTCTTCAACCTTATAACACAATCTAATGGCTGGAAGTTGGAGCTAGATAAATTCAGACTGGAAAAAAAGACACGCATTTTAAACAGTGAGGATAATTAACCATTGCAACAATTTACCAAGTGTCGTGGTGGATTCTCCATCACTGATGACAATTTTTAAATCAAGCTTGGATATTTTTCTAAAAGATTGGCTCTAGCAATTATTTTGGGACAGTTCTATGGCCAGTGTTATACACGAGGTCGGACTAGATCAGTGGTGGGCAACCTGCAACCCATCAGGGTAATCTGCTGGCGGGCCACCAGACAGTTTGTTTACATTTGCACAGGCGCCCGCAGCTCTCAGTGGCCGTGGTTTGCCATTCCCGGCCAATGGGAGCTGCGGGAAGCGGCAGCCAGCACACTATTCATACAGCATTCTTGTTGCCATTCCATGGCCACTGTGTCAGCCTCCAGGCTGTAGTAGCAGCCACAGACCATTACAAAACCTCTAGGTTTTGGCTACTGATCAGCCCCCTCAGCCTGATTCCAAGCCCTCCTCTAAGCAAATGTTGAAGGCTACGCTAGTACAGTCCTCTATGGTTTGCAGAAGGTATAGAACACCCCTTTTGACTTCTTTGGTTTGTTTCACTGTGCAGTAGAAGCATGGCACTTCAGCTCACACATCAGAGAAGGATTTGTACCTGTGCATTTAAAATAATATCAGCCACATAATAAGATTTTTGTGTGGGAATAAATATATATCCCAGATGAACATCACACCTGCCACAGAAAAATATTATTTAGCTGATCCAGCAAAGCAGTTTGAAGACTCCTTTAAACAGAAAGAAAATGCAGCAAGGTTTGAAATTTGCAAAAGTGTCTGTTTCCTTTTAAAATTCATCAGTAATCCAGACACTCTGATGTTCCACTAGCGCTGATGCTTATAATAGGAATTATAAAGCCATTGTAAAAGTGCCAACTTTGATTCCTACAGCAAAACTCTTGAAAATGATATGCCATTCTCACAGCAAGTGTAATGGAGTCTTGGAGCACTAAGACTAAATGCCCGAGGTAGTCAAACATCAGATTTCGATTTTAAAAGGAAAGTCTTCTGTGGGTTATATTTCCATCGTCTGGCTTGTTCTTCAAATGATTTCCATTCAGTCTGAATGCAAACATCTGATTTTTCTTTTTCTTTTTTTAATTAGTTCTGGTAGCGAAAAGTTTGAAATGCAGAGTTCAAACACATAGTAGAGAGACTATAGATAGTATACCCTGCACGTATAGCGGACTCTGTAAATCCACCATGGAGGAAAGAGAAATCAGTGGAGAGGGAGAGAGTGTAGTTTCTCATTTATTCCAAACATGAAAGCAACAAAGTCAACTTTTTAGAACATTAAAGGATATCTGAAGTACTATGTCCAACAGAAACTCCATGGCAATCAACAAAATACAGTATGTGCACTGGGAATGTGTGACATGATTGGTAATGTCAATAATTTTACATGACTTATTAAACAAAACCAGCAGAAAGATAGAGACTTTTTAGGAGCAGTAGGAGAATGAAGAGATGAATGAAGAAAATTGTGCTGCGCATCATTTTGTCTTATTACTGTTAACGCCAGCAGTCATAATCAAGGGTTTATTGTATAGGGCAATCTAGATGATTAGAAATTGGATTCAAGTTCATAAAAAACATCTTGACATAAAACTCATCTTTTTTCACCAGTAACATCTGGGGCCAAATTCATCCCCTCCCTCTCCCACCCGGAAGGCCCATTTAATTGAATAGAATTACACCAGAGATAAATTTGGCCCTATATTAGGGTTTTTTTAACATCATATTTAATATCAGTTTATATCCATAGAAACACATTATGTCATAACTGAAAGTACGAACATTGTAAATGTAGACAGCACCTTGGTCTTGCATTTGTGCTAGTCAGTACTTGGAAGAACTACAATGTAAACAGGCCAAATAAAAGTCTTAGCTCCTGTGACCAGAGAGATTTTATTTTCTAGCCTCTCCTTTTATTGCAAAAGAGAAATATGGAGGTCTCAAGATTACTTTGATTGGCAAGCTGTTAGAGCTTTGTCAGGAAGGGTGGTGTGAGCTCCTCCAAAGCAAGTAAAGTGGAAGGCATGCCTGGAAACCTAGTAATGGAACCAGCCTTATACATTTCTACACGGAGTGTAAAAAATTACCTGGGGGAGTTGTCAGTTTCTTGAACCACAGTCCCACACAATGATATTTCCATGGTCAGTCTGACTTCCATATAAAGCCTATATAAACTTTCACCCACCAAATATCCTCCCTCCTTGAGTCTCTCTCCTCACCCAGCTCCAGCCTTCTCCCACAATCTATCTTCTCTACCAGAGTCCATTCTTTCCCTTCCAGAAGAGGCTCACCCTCTAAGTCAAGCCTGTATCTCTCTGAACAGCAATTTTATTTTACTTTTTTAAAAGTACTGCTTTCATTTTGCTGTTGCTGCTTCTTAATCCAGTCCCAGGATCTTGGCCACTGATAAGAGCACGCTTCTCAGATCTCCCTTGTCGTTGCTACCAATGAACTTGATTCTTTGTGCTGCCATGGCTCCAGTGGTATATTATCAGCCAAGACCAGCATATGAGTTACCAAATGAGTTAGACAGATTTGTGGGAGCACTGCTACTCTTTAATATCCCTTAGTTAAAGGCCTAGGAATGGGGATGGTGAGGGGCAAACAAAATTTTACAGCCCGTGGTACTCACTGGATAGTGACCCTGGTACAGACAGTGTCCTAAGGGGAGAGAGATTCAGAAGAAAGATCATATTTCTTGCTTCCTAGAATGGTAATGCTCAAGCATCCATGATGCGATAACAATGATATTATATGTTTATATAATGCTTCTGTCTTGGAGGATTTCAAATTGGTTTACATGCTATATACACTGGAAGCATTTCACTCTTTGAAATGCAGCCACATCCTGGGTGGAATGTACCTGCTCTTTAACTGTGAATAGCAACAGTGCAAGCAACAAGCCAAGAAAAGAAAAGAACATATCTGACACTGCACGGGGAAATACATTCAGTCAGGATGTAATAATGTGATCATGTTGGAGGACAGTGGGTTAGTGGCTGCACGCTCCCCAGAACTTCCAGATTATTAAACGGCATTATCTGGGATTTGTGGCAGTTTGCAGTAACCTCGCAATTAAATTGTTGGGCCTACCAAATTATGAAAGGCATTATGCGGTATCATTGCTGATATAAAGTATAGTTACTTCTGCACATAAACTTTCATTATACGATCAGTAGTTGCAGACACCACAGATGGAAATTTGAATGTGGTGTGATCCAGCACATCAGGAACTAGTTAAGGTAACTGTTTGCAATCTGCAAGTTACTCTTGGGATAAGATCCCATGGCACTTTATGCAAGAGTAGGGGTGTTAGCCCTGTGTGCTAGATAAATTACAAGTTCTTCTATGCGCAGCTGGAATGTCTCTGTAGTTTCAATTTTTATAAGTTATTTTTCACGTCCCCATCCCTAACTCTTAAATGCGGTTGCTGGAAATGAGTCTGCATGACTACCCAGACCAGAGTTTCATTTGTTTGAGGGGTATCTATATTTATATCGATCAATAATCTCAATATGTTATATTGCATTGTCATAAATATAAAGGGAAGGGTAAGCCCCTTTAAAATCCCTCCTGGTCAGAGGAAAAATCCTCTCACCTGTAAAGGGTTAAGAAGCTAAAGGTAACCTCGCTGGCACCTGACCAAAATGACCAATGAGGAGACAAGATACTTTCAAAAGCTGGGAGGAGGGAGAAAAACAAAGGGTCTGTGTCTGTCTGTGTGATGCTTTTGCCGGGGACAGAACAGGAATGGAGTCTTAGAACTTAGTAAGTAATCTAGCTAGGTATGCATTAAATTATGATTTCTTTAAATGGCTGAGAAAATAGCTGTGCTGAATAGAATGAATATGCCTGTCTGTGTGTCTTTTTTGTAACTTAAGGTTTTGCCTAGAGGGATTCTCTATGTTTTGAATCTAATTACCCTGGAAGGTATTTACCATCCTGATTTTACAGAGGTGATTCTTTTTTACTTCTATTAAAAGTCTTCTTGTAAGAAAACTGAATGCTTTTTCATTGTTCTAAGTTCCAAGGGTTTCGGTCTGTGGTCACCTATGTAAATTGGTGAGGAGTTTTACCAAACCTTCCCCAGGAAGTGGGGTGCAAGGGTTGGGAGGATTTGGGGGGGAAAGACGTTTCCAAACAACGGTTTCTCAGGAACCCAGATAAAGTTTGGTGGTGGCAGTGGAAGTCCAAGGGCAAAGGGTAAAATAGTTTGTACCTTGGGGAAGTTTTGACCTAAGCTGGTAAAAGTAAGCTTAGGAGGTTTTCATGCAGGTCCCCACATCTGTACCCTAGAGTTCAGAGTGGGGAAGGAACCTTGACATGCATCAAGAGGGATAATAGACATAGATAATATATATTTCACATGTAATTATATGCACTATTATGCACCTCTTCACTATCCATTAATTAACTACATAATAAATCATTCATCCTAAATCTCTGGGCAGTGTCAAACAGATACCATTTATTTTAACAACCAACCACAAACATATCTCCTCTTCTTCCTCCCCCACATCTCTCCAGGTACAATGCTATATCCCACCAGATTAGTTATAACATCTTTTAACTGCAGCCATATTAGGGCTTGTTATGGCACAGACTTGAGCAGTTTAGACATTCCATTCACTGAAGAGCAAAAGAGTGTGACACTCTAACCAGCAGAACTATCTCAAAGGCAGGGAGTTAAATCGAATGGGAAGCTGCAGTCTGTGCTGCTGCTCTAGTTTAAAGGCAAAGTCCCCCAGCTGGCCAAAGACGTGAGATGTTATTTACAATGGATGATGTGCACCTCACATCTGAGATCACAGTTTGGCCTCTTGACTGTATGTTTACACTGAGAAATATTGCACACAGTGCCCAAGAACACTAGCCCTAATGTCTGAGGAGCTCAAATCCACCCCAAACTCAGATCCTCCATACTATGATTAACCAGGTGTTTACAATGAATGACAAGAAGCCATGGTAAAATATCCTTAGCAATGACCTGAAGGGGGAGTGTCTGGGATTCACCCAAGTTTGTGTTTCATTGACATGTGCCACCATTCTGTGGGGTTAAGGGGAGGAAACTCACTGAAATGTAAAGGACCAAAGGCAGCCCTGGCATAAGTGACCACAGCTCAACTAAATTTAATGGGGTTACATTGGCTATGAATAAAGCTCAAAGAAAGGTGACAAAAATAAAGAGCGAGCAGGGAGAAAGAAGAAGCTAACCTCTGGTGTGGGGTCCCCCCATTCCTTCCTTAAAAAGCTCTTAAAACACTTTAGTCAGTGGAAGAGGAGGGTGCAGTAGGGAGGGAAGGGGGGTGTCTTTGATGTTGCTCATTATCACTAGTTTTATCAGTCTGGCAATTCAGCCAGGTGAATCAAGAGCATATGGTGCTGGATGCATTGCTTCTGAGCAATGCCTCGATGCAGATGTACACAGTAAGGCTTCAGGATTCACTGTTTTATTGCAAAGATGACTCAAATCCTGAACCTTTCCCCCACTTGCAAAGACAAAAAAGAACAAAGTTCCATACATCAGGCTTTAATGACTCTGTGGGTGTTCCGCCTCTACCAGGTGCAAATGACTTTTCAGACAGGCCAGCCGCACACTTCCCTCTTTGACTTACACTGTGGTTTTGGAGGGGTTTTTTAATGTTTTTCCCCTTTGGGAGGGCTCAGCAACTTATTCCTCTTTTAGCAGCACCACTTCTGGTGTGGGGATAGGTTCTCGGGATTTTCAGTTTGAGTCTAGAGACTGCTACAGTCAGTGAAAATGCACAGTTCAACTCTCCCCAGAAAATATTTTGGAAAAATCAGAAATTTGTTCCTTGATGGGTGGAAAACTGAAAGTGAATGACGCTTTCTTAACTGTGACTGGAGCTATATTGCCCATGAGTTTACAAGGGCAAGATATTATGGGTCACATCACCAGCTGGTGCAAATCAGCATAGCTCCACTGAAGTCAATGTACACCAGCTGAATATATATGGGGATTAGGTTAGAGTTTAGGCAGAGGAATATTAGCTGAATTATTTTAAAGGGAACTGGGCATTTAAAAGTCACATTTCTATCTTGGGAATATTTAGCTTTCTATTGTTACAGGAAACATCTTCTGTAAAGGTAGTATAACTGAACGAGATGAGAAAAAAAATTCTATTTTTCTCCTGTTTCTTTATTTTATGCATTTGACAGCCAGATTAACTGGCTCTCTATATAGTAAATTACGTCCCTATCCTGCAAACATTTATGCACTAGTAGCTTTATACACGAGTAGTCCCAATGGAATGCCACCGTCATTGCCCCTTGCAAGGGATCCTGAACAACTGCAGTCGCTATTATGCTCTCCTGATTACAAGAACTGCTCCTGGGTAGCACTACTAGACAACCCAAAAAGGGACGGGTAGGGAAGAGACATAGCAATGTCTACACATACCAGCAGCATTGAATGGCCAGGAAAAGGAGCTCATGCTGTGTCTCTTCAAGATGTGCACAGCATATGCACTGACCAGAAGCTATGGAAGGCATTCTTCAACGTCACCCAGAGCTTCTGCTTAGCTGGTACATCTCTGCACCATATCCAGTGCAGGGTTGCAGTTTAATGGCACAATAAGGCATATTTTGTGGGTATGTAATGACACACAAGCATATATAAAATATGTCTTTAAAATATATGTAGGGCAAGTTTAGGGGCCAACAACAGGGATTTTGGTTGGCCTTCTTGAGAATTTTTATTTGCCTAAATTGAGAAGTATGATCAAATACTCAGTAAAACCTATAACATACTTTTAAAAATATAAAAGAAACATTGTTTCAGTTCCAGAAATGAAGGACTGCAACTTGAGAAATCCAAGAGGAAAAGGGGGGAAAAGCGTATTTCAAAGCCAGACTGCTCACATGCCCACTGCAACTTGCGTCCTCTCTCTCCCTCCCCCCCAGCCACATTCCCCTTCCCTCCCTCCCTCCCCCCCCACAACATTATTAGTGGATTGGAATTCCTCAGGAAAAGAGAAGTGGTTATAGGGCTAATTCAGACATTTCCAGTATGTTACTATAAAGTGAGTGAGTGCCATTATTTCACCACTGAGCTGAAATCAGAAATCCTCAAAGTGCACTTTTAGGCTACTGCTTTTGACCTCCCACAGACCATTTAGGTCTCAGTAATCATTGTTAACATGACAACCTCAAGGAGAAACAATAGATTTCACTTTTTCCAAGTGAAACCACAAAGCTGTTCTTTGGAATACAAAATCAGCCATGATGGCTGCAACTGAAGATTGTAAGCAAATACAGAGTAATGATTTTTTAAATGTCAGAGCACTAAAAGTGACAGTTATATGAAACATCTAACTGTCAAACCACATGAACGGTTATAAAAACACAACAGTCTCTAAAAAGCACTCACACAATCCACTTCTCTTTTGAGTTAAAGAAATTGTCCTACTCCTCACTCACATGGTAACACAGGAAATGTCAATTATTTTATGGGGGTGTAAATTGTATTAGTATGGGAATTACCTTTAATAAAGTCTTTGAAATGGGATTACCAGTATACTCTGAGCCGTCTTTGTCTTCCATCCTTTTGTACAACACCTGGAGCCAAATCCCATTCATGTTAGTCACATTTACACCTAAGCTGGTGTAAACTAGCTTTAATGGAGTTATGCAGATTTACACTAGCTCATGATGTGGCCCAAAGATGTGCACAGGACTTGATCACTTAATGGTACTTAGATTTAACTTGTTATAATATAAAATTGCTAGGAGAGACATTCTTCTGAATTTACTGCAGTCTGCCTAGATAAAAGTACTATATCGAATGCAATTTGATTTCTGTCCAAGATCCATCCTTTAAATATATTCTTTTTATAATGTCATTTATCTGAAGTGAATCTTCTGTTGCAGAGGTTTGGGGAAGTATTATTTTTATTATTATTATTAACAGGTTATTGTTTTAACTAGTTGAGCTATTTCCTCTCATAGGACTTTGTTGTTCCGGAGGGGATGATCCAAGCCAATAATAATATAGTCATCCACTATCTCCTCCTGTCCATTTCTTGGCACATGGCTTTGTGAGCAAACAGTTTGAGACTCCCAAGAGCCTAATTGCCACTGAAGATAAATAGCAATATGTAGACAGTTTTGAAGATTTGCCTGACACCTGAAAAGACATATTGGGTTCCCTTTCCATGTAGGTGGGAAGAAAAGGCTTTGGCTTTTAATGCTTTGGTAGAATGTAGGGTAATACATACTGGAGAGGGAAAACTCCTGGTGGTCTTTTTAATGTTTCCTTGTTAATCACTCTGTGACATGCCACAGAAGATATCTGCGTTATTATCATTTCTATTTTCTCTCAGGACCAGGGAGAACAGTTCTGTTCTCTGATCGTTGCTTTTCTTGTGGCTTTTACACTGGGTGTGTAGGAACAGGACGTTCAAGAGCTGTTCCATATGGCGGTGTGCTGTCTATTGTTCAAATGATTGGCTTTAAGCACTCGCTGACTTTCACTTTTTGCTGTAAATTGGTTGTAGCTGAGGTTTGCATCAGTTATCAGGATGGCGTGGAGAAATGCAGATTCACCCTTCATTGGGACTCTAGGAGAGGGGCTTCTTTTCATTACATGGATTTAACACATCTGCTGGAGTTGGATTTCTTTGTATATTAAGGGTGTTATGTTTCAAATTACAGGGTTATTTTGAGATCATAAGACAGAATTCTTTTTTAACGCAGTGGGTATATATTTTTGGTTTCATTATCATTCTTATTTATATTAACACATTTGTGACTTGTCCAGGACTTAGAATAATGCATCTATTTTTGTACTTATTTTGGATGGTTGTTTTATTTTGGTTGCATGACTCTGCTTACCAGTAGACTTGATGGAGGAGTTAAACGAGTTTCCTGGACTGCTGAGTGCATTCATATGCGCCACCAAAATGAAAGAGAAAAAGCTGTCTGCCTTAACTGAAACACATTGGTAAAGATCAAAGGTGGATGAGTGTGGATTAATTGGAGCAAGTTCCGCATCTTTCTCTTCTTATAAGAGTGATTTTTCTGTATTTGTTCACAGACTCTTTCTAAATATGCTACATTATATAGAACTTGAAATGGCATAACACAGTAAAAATTCATCTAGTCAAGAGTATTCCCTATCCTGGACAAGTGTAACCCCCTCCCCACTCCAAAATGCATCAAACTGTGTAATGCTATTCCCTGGTGGTGATGGTTTGAGTTACTCCCTGACCCCAGCTAGTGACCAGTTTCTGTCCTAAAGCATGTGGATTGATAGCCTCTGCAATTTTGTCCTTCCACTATAAGCCTGATTTTTATCCCCTCAGTGGACTTTCAATTGCTTCTCTCGATTGGTTGGCTAGCTGCTCTAGATAGAAGGGTTTGCTACAAATAACCTGGTTTTGCTCTGTAACATAAACCCATTTGCATGGATCAGGACAGAGACTTTTATATTTCTTGAAACTTAAACACACCCAGAGTAAAAAACTGTTCCTTATGCAGACACAGCTTGTGACAATCTGTACCCTCAGGGAGCTATGGTCATGCACACACACCCATCCATTCATCCAGTTGTCAATTAAACTGAAATACCAAGTTCTGTTACAATAGCAAAATAGTCAAACACTTTATCAGAGCAATGGAATTTGAAAGACAGAGGTGGAAATATCTGGGTCTCTCCCGAGAATCATTGTTACCCTATACTAGATAACGCATGATCAGAACATAATTACAGCTCCGGGCACACTACAACAGCTAACGTTGGCACAAAGTCTGTGGTCAGTTTATTCTTAAGCAATCAGACATTTGGGTTTGATTCTGTGGGGACATTGTGAGCACTAACATTAGATTTAGATAAGTTCCTGGAGGATAGGTCCATCAATGGTTATTAACCAAGATGGTCAGGGACACAACCCCATGTTCTGGGAGTCCCTAAACCTCTGACTGCTAGAAACTGGAACTGGATGACAAGGGATGGATCATTTAATAATTGCCCTGTTCCTCTAAAGCATTTGGCACTGGCCACTGTGACAAGCCACGATACTGGGCTAGATGGACCACTGATTTGATCCAGTACAGTCATTCTTATGTTCTTATTTGTGGGGTACTCAACTGCCTCGAAGAAGATGCTAAATGCCTTGTAGAATTGATCCCATAATGTGAACACCCTGAATGGCTAGTTGCGAATGTTTGTCCAGTAGGTTCAATTTAAAAAAAAAAAAAAAAGAGGAACTCTGACTTGTTTGAACCTGCCATCCAGCTAACTTGTCAAAGAGATAGGCATACACAACCAAGAATACATTTTGTCAATCTCCAAGGAACGCTCTATGGTCTTCTCTAATAAAGAAACTGCTTTCTAGTCTAATTTATCTTTTCAGACAGGATTTTGTTGAATATATTGGAGCAATAGTATCCTTGTGCTACATAGCTCTGGCTGCAACTGACTGACAAGGTCCCAAAAGGTTCTGGGAATGTTATGTGAGCAGAACTATTAAGGACAAACTCTATTTGAGCAAGCATTCACTGTGGATCTCTTTTCTCTAAACTCATTATTAATGGTGTGTGTGTGTGTGTGTGTGTGTGTGTGTGTGTGTAGGGACGGGGGACTGCTTGAAATTTCAAGTGATCTAATTTCATCTTGCTGATGTACTTCAAAAAATGAGAAATTTCTAACACTTTTTTTCTTCCCATATTGATCTACAGCCTGAGGAAGTGGTTTTTTTCCCCTTCATTTCTATCTATTCTAATGCATGAGTCCAACAGCATTACTGTGAAAGGAAATATTTTGCTAAACTAAAACGTGACGCCTGGAAGAGAGAATTACCCAAATCTAATTGTTAGACGTTGCAAGGATTTCTAGAGCCAGAGATCCTACTGAGATGGCAGCATGTCTCATAAGTAATGTAGCAGGCAAGTTTTAATTCATTTCTGTGAGGCTATTTGTCTGTGGATATAAGTTATCTTTGATAAATATCTAGAAAAAACCAACATTTTTAGTGACATCAGTTATTAGTCAGATAAATCCACTGGTGCACATGATATTGTACAACAGATGAAGTGTGCCAAACAAGTAACTCGTATAATCAGGGAATAAACAGCTCACTGATTATGGGCATGCCAGCAAGCACAAATATAGAATAGCATGATAAAGACTAACCATTTTAGCTGGAAATCTTCACAGAGTATGGGTTTTTCCTGAAGATTTTTAAAAGAAAGGAGTGAAGAAGCATGGCTCAAAGTATGGGCCTGGGAAAGACTCCCATTCACTTCAGATCAGGTCTATGGGCCTAATCCTGCACTCTTGTCATAGGCAGAACTCTTGATCTGGTACAATATACTAAAGTTTGGTCATTTGTGCAAAGCTTGTGTTTGAGTATCAATGTGCATTCTGATATTTGAATTCAGCCATCCTAATCAAGGTGATATTCAAATTCCTGATTACAAATATTATTTAATCCTATAATCTGACCAGCTCTGCTTTTCTCCTGTAAAGGTCTCATCACAGACACTGTTCCACTGGAGGCAGGCTGCTCAGTGGTTTCATCTTTTTCCCCTCATTCTCCCCATGATTTGGCAAAACCTTCACTTCTGGATTACCAAGAAGTGACTGGATGGTCTGCTCTGTTTCATGTACCATGTGCTGGATGATAACATGCAAGAACTCCATGCTTGTAAAACTACGTGGGCTCTTTATTTACAGAGCTGCTGCAACTATACCTTGCATTTCAGCCATATGCAGACTGACTTCCTGGTGACCCTCCAAACTCTTCCCTCCTGCAACTTGTGCTCCTCCCAACAAGTTCCACGCACATTGCTCCATGAACCCACATCCTACATCTCTGCAGGTCGTTAAGGTAGGCTTACTGCCACATATAGTCTCACCAAAGACTAAGAAGTCTGTAACCTGCATGGTCTCTGTCTCCATTGTACAGAAGAAAGGCCTGACGGATTCCAAGACCTGAAGCTATTCCAAGCCCTGTAAACTCTATGGGACTTCAGACATCCCAGAATGCAGTGGGTAAGGCCAATCCCTGTCTCATGCAAGTGCTTTTTGGGCTACTAATCATTGCATTATACACCTCAAAGAACATTCAAAAGGTGCTTGAATGGCTAAAGTAATGGGAATATTTAACAGAAATATCTAACATTATTTCTACAATTTTAGTTGTTAGAAATTATTGTACAATTATGATCGGAAAAAAATTGTGGTATTTAGTACAGCTTTGCAGTAACACTGTGAGTTAGTGTTCTCAATAATATAAAAATTACCAAAATTCAAGCCCACTAAAATGCACTGTTTGTAATTTTTCAGTCAATTAATGCTGAAAAGTTAAAGGAGAGCAGATTGTTTTGTATATCAGTTCACTGAAAAGATTGTTTTAATTACAATACTCTCACTTCCTTTCATATTAAGTGTCTTGTTAGAGGTTGAAAAGCCAATTAATGTCTCAATGTCACACAAAGCTTTCTCTGAAATTGTGTAAGAGTTATTTTGCAGTTCTAAGCAATACCATTTAAATGAAATTAAAGTCCACAATTACTTTGGCAATAAAATGTAAATTTTAAAAATATGTGTAACTATCATGAAGAGGGAGCACTTAATTTTCACTTAGCTTCCCACAGAGCGAAGGGTTAATTTAGTAAGAGAGATAAGAAGACTGCAGTAATTACTTTTATCTGCTGCTTCATGGCAGAGAATAACTTTTAAGATTGTGAATTCTGAGGCCTAACTCAAGTGTTCATATTACCTAGATATAACTCCCTTGGAACATTAGAAAGTACAATTAGCATAGAGCTACCTGAAATCTGCAGTTATGGTTAATGCATGGGGATTGTATGCTTAATTTTACTGCTTTGAAAATATATCCCTAAGAGAATAAAAGAAAGACTTTGGTGTTTTCAATAATAATCAAAGGGGAAGAGCTTAATTTATTTACTCTCTGCTTTACAATGATAGAATCATAGAATATAAGGGTTGGAAGGGACCTCAGGAGGTCATCTAGTCCAACCCCCTGCTCAAAGCAGGACCAATCCCCAAGATAGTTTTGCTGTCTCTGTCCCCAATTCTGTGAAGTGATCCAGCAGATACAAAGCTGTCCCCAAGAGGTTTCCTTTGCAGTATTGGGGGCTTATTATGAACAGACAGAATGACAAGTGCTTTTCACACTGTAAACATCCAAAAGAGACGTTATGGCTTTCTTTCGATAAAGTTATTGATGGGTGAAGATATTGGCTTGTGTTCTACATATTTTAATAAATCTGCTGGGTTGCTGCTCCCAGAATGAGCTAGCAGGAGATGAGTTGGTCATAGGTCAGTCCCAGAGATGCACCCATCCAGTTCAGCAAATAGCCAACAGGAATCTCTGTGATGCTTAGTAAATTGATAAGGAGGGTGACATCCACGGAGACAAAAGGAATCAGGTGCAGGGCTATGTGTGAGAGGGTAAACAGCAGTTGGAGACAGGAGCCTAGAAATTGGATTTGGTGGGAAGGCCAGGTAGTGGGCAGGCTGAGTATTAGGACAAGGAGGTTAGGCATGGTGAGCAGGAAATCAAGCTGTGGTTCAGAAGTGCCCAGGAGCAACAGCACCAGGATACCAGGGGCACAACCTGAAAAAAAGGATATTACTATATTGTTACAATTAAACAGAAGAAGGATATACAGGAGGAGCACCAATGACAGAACTGAACTCTGAGTGCTGGAACCTGCAGATCAGCGTTTAGTTGTTACCCAAGAGAAGCATGGACTATGAGTACCACTCCCAAACCTAGGCTTGAAGATTCCCATTGGGCATGGATAGATTATCCTTATGTGCTGGGATTTTCAAATGAGCCTAAGGGCCTAGGCATCCAAATACCATTGCAAGTCACCTAACTATTCAGAAGTCCTTTGAAAATCCCAGCCATCCTTATACATTGAACTGCCTGCAGCAACAGGCTTCAGAAGGAGTTAGCAATGCAATTTTGTACCCAGGCTTCCAGGTGGATTTGTACAGCCTGCTCTGAAGCCCATGCATGCCACTGGGTCTTTACTGCTGGTTTTAGCTGTGCTAGCTAGATTAAAGCTAGCATGCGTGTGCAGAACTGCAATCACACCTCCAACTGCAGTGTAGACATAGCTTTAGGGTCAAGCCACTTCCCCTCTTTGCGGCAGACTCTGATCTCATTACTATTGATGTAAATCCACAACTTAATTGACCCTCTATTAAGTTAGTTAAGCCTTCTAATTATTATCCCCATTTCAAAGATGCAAAATCTGAGCCAGAAAAAGGTTAAGTAATTTGTCTGGGAGGCATTATAGTTGAGTGAATTAGTCATGGTCCTAGCAATCAGGAGACCTGCATTTTAATTCCAGTTCTGACTCTTAATTGCTATGTGACCTAAGACAAGTCACAATTGCTCTGTGCTTCATTTTCCCCATCAATAAAGTGCAGATGCTAAAAATATTTATCCACTTCACAGGGGTGTTGTGAAGACTAACCAAGTGATATTTATAAAGTATAGCATACATGCAAAATATTAAGGCACAGGTGGGAACAGAACTCAGAAATTCCTGACTCCCTGCCTTAAGATTATTCCTTTAGGAGTTGTGACTTCTAGTAGTATTTCTCCTCCTTATAATTTCATTGACTGAACTGTCACAGAAAGGGACATTTCCAGTTTTCACACACTTCCCTGCACACACAAAAAAGTTCAATCTCCCAGTTCCATATATAATCAAAACATTGCTGTTACAAAATCATGCAGAGTCCATTAGAAAACATTGCATGTGACTCTTTACCCAGAAGGTTTCATTTATTAACCCCAGCTCTAATATTTACTCTCCTTTGTAAAGCACATCAGTATCTGCAAATGACAGTTGCTATATTTACACAAAATGTTATAATTTTTTAAAGGCTGCCTCAGAATAATTCTGAAAAACTAATGCAGAAATGTGCTTTACCATATAATTTTCCATGTCCTGTGTATTATGGAAACTCACTCACAAAGAAATAGCCATTGCTATTTGCTATACACCACCAGAGCATATATTCCAGGGCAAGCTCAGCAGGAAGAAAGAGAGTGACTGAACACTGTACATTGAAAAAATAGAAACAGTAAAACAAAAAGTTTACTGCAGTAGCTGGTCTGCAGTAACTTACAAATTACTAACAACTTATGTAAGTTTTACATGCCTGTTCCATCTGCTATTCATTAAAAAAACAAGTTGCTATGGCAACTGCCACATGCCATGGTATTTATGCTGCTTCTGATGTACAAAGCATAGTTTGTGTAGGAGTGTGTGTATGTATATGATGTGGCAGCTGTCGTCTCTGCCATTTTGTTGCTGCTCTAGAAAAAATAAAGCAAGTAGTGGCTATGAATACTCATTTGAGTAATAATACTAGTGCTCATTTGACTAAAGGCCCCCACAAAACTCCACATGGTAATCATCTGACCAACCCACACATGGGGTGTTCTCACAAAGGGGTAGAATGGAATGTGTTACCTTTATAAATAACACTGATATCTGACATGGAATTAGCACAGTTAGAATGCTAAGAAAATGGATTTTCTGTGAAACAGTAACACCAGAAGGGTTTTAGGAATGACCCTGTAGGGTCCCTGTTTCTCTCTCTTTTGTGCTATTCCTTCTTTTTAAAAATAGTTATGTCCTTTAGAGAGACAAGGTGGGTAAGGTAATATCTTTTATTGGACCAACTTCTGCTCGTGTCTGGCAGACCTGAAGAGTTCTGTGTAAGCTCAAAATCGTGTCTCTTTCACCAACAGAAATTGGTCCAATGAAAGATATTACCTCACTCACCTCTAATATCCTGGGATCAACATAACGACAACAATCCTGCATATTTCCTTTAGAAACACATTCTGCATTTTCTGTGTAATTAAAGTAAATACAGATCTTAAATTATCTCCCAATAGTTGCCTTTCCTTCCATTACACTTGTAAAGAAATGGAGCAATCACTTAGGATGGAAAAAGAATGGACCTGAACCTTTGTCCAATGCCCAAAGCAAACTGAATCTCTGTTGAGTTTCAAACCTTTTGATATGCTTTTTTAATTTTGACATTTCATGGCAGAAATACCATGCCAGATCCTATTCTCATGGAATTTCTAAATTCATTCAACACAACTTGGGGATTGTTAGGAATCTCACAAGAGAGATTGGTCTTGACTCTTGAGAGATGATTAATTTCGTTTCTTGACCAAATTTAGATGAACTTCACATTAGTATTCAAAATTGCCAGCGAAGTCTAAATATTTATCTGATTCAAACCAAACTTATAAACTTTTTGAGGTTTGCTCATCACAAATATTAAGTACATAACATGATAGTTTGGAAGGGTTTGTGAACCTCATAAGATCACAGTACCAATAATGAGCTGCTTTTGGCGCCCCAAAACTACCCCGGGCTGCAGTTCTATGACTACTATTTGTACCTTTCCTAAAGGGCAATGAAGAAGGAAGGAAACAAGGAGATTTGCCTCTGAATCTTTAGCTGCAGTTATATCAATGATTCAATGCCTAAAAGGGCAACTGCTAAGAAGATGGGAAAAAATCTTCTTAAAAAACCCCCCGAAATCTGAGCAAAATATGTTCACACTGGCACAGGGCATCCTGTTTTTATGAATACCCCGTTGCAGGTTGATTAATAATTTAGGGGTCAATTCTAAAGATACTTCAGACGATAAAGGTAATCAAGCAGTATTTACTGTCCCTATTGCACAGTTACTGACAGTGACAAATCAACAAACCATATCAGAGTCCTGTATCACAGGAAATGAACGAGAGCAGCTGGTGCAGAGCCATAGCCTACATATCTTTCAGCTGACTTTCAGGTGTCCCAGATTCATCCATTTCAGAAGGGCTCTGTACATCAGAAAGCATGACATACAGCTGTGTGGAGATTGCAAGGATGCAAATAGATTGGTTTTCTTCAGCAAAACTTGTTTGTTCCTTACTGAAAATATCTCAGATGTGTATGTTGAGCAAAATAAAAAGCAAGAGCCTCTTACTCATGTTAAAGAGTTTTAGGGCATGATTCTGCACTGCCTAGCACATTAAGGAGTGACTTTCAGCCATGCGACATAGGGGCGAACCCTCATCAGATTCTCCACGTTTTTGCACCAGTGACATAAATGAGTGTACACGTCTCCACTCCTTTGCACAGATGTATTTGCCTTCACAAGTTGCAATGCAGTCAAGAATCAGGCCCTTAAGTTTTCTCTCTTTTGTACTTTCCATTTCTACCTCCCTCTCCCCTTTAAAGACTGAATGATGGCTAAGCTGTTCTTGGCCAGGCTAAAGAGGGGAATGAAAAGGTGCATTTAGGCCACCTTTTATTTCCCCACAGTATTATTTTTCAGTGTCAATTAAAGCAGCCTCGGGGTTGCTTTATTTTGTATCAGCTGCCTATGGCTCCAAAGAGTTGGTCTAGCAGCCAGGGATCACTGTAGCATAAACATGTCATGGCTATGACCCCAGTGGTAACAGGAGGACGGGGTTGTCATATGAACCATTATGGCTTTACAGAGGGAATCCTCAAGGGACTATTAGGCCAGCTTTAAGCAGCTTTGCACTGCCAGAATGAAGCAAAGCAGCATCCAGGGATCAGAGGATCTGGCCCTTTATGTTTTCAATATGAATGAGTGTATAACATTTCTGAGGGCTCCCAGAACCTTCTAACTCAATAAAGTCCTGTTGGACTCTCAGCTCTGACTATAGTCCACCAGCCAAGCAGCAGGTAGCACCTTGAAGCAATAAGTCCAGGAACAATCTTCTCAGTTGGTACTAAAAAGAAAAGAAGTACTTGTGGCACCTTAGAGACTAACAAATTTATTTGAGCATCAGCTTTCGTGAGCTACAGCTCACTTCAATCGGACGCATGCAGTGGAAAATACAGTGGGGAGATTTTATATACACAGAGAACATGAAACAATGGGTTGTTACCATACACACTGTAACAACCCATTGTTTCATGTTCTCTGTGTATATAAAATCTCCCCACTGTATTTTCCACTGCATGCGTCCGATGAAGTGAGCTGTAGCTCACGAAAGCTTATGCTCAAATAAATTTGTTAGTCTCTAAGGTGCCACAAGTACTCCTTTTCTTTTTGCGAGTACAGACTAACACGGCTGCTACTCTGAAATCAGTTGGTACTATATTTCTATGTAATTAATAAAGAATCTGCCCCCAACCCTACTCACACTGCTTTGGTTGAAGTTCAGACTTCCAATTTAGGGCACCTTAACCATTGTGCAGTGGTGGGCAGAAAGGGGTCTCTTTTATAAGAACTATTTTCCAGGCTTTGATTCAATGTTATAAATGTTTGAATAATGAACAAATATTTGCCATATAGTTCCAGAAAAATCCATGATGTTCACTACAAATAACTGGCCCAGTTCTATTCGATATAAACATAAAGCATTATATTTCATCTACCACTGCCATCTTCCCTCTCCGTATCCAGCTATTATGACACTTTCTTGCATGATGGGACCTCAGGTAGCCATGAGTGTTGTGCAGCAGGGAACTAGAAAAACATCTTCAGCTTTAAAAGCTGTTAAAGCTTTTTGCAGGTGTGTTTCAAAGTAGCACAGCACAAATTAAGTTATCCACTGCAGGAGTTAGACAATATGGACCACAGACACACAGGGGCAATTAACATGACTGGGGGAATAATCTACCATAGTTGTAAAATAAACTGAGCTCATTCCTGTTGAACTTGGAATCCCAATTACATGGCAGAACACAGATGTTCGTTTCATAAAATAAATACAATTAGCACCTTTGGGTTATGATTAAATCCTACAGGCTCTAAGCAAAATATATATCTTTGCTTATAAGTAATTTACTTTTAAACTCAGAAGAAAAAACAGTTTTTGCACCCAATTCCCGTCATTGTTATTTATATAAAGATGATATTTAGTCTGAGCCTTTCTCTACACCATAACATATACCAGGCAGAATCTCCTCTTCCCCTCTCAAGAGAGAACAGCAAAACTAAGATCAATGATTCTGACAATATAATCATCCAAGCCAGAATCTCCCAGGAGTGCAATTAGTCTTCCCTGTCTTATCCTCTTGTATAGACCTTATTCCCTTGCCCATGGCTCACAGCAGACCAGTTCAACAAAATTTGATTCGACAAACAAGCCCTGGAACTGGACCAGTTCCTCAAGATGCCTTTGAAGATATTAAGTGATGGCTCAAAACTTAGTCCTTGAAGGTATCTCCCTGACATATTTCACCTCCAGTAGTTGACCATAGATACAAGCCTTTTAGGCTGGAGTGCAAATACTTCAGGATTTTCAGTATGAGCAATGGTTTGTATATAGAATTACAGCAAACTGCAGGGCCTTTTGTCTTCTACAGACACAGAATACATAGCAGAATCTACCTCCTTTGCAAAGTAGCGCTGCAGCTAAGCTTACAGTAGATTTCAAACATCATGCATATGTCTATGAAACAGAGAAACAGTGAATTCCTGAAGAGACCCGGGACTAAGCAAACTGCACCTTTGTGTAACACATATCAGAAGTTTAGCCTCTTTGTATTCCTAACCACCATGCAGTATGATTTCCTGGATAAATAAAATGATGCATACCCCAGGCAATACCTTTTTATCTTAATTAATATCACCCAAATACTTCTGAGACTAATTTTCAAACTTGGGTGCCTTAAGTTAGACACCTAAGGGCCAGATTTTCAGAAATGCTGTACATCAAACAAACCTGCTTAAACTCAATGAGACCTGCAGTCACTCAGCACCTCTGAAAATCAGGTCCCAAATCCCTATAATTAAGTACCTAAATACCTGTTTCAGGGAGTTGAATTCTGAGGTAGATATCTAACTGCCTATCTTTATCTACCTACTTTTGAGTATAAGGCTTCTATATTGAATAAGACAGGCAAAGTACTAGGAGAAAGTCAATAGATGGCCATGTATAACCAATGGAGGGAAATGACAACATACTATTGCCACTGGGCTTTGGAGGAAATGACTTGTTGAAATTAAGGCTTGAGATCAGTCTTAGGGTAAAATTAAAAAAATAAATAACTGTTTTACACAGTGAAGCTAGCACCTAAGGTCCCATTCATGAATCAGAGCCACACTGCACTAGGTGTTTTTCAAAATAACAAAAAGACAGTCCCTGCCCAAAGACTTTACAGGCTAAGTAACCAGTTCATAGTTTCACTTTCTAGGGTCCCAAAAATAAGTAACTTTGGGGGCTCACAAACAAATCAAAATATGAAAAATGCAATAATATGTGGTGGTGAGTTTTGTTTTGTGAATTTCTTATCCATGAATCCACACAGTCCTCGTCATTTCCAGCCTTCTTTTCTCTGTTTTGGTGGTGGCATGACACTCCATTCCTTGTTTATTTTTAGCCTTGGCTTTTATTGAGAGTATTCAAGCTCAGAAACAAATCAACCCACCAACAAGGATGCATGACACTTCACAAGTTGGCAGGGGCTTATGTTTGGTCTCTGAGTTCAGAATTGAAACTCTGCTGAAGCAGCTTGCCCACATCCTGTAACAATGCACCATACACTTCAGAGCTTAGGATTCTCTCCATTAGGAAATAAACCCAAGTGGCGTGTAGAGAGTGTCTGATCTCTGAATTATGGAATGAATACAACCCTTAGTTATTAAGCACAGGTGTTTCTTTTAATTGTCATGAATTGCCAAAATGTATAATTTCAGTAGCCCTCAGACTTTCACTCCCACCCGTGGAGTAGTCTAGCTTTTATACCCAAAGGAGATTATATATATATGAATGAATAATTGCCATCTCAAGACCTATTGGAGATTTTCCCTTATAGTGACCTCACTGGGAGTCATGCATGCATAAGAAGTGGGCAGGGAGTGCAGAATCAAGATAAGAGTCTGTACTTTGGCTTTGTCTCTACCTTTTAAATATTTTTTTTTAAATATATAGCTATAAAGGCGGCTGATTAAGGACAGTTTTGTGTGGGACTCTCACGGTGGAAGCAAGTGCCTTGACAAACAGTAATGACTCACAAGTGTACCATGCAGGCAGTGAAAGCATTGCTATCAGTGGCTTGATGCCATTTTTATAACAGTTGGGTAAAATATATCCTGGTGAAGGAGGACCCATGCAAAATCATCCACACTATTTACTCCCTGCAGAGAGAGTCCCAACAGAGGGGCTTTACTCCTTGTACTCTACAGCGACCCCACAAAGTGAGTAGTAAAATGGGAGGGGACAGGGAGAGGCCATGGGATCCAAGAATACACAGAACCAAGAGCCCTATCATATTAAGAGGCATGGGAAGGAGGAGGGGCTGGAAATGTCAGCAACAACAATTGAGCCATTTCAAAGAATGAAAGTACAGGGGGAAATATATTGTTTTGCCTTTGTTTAACAAATCTCAAGTCAACAATTTTATTGAGAAGTTGCTGCATGCTTTGGAACAGGGACTTGAAATTTGGCAAGGGTGTCACCCTGGGGTCAGGGATATGCCTTTTGCCATACCAGTAAATAAAAATAAAGCCCAAATCTGGCTAAATTAGAGGCCTCTGAAAAATCAGTTTGCACATACTCGGTAGAGGCTTGTTAGAGTTTAGCAGCAAAATTCTCAGAATATTCTATCTGCAATGAGCATGCTTTATCCCTAAAAAGATCCCTCATGCCAGCCAGACTGCACAAACACCATCCCCAATTAATGACTAGCATGCTGCACCACCTGGGCAGGACATTTCTGCAATTGCTCCTCTGCGCAGCTGGGAGCAACTGAGAGCAGGGAGACTGTCCCTTCTAGACTTTGAATGACTCCTGTTAACACCCAGGCAACAGGGAGAAGGAACTGGCAGGACATGAAAGCACAGGGACAAGGAGCTTAGTAGCTGAGGCACTGAGACAGGAGCCAGAAGAGGGGAGGACTGGGGAAAGGACAGGCTAGAGGGCAATGGCAGGAGACTGGGACAGGAATAGGCTACAGTGAGGGGCAGAAGTTGTCAGGTTTGTGGGGGACAGGTGTAAGGGTCTGTAACCACTAGAGAACCCTTCCCCCTAGAACCTGGAACACAGCCCAGGATTCCTGAGTCTCAGCAGTCCTTTTCTGTTAGAAAATAGCTGTGAAATCCACTAGCACAATGTGGATCTCAACCCCCTCTAGTAGCTGGTTCACAGCTGACAACTTACTACATCTATCAGCTACTCTGTTAGCTCGTATCTGATCACGTAAGTAAAGACATATATACCAAAGGAGGGGTGCCTGTGATTGGACATTCTCCCCATCCCACTGACAGAAAGGCAACTGAGCATTCCTGCACTCAGGCAGTACCAGTTAAGCACACCTGCCGAACATGGTGGAGAAGGGGAGCTTAAGAAGATGAAGCTCACTACTGCAAGGAGGGATATTTTCCCCAGAGAAGAGGCAGCCAGTGAGCTCCAGTAGCAAGGGGAGCCAATCCCAGGGGAGTGGCTGGTCTTTCCTTTTCCCCCTGCCTTGTCTGGGGGCAAAATGACACTGCAAGACTGATACAGGTGAGGGGCTCCTAGGCAACAACTGGTGGTGAGACCCGGTGAATGCTGCCAGGGACTAGAGGTAACTGGACTCCTGCTGGGAACAGAGAGATTGCCCAGGAGGGATTCCCAAAGGGGACCAAGGGTCAAGAGACTGAGAGCAACTATGGCTGAGCCCAGGCTGGGGGTTGACTGTCTACAGGGCCAAGTTAAGGTTCATAGCTATTTCTCTTACTAGTCACAGAGTTTTCAAACAGCTCAAAAAGATCCTGAAAGTGACTGAAACACCAAAGAAATAAAGAGACTGTTAGAAACTTCTGCCTGCTACACAAGAATTTTCAAAAAAATATCTGCCCAGTATATCCATCTACCCCATTGGGTGTAATTTGTTCAAGTGAGTTGGTCTCTTCAAAATTACTATGGAGAACCTGTCTCCGTGAAAAGTGAAATTGATGATTACATGATAGTAAAACAAATACACATGCAGGGCCAGTTCCTTCCCTGTTATGAAGGGCAATAGCTAGGCTTAACTGAACAGCTCAGCAATTTCAGCAAACAAGTGACTGTGGTTGTAATTATCACACTTTGGGCCACCTTCAGTAAAAGGATATTGGTTTTATCTGCTTCTTTAATTTTAAGAAATAAATGCCATACCTGTTTGTTGTCATTTGAAAGATCATATACAATAGTTCTAGGAATAATTAAATGTCATGACTTTAAAAAGCATTTTGTTATGTATTTGTGTCCACATACATTGAGCTCAATATACATTTTGTAAATATTGAATTTTGCTGTAATCTGTAGTTGTGCTGATTTTCTACAAATATCAACATCCCATTTTGTCACTAGAACAATATTCATTGGAATTTTGACAAATAAGAATGCCATGTCTTTGCAAAAAGTTTTTTTTATTCTACCCTATAATTAATTATTTGATGAATCCACAGTGTTCTGCAGCAAAGGAGAATTATATTCAAGGAACGCCCTTTTTCTATCTGTGAAGCCGTGACTTAATGTAAGAATGACTTGATGCAAGAGTTCCTCAAGGTATGCTGTGGTTTGATTCTGAGTCACAGTTTAGGTCAAGAATTGCAGCTGCTGTTGCAGGGATTCTCTCAGATCTTGGTATATCAGGTGTCGGTTGATGCTCTGAGACCTGTCCTCACACTGACAGGGTGTGACATAAAGGAATGTTACATGAAGCAACAAAGCAGAAATGTAAAAGAAATCAGCTAGCACAGACGCCAGCCAACATGTTAGGTAGCAATTTTTAGAGTGAGTTAGAATTTCTTGAATAAGGAAGAACCTTTTTGTTCACAAGTAATTCTCTGATATATTCTTATTCTACTAAAAAGCTCTTTAAAAATGAACACATTTTAGAAGAACTAAGCTGTCATTCTCTACTATGCCACCACATCAGTGGTGATTCTGCCAAATGGACACCTAGGATAATGTCCCGTTCCAGGAAAGAAAAAAAAAAAGAGAACTGAATCCTAGTAAAACAGATGCATCTTCATTCCAATTATATGTGCCAGTCTCAGCAGGTAATGTAATAAGAGTTCTCCCCAGTGAAAGATCGAGGCAGGGGCAGCTTCTCACACTGTTCAGTGTACATTGCCTAAGCAACAGCACAGATTAAGGGACATAACTAGGCTTAATTGAACAGCTCAGGAGTTACGGCAGAAGAATAAGGGAAATTATATGAATTCATATACAACCAAATCCCAAATTTGTATTCAGCTGAATCCCTGTAGACAAATAGCAGTTTGAGTAAAATCTGAGCAAGCACTGAGATTTTTTTCCCCTCCATTAATCAATGCCATGCCTCATTCTGACCTAGAGCCACCACCTCACTAAGTAAATGCAGCTTCTGAAAGGACTAGTAAAAGATGTCATTTTAGTAGCTCTTGTGCAGGAAGCTGTGAAATGTACTCCACACACACAAACCCCCTGCGCTCCAAGAATCAAGAATGTGACAGTGATATAGCCACACTTTATGAAGGCTGACTTCAAAGTTATGATGCATGTCTAGAGGTGTGTTAGACAGGATCTGTGTGCTGGATCAGCTGCAGTGTGATGCCCATGCTAGAGCATTAGTGCACGTCCATAGTGTTGCCTCTGGCACACTTAATAAGTGCCTAGAAGACCTACTGTAGCACCAGTCATCCGTCTCACTTCACAGATTTAAAGGCATTAATCACTGTGAGGTATCCCAGAAATAAAGGTCATCTGTTGGCTACAGAATGTCAGTCAAACATACACTTTTTTACACTTGCTTAGTTTTCCTGCGTTACAAATACAAGTATAAAAGACCAACTTTGTCCACAAAATAAGCTCTTGACCTTAGCTGAGCTGAACGTGAAGGAAACTCAACAGCATGTACCTTTTATTTATAATATAATTTCCTTTTAAAAATAACTTCTTTTGAATAGCTGTTTAACCCATAGACACTGGACCTTTCTAGCCTGGGCAGGAGAAGCTAAATGTGTTCATGTGTATATATACTCTATGTTAAATTCAAAAAGCTACATCGATGCAGTGTTAAGAGTTGTTTCAGTGGGCTCACTCCCCCGGCACTCTGGAAAGCATTGTGCCTCACAGAACTCACCGAGTCTGCACTGACCCCAATGCTGGCCTATGCCTAATAGGCAATCTGGTCTTAAGGTTCCACCCACAGAATTAACTCCGCCACCTTGCACATCTTGTATGGTTTACTTTGTACAGTAGAAATAGTACTGTACTAAGCTAGATACTCATCCATGAGAAGGAGAAACAAAATATTATGAGTCATATCTGGCTGGATAGCCCTTATCATCTGGTCTGGAGAAAAGGAGACAGTTCTGCTCCTCTGATCCTGAAGGTATCTTATAGCAGCTCTTCATTCTATGTGTGCCACCAGAATCACACAAATGAAGCCTGAAGCCTGAAGCTGAAGCCTAGGATGTGGCCAGCATATATGCAATATGGCCATCTTAGTACTGCTGTTGGAGCCTTTAATGATTTGTATTTCCTTAGTTCTTTTGATTTTTAAATAACCAGTAGTAAATTATTTGGAAGATCAAAACTAATCATTATCACAGTGCATTATGGCGCAGAGCATGGACTAAGTACAAATCAGGTACATTTTCACCTTCTAAGTACATTGAAAGGTAAGACTATCACAGTAGCATTTTTTGTATTCATAAACTACTCTGACTAAATAGTGCTAAACGTTTATATTCTGTTTTGAAAAGCCTTTCCAGCATTGACTTCAGCATGGTAATGATTAGGAAGCCTGTTGATTCATCAACTTTAGGGGTTTTTTTGTTTTGGTTTGGGTTTTTTTTGGGGGGGGGGGTTAAGAAAAAAAAATTGAGAGAAAATATGAAGAAAAGATGTTTTTATCCAATTTATAGTCAGTATTTACCAGGTACTCTAACTAGAATTGCGGAGGGACTGTGTGCTTGCCTGTGCTGAGAAAAGCAAGACATAACCTTTTGGTACAGTAAGGATGAAACGTGAAATTAACTAGAAGAATAATCCTAAGAATGTGACATTGATTATCATGTAGATTTGTATTAAATGTTGGAGAAATAACTATGAGGATTTATTATTGTTGTCATGATTTGCTATTAAAATGCTGAATTGAGGAGGTCGGGACAGCTCATTAGATTAAAAAACGCATTATACAGGTTTTTAGTCCTACATTGCCAGTTCAAATGCAGCCCAATTAGTGAGCAATAATAGTTAACAGCTATCTGGTGCCTTATATGTGATGAATCTGTAATCTCAGTTCAATTCTTAGCAGAAAGGTATCCACATCACAAAACGGTCAGCACTGACATTAACTGGCAGCACCGGTCCCTTTTTGAATAGATGCCAAGGACTAAATGGACATGTGCAGCACACCATAGGGAATCTTCTGCTGCTGCCCATGTTGTATCTAGCCTAAGGATAAAGAGAACTTCAATCTCCAGAGCTATCTTTGTTACTTTTCTTAAGCAAAAACTAGACCAAAAAGCCCCAGGTAAAATGAAGTCATTTTAAAGTATACTGAACTGTCTCTTTGCTTTTTCAATAATGATCATGCCAATTTTAATCCTAAACAAGAGAATGACAATTTGTCATCACAGCTCAAGTGTGATTACTTAAAATACTCTTTTCTTCTTTGGTTGATATTTATAATAGTGAAGTATGGCTGCTGTATCCATAACTAGATTTTAAGAATAGATGATATACTGTCTATTGTCAGTTACGCTGTAAAACTTTCGTATGTGAAAACAGAAAAAATAAACTAAAGAAAGGGAAATATAATAAAATCTAGACATGAATCATTGTGTTTAAAATTTTTAGTACCCTTGATCCAAATTAAACAGAAACACTGGGCAAATGCAGGTGCTATGCAAGCATATGTTCTTGCTGCAATTAGGCAAAGATCATACTTTGATAAGAATAAGAGAGGGAACCCCTCGTCACACCAGTGAGCTTTACAGTATATATCTGTTCATGTGACTAGGAAACCAAATGCAGCAGTAGACAGCTACGATAGTAACTCTAATACCATCTTGAATTATTTCATCTGTAGTTTCAAGGCATCATTAAATTTTCCCGAGCTATACATAATTGGTGGCATGAATTTTAGGGTTTGCTTCTGCCCTTTCAAGTTTATGAGTATAGCTTTGTTTTGGTCACAGATCATTCCCGCTGCTTCTTGTGTAGAAAATTGTGTCTATTATTCAGCATTCCACCTAACATGAATATGGAAAACACATATCTTTCACATCACAGTACTGTAGCAAAATGTCCCCGAAGGGGTGCTTGTGCAAAGCATGGTATGTCTACCCAGCAAGTGGCTGGCTGCCGCAGCAAGTTTCTAAGCCTCGGCTGACAGACTTGGGCTCGTGCTACCACATGAAAACTAGCTGTGTAGATGTAATGACTCAGGCTGGAGCTGAAGCTGTGAAGTCTTTGCGGTGAGGGTGTCAGAGCCCAAACTCCACCCTGCATCACAACGTCTACACAGCTAATTTTAGTGTGGCAGCATGTGCCCCATGAGCTCTGGTCTATCAGCCTGAGCTTGAAGGCTCACTGCCGGGGGCATTATAGACATACCCTCTAGGGACCTTTCCATTGCCAGAGGGGTGAAGATAGGCCCCAGTAAAATAAAAACCAGGCCCACCATCTTCAGCAGGGCAACACCGATAGGCGCAGATGAATTTAAAAGTTAAAATCTCTGATATCAATACTACTTAAAGTTGATGCATCAACTCAAGTCTGAATGAATGAAAGAAAAAAGATTGGGAAAGTCCCATCTTAAAACCTACATCAGTGACAACCAACTTGTGTAAAATGTATTATGAATAAGTAGAATTATCACGCTGCAACTCCTTTGGTGGTGATTAGTCTGCAGAGTCCATCTTCATCTTCTAACTTTAGAAAAGTTAGTGGAAAACAAGTCAAGATTCATCAGACTCATTTAATGAAATTATAAATATTTACTACAATCGTATGAGCATTGCAGTTGGCCATATTGCCAAAAAGCTTCATGGGGGGATTATAAATAAATATACAGGCTTTTTTGGGTTGTTTTTTTCTCAGAAAGAGCATGATTTTTTCATCAGGTTTCAAAAGACCGAGTTCAAAAGAGTTTTCGGGGCTGGAATGAAATGAAGCAAAGTGAAACACAGTGTTAGAATAAATGCAGAAACCACGTTAGAACAAGAGGTGAAAAGGGCTGGTCAGCTATTTGGCAATGTGAATTGATTCGATGGCTATCACGGGTTGACATGCTGCTGAGTACTGATGATGGCCATATTTTCCAAAGCCATTGCTAAATCTGTCCATCTACCTTTGGTACTTATGGTAACATCTACACTACGAATTAGCTCTCACTGAGCTAGCACACTAAGGGTATGTCTACACTACGGAATAAGGTCGAATTTATAGAAGTCGGTTTTTTAGAAATCGGTTTTAT
This sequence comes from Natator depressus, assembly GCF_965152275.1. Taxonomy (NCBI): domain Eukaryota; kingdom Metazoa; phylum Chordata; order Testudines; family Cheloniidae; genus Natator; species Natator depressus. The sequence goes on from NC_134238.1 coordinate 56,485,277, forward strand.
ATATTCACGTGTGTGTGTCCCCACAGAAAATGCTCTAAGTGCATTAAGTGCATTAACTTGGCGGAGTGCTTGCACAGTACTAAGGCAAGGGTCGACTTCCGGAGTGTTGCACTGTGGGTAGCTATCCCACAGTTCCTGCAGTCTCCGCTGTCCATTGGAATTCTGGGTTGAGATCCCAATGCCTGATGGGGCTAAAACATTGTCGCGGGTGGTTCTGGGTACATATCGTCAGGCCCCCGTTCCCTCCCTCCCTCCATGAAAGCAAGGGCAGACAATCGTTTCGCGCCTTTTTTCCTGAGTTACCAGTGCAGACGCCATACCACGGCAAGCATGGAGCCCGCTTAGGTAACTGTCACCCTATGTCTCCTGGGTGCTGGCAGACGCGGTACTGCATTGCTAGACAGTAGCAGCAACCCATTGCCTTGTGGCAGCAGATGGTGCAATATGACTGGTAGCCGTCATCGTCATGTCCGAGGTGCTCCTGGCCACGTCGGCCAGGAGCGCCTGGGCAGACATGGGCACAGGGACTAAATTTGGAGTGACTTGACCAGGTCATTCTCTTTAGTCCTGCAGTCAGTCCTATTGAACCGTCTTATGGTGAGCAGGCAGGCGATACGAATTGCTAGCAGTCCTATTGCATCATCTTCTGCCGGGCAGCCATGAGATGTGGATGGCATGCAGTCCTTCTGCACCGTCTGCTGCCAGCCAAAGATGTAAAAGATAGATGGAGTGGATCAAAACAAGAAATAGACCAGATTTGTTTTGTACTCATTTGCTTCTCCCCCCCCCCCCCCGTCTAGGGGACTCATTCCTCTAGGTCACACTGCGGTCACTCACAGAGAAGGTGCAGCAAGGTAAATCTAGCCATGTATCAATCAGAGGCCAAACTAACCTCCTTGTTCCAATAAGAACAATAACTTAGGTGCACCATTTCTTATTGGAACCCTCCGTGAAGTCCTGCCTGAAATACTCCTTGATGTAAAGCCACCCCTTTGTTGATTTTAGCTCCCTGAAGCCAACCCTGTAAGCCGTGTCCTCAGTCGCCCCTCCCTGTGTCAGAGCAACGGCAAACAATCGTGCATCTGAGTTGAGAGTGCTGTCCAGAGCAGTCACAATGGAGCACTCTGATGGGGCTAAAACATTGTCACGGGTGGTTCTGGGTACATATCGTCAGGCCCCGTTCTCTCCCTCCCTCCGTGAAAGCAAGGGCAGACAATCATTGCGCACCTTTTTTCCTGAGTTACCTGTGCAGACGCCATACCACCGCAAGCATGGAGCCCGCTCAGGTAACCGTCACCCTATGTCTCCTGGGTGCTGGCAGACGTGGTACTGCATTGCTACACAGCAGCATCAACCCCTTGCCTTGTGGCTGCAGACGGTACAGTACGACTGGTAGCCATCAGCATCATGTCCGAGGTGCTCCTGGCCACGTCGGCCAGGAGAGCCTGGGCAGACATGGGCGCAGGGACTAAATTTGGAGTGACTTGACCAGGTCATTCTCTTTAGTCCTGCAGTCAGTCCTATTGAACCGTTTTATGGTGAGCAGGCAGGCAATACGGATTGCTAGCAGTCCTATTGCATCATCTTCTGCCGGGCAGCCATGAGATGTGGATGGCATGCAGTCCTTCTGCACCGTCTGCTGCCAGCCAAAGATGTAAAAGATAGATGGAGTGGATCAAAACAAGAAATAGACCAGATTTGTTTTGTACTCTTTTGCTTCCCCCCGCCCCCCCCACCCCCCGTCTAGGGGACTCATTCCTCTAGGTCACACTGCAGTCACTCAGAGAAGGTGCAGCAAGGTAAATCTAGCCAAGTATCAATCAGAGGCCAGACTAACCTCCTTGTTCCAATAAGAACAATAACTTAGGTGCACTATTTCTTATTGGAACCCTCCGTGAAGTCCTGCCTGAAATACTCCTTGATGTAAAGCCACCCCCTTTGTGGATTTTAGCTCCCTGAAGCCAACCCTGTAAGCCATGTCGTCAGTCGCCCCTCCCTCCGTCAGAGCAACGGCAGACAATTGTTCCGCGCCTCTTTTCTGTGCGGACGCCATACCAAGGCAAGCATGGAGGCCGCTCAGCTCACTTTGGCAATTAGGAGCACATTAAACACCACACGCATTATCCAGCAGTATATGCAGCACCAGTACCTGACAGAGCGATACCGGGCAAGGAGGCGACGTCAGCGCAGTCATGTGAGTGATCAGGACATGGACACAGATTTCTCTGAAAGCATGGGCCCTGCCAATGCATGCATCATGGTGCTAATGGGGCAGGTTCATGCTGTGGAACGCTGATTCTGGGCTCGGGAAACAAGCACAGACTGGTGGGACCTGATAGTGTTGCAGGTCTGGGACGATTCCCAGTGGCTGCGAAACTTTCGCATGCGTAAGGGCACTTTCATGGAACTTTGTGACTTGCTTTCGCCTGCCCTGAAGCGCATGAATACCAAGATGAAAGCAGCCCTCACAGTTGAGAAGCGAGTGGCGATAGCTTGCAACGCCAGACAGCTACCGGTCAGTTGGGAATCAATTTGGAGTGGGCAAATCTACTGTTGGGGCTGCTGTGATGCAAGTAGCCCACGCAATCAAAGATCTGCTGATATCAAGAGTAGTGACCCTGGGAAATGTGCAGGTCATAGTGGATGGCTTTGCTGCAATGGGATTCCCAAACTGTGGTGGGGCCATAGACGGAACCCATATCCCTATCTTGGCACCGGAGCACCAAGCCGGCGAGTACATAAACCGCGAGGGGTACTTTTCAATAGTGCTGCAAGCCCTGGTGGATCACAAGGGACGTTTCACCAACATCAACGTGGGATGGCCAGGAAAGGTACATGACGCTCGCATCTTCAGGAACTGTGGTCTGTTTCAAAAGCTGCAGGAAGGGACTTTATTCCCAGACCAGAAAATAACTGTTGGGGATTTTGAAATGCCTATATGTATCCTTGGGGACCCAGCCTACCCCTTAATGCCATGGCTCATGAAGCCGTACACAGGCAGCCTGGACAGTAGTCAGGAGCTGTTCAACTACAGGCTGAACAAGTGCAGAATGGTGGTAGAATGTGCATTTGGATGTTTAAAGGTGCGCTGGCGCAGTTTACTGACTCACTTAGACCTCAGCGAAACCAATATTCCCACTGTTATTACTGCTTGCTGTGTGCTCCACAATATCTGTGAGAGTAAGGGAGAGACGTTTATGGCGGGGTGGGAGGTTGAGGCAAATCGCCTGGCTGCTGGTTACGCGCAGCCAGACACCAGGGCAGTTAGAAGAGCACAGGAGGGTGCGGTACGCATCAGAGAAGCTTTGAAAACCAGTTTCATGACTGGCCAGGCTACGGTGTGAAAGTTCTCTTTGTTTCTCCTTGATGAAACCCCCCGCCCCTTGGTTCACTCTACTTCCCTGCAAGCTAACCACCCTCCCCTCCTCCCTTTAATCATTGCTTGCAGAGGCAATAAAGTCATTGTTGCTTCACATTCATGCATTCTTTATTCATTCATTACACAAATAGGGGGACGACTACCAAGGTAGCCCAGGAGGGGTGGTGGAGGAGGGAAGGAAAATGCCACACAGCACTTTAAAAGTTTACAACTTTAAAATTTATTGAATGCCAGCCTTCTTTTTTTTGGGCGATCCTCTGTGGTGGAGTGGCTGGTTGGCCGGTGGCCCCCCCACCGCGTTCTTGGGCATCTGGGTGTGGAGGCTATGGAACTTGGGGAGGAGGGCGGTTGGTTACACAGGGGCTGTAGTGGCAGTCTGTGCTCCAGCTGCCTTTGCTGCAGCTCAACCATACACTGGAGCATACTGGTTTGGTCCTCCAGCAGCCTCAGCATTGAATCCTGCCTCCTCTCATCACGCTGCCGCCACATTTGAGCTTCAGCCCTGTCTTCAGCCTGCCACTTACTCTCTTCAGCCCGCCACTTACTCTCTTCAGCCCGCCACCTCTCCTCCCGGTCATTTTGTGCTTTCCTGCACTCTGACATTATTTGCCTCCACGCATTCGTCTGTGCTCTGTCAGTGTGGGAGGACAGCATGAGCTCAGAGAACATTTCATCACGAGTGCGTTTTTTTTTCTTTCTAATCTTCACTAGCCTCTGGGAAGGAGAAGATCCTGTGATCACTGAAACACATGCAGCTGGTGGAGAAAAAAAAGGGACAGCGGTATTTAAAAAGACACATTTTATAAAACAGTGGCTACAGTCTTTCACGGTATACCTTGCTGTTAACATTACATACATAGCACATGTGCTTTCATTACAAGGTCGCATTTTGCCTCCCCCCACCGCGTGGCTACCCCCTCAACCCTCCACCCTCCCCGTGGCTAACAGCGGGGAACATTTCTGTTCAGCCGCAGGCAAACAGTTCAGCAGGAACGGGCTCCTCTGAATGTCCCCTGAAGAAAAGCACCCTATTTCAACCGGGAGACCATGAATGATATCTCACTCTCCTGAGGATAACACAGAGAGATAAAGAACGGATGTTGTTTGAACGCCAGCAAACATACACTGCAATGCTTTGTTGTACAATGATTCCCGAGTACATGTTACTGGCCTGGAGTGGTAAAGTGTCCTACCATGAAGGACGCAATAAGGCTGCCCTCCCCAGAAACCTTTTGCAAAGGCTTTGGGAGTACATCCAGGAGAGCCGCGAATGCCACATGCTTGCTTTTAAACCATGTATAGTATTTTAAAAGGTACACTCACCAGAGGTCCCTTCTCCGCCTGCGGGGTCCAGGAGGCAGCCTTGGGTGGGTTCGGGGGGTACTGGCTCCAGGTCCAGGGTGAGAAACAGTTCCTGGCTGTCGGGAAAACCGGTTTCTCCGCTTGCTTGCTGTGAGCTATCTACAACCTCATCATCATCATCAGCATCTTCTTCGTCCCCAAAACCTACTTCTGTGTTGCCTCCATCTCCATTGAAGGAGTCAAACAACACGGCTGGGGTAGTGGTGGCTGAACTCCCTAAAATGGCATGCAGCTCATCATAGAAGCGGCATGTTTGGGGCTCTGACCCGGAGCGGCCGTTCGCTCCTCTGGTTTTCTGGTAGGCTTGCCTCAACTCCTTAAGTTTCACGCGGCACTGCTTCGGATACCTGTTATGGCCTCTGTCCTTCATGCCCTGGGAGATTTTGACAAAGGTTTTGGCATTTCGAAAACTGGAACGGAGTTCTGATAGCACGGATTCCTCTCCCCATACAGCGATCAGATCCCGTACCTCCCGTTCAGTCCATGCTGGAGCTCTTTTGCGATTCTGGGACTCCATCATGGTCACCTCTGCTGATGAGCTCTGTATGGTCACCTGCAGCTTGCCACGCTGGCCAAACAGGAAATGAGATTCAAAAGTTCGCAGTTCTTTTCCTGTCTACCTGGCCAGTGCATCTGAGTTGAGAGTGCTGTCCAGATCGGTCACAATGGAGCACTCTGGGATAGCTCCCGGAGGCCAATACCATCGAATTGTGTCCACAGTACCCCAAATTCGACCCGGCAAGGCCGATTTAAGCGCTAATCCACTTGTCAGGGGTGGAGTACGGAAATCGATTTTAAGACCCCTTTAAGTCGAACTAAAGGGCTTCATCGTGTGGACGGGTGCAGGTTTACATCAATTTAACGCTGCTAAATTCAACCTAAAGTCCTAGTGTAGACCAGGGCTAAAAGTAGTAGTGAAGCCACACTAGCACAGGCAGTGGCAACCTGAAACATGGGCTAGCTGTGCCAAGCGCATACCCGTGGGGTTCAGGTGGGTTTGTGCTTGGCTCGGCTAACTAGTGCCGCTGCTCCTCTGCTGCTGCGGCCACACTGCTATTTTTAGTGTGCTAGCTTGTGCAGCTACGTCTACACAAGCTGGAAATCACACCCCCAGTTCACAGTGTAAACGTACCCTATATGGACCCCCTTACCATGATATCTCCCTCCTCTCATATGTAGATATCTGAGCTCAATGTCCATGTTCCTTAACCAGATGACACCCTCTGTATCAAGGGAGGCTAGGCATTGTAAACCACCTGCAGATGTCGAGCTGGGCACTCTTCCACCACATGAGTTACAGTGATGCTGCCCCACAGTCACAGCGTGGGAAGGAAAGTAGGCCAAGCCAGTGCAAAGTTGCAGCAATTCTGGATGAACCAGAGAATAGCCTGGTCCAGGATCTATGACCAAGTGGACAAGCAGGCAGGTGCAACAATGGACTCCTGAATTTACTTAGTTTGTTAGATTCTCTTTACCGCTGATGACCTCCTGAGGTCCCTTCCAACCCTGGTATTCTATGATTCCACTCTGAGAATTTGATTTTCAGCTCCTTGGCCGTCCTGATCATCCATGCATAGTAAAGGGTCAGTAGTGCTCTTTTCCAGGATAGAATAAGCTGCCATAGCAAAGAGGCATTGAGAGATCAGACGTGGAGTCACACCCCAGTCTGCAGAATGGGATTCCTCCACTGAACATGATCAGACCTTTATGTTGGTGATACATATTGTCTCCTCTCTGAAAATGATGCATCACTCAACAGAAGATGTAATAGATCAAGCTATTACTGTAATTCTTGAGCACCTCACAGTTTTTCATGTATTTATCCTCACTACACCCTTTGAAGGTAAATGAGTATTACTATTCCCATTTTACAGATGGAAAAATGAGGTTCAGAGAAACCACGGCCTAGTTTCATAAAAGGACTTAGGCTTCTAAGTCCCATGTTAGGTGCCTAAGTCAAAATTTAGGCACCACTCTGATCACCAAAACCCCTTCTCAGTTGCCCCTTAACTCAAGAGATGCCTAAAGTCCTTTGGCACTTAAATATTCACTGTAAAAGTACGCATAGCACGTAAGTTTCTGCCTCTAGGTGTTGCACACAACACCTCAGTCTAGGTACCTGGGCATCTGTCTCACATCTAAGGCCCAGCAGCATCCTCAAACTAGGAGAAGATAGGTAGAAGAACACCCATCTCACCTGCAGAGCCTGTTTCGGTAGGCGTGCTCAGATCACACCTACCTCCATATAAAATGGCAGAGGGTAGGGAAGAAAAAAAAAAGTACCTCCGCCCATAACTGTTAGCCCAGAAGTTCAATGACACCCTGATTCAATTTCCCCCCTACCTGATGAGAGCAGATTTGACCATGGGTCTCCCACCCACTCAGGTGAGTACGCTAACCACTGGCTATAGAGCATTCTCATTTGCTCTCTGTCCCAATACATATTTATTTATACAAAATGGAACAGCTTCAACCTGAGAGACCCACATCAGAATATCCCATATTTCAGTGGTTAGAACCCTTAGGACCACACTACAAGAAGGATGTGGAAAAATTGGAGAGAGTCCAGCGGAGTGCAACAAAAATGATTAGGGGACTGGAACACATGACTTATGAGGAGAGGGAACTGGGATTGAGGGAACTGGGATTGTTTAGTCTACAGAAGAGAAGAATGAGGGGAGATTTGATAGCTGCTTTCAACTACCTGAAAGGTGGTTCCAAAGAGGATGGATCTAGACTATTCTCAGTGGTAGCGGATGACAGGACAAGGAGTAATGATCTCAAGTTGCAGTGGGGGAGATTTAGGTTGGATATTAGGAAAAACTTTTTCACTAGGAGGGTGGTGAAACACTGAAATGCGTTACCTCGGGAGGTGGTGGAATCTCCTTCCTTAGACGTTTTTAAGGTCAGGCTTGACAAAGCCCTGGCTGGGATGATTTAATTGGGGTCAGTCCTTCTTTGAGCAGGGGGTTGGACTAGATGACCTCCTGAGGTCCCTTCCAACCCTGATATTCTATGATTCTATGATCTCCCTCCTCACAGTCTGTCTGTCTGATGGTGACAATACCACATGCATTCCTCAAAAAGAAAGGATCAAGCTAGAATAGCTCTTCCAAGAAAACTTGAGAGCAACTGGGACATATAGGCCAACACTTTCAATCATAAATGACTAAAGTTACTCCCCTGAATCCCCCGTAAGCACCTAAATAAAGTTGTCCTTATTTTCAGAGATGCTGACGATTCCCAGAAGTCAACGGGAGCTGAGGATGCTCAGCATTCTGAACATCAACTGGCTATTTTTTTAAGATCCCTAAAGGTTTGGCCACAATCTGTCCCATGTAGACGGCAATCAATTTAAACAATATCCATAGAAAAATAAGAATAAAAAATAAGAATAATACTGGCTGATCCACTTGTATTACTGACCTTCACTGCATGATAGCACGGTATTTTATCACATGGATTTTTTGTAAATTAGATTTTAAAATGCCTTGCCAGCTACAAGAATATACTGTAGCCTATTAGGAAAGAGGCTCAAATCTCTTCCCACCTGGTAAGCCTTGTCAAACCTGCACCGTTTGATGATGATAAACTCACACTGGGGGCAGGGTGCTGTCAATATCATGAAAGAAGGGGTTATTGCAACATGGGATAAAAGTCAGCTACTGTCCAACTTAGATATACACTGGCTGATCAGATCAGTTAGCCTTTGAGCGCTACACCTGGTTTTTATGGTCTGATAGCTCTCTGAGGAAAAACAGCTTGGCATACTGTTTTGAGTGGCATTGTGCCTGACAGATCTGGACTGAGTAGGGTGTGCAGGGAGGCCTAGTGTGCACAAAGTGCACTGCTGGAGGAAGAACAGAGGGAGACTTGGCAAGTTACACCTAGGAATGAGAAAAAGGTCTGACCCTTGGAACCTTTATTTCTGGATACTGGTAGACTTGAAGCTTCCCCTATCTGGTTTTCATTTATATTTTCAAAAATCTGCACCTAGAGCTTTTCAATGAGCAAAAAGCGTAATAGCTTCTAGTTACAGCAAACAGAATATTGCCATAGGGACAAAAGTACAAGGAGTTATTCTGCTGGAATAGTCTTAAACTACCTGGGCACAGATTAAGAACAGTACAAGTACAAGGGAGACATTTATCCTAACTTTGTCCCAGTCTAGAGTCACTTACGATAAATGCCAGTAATTTTCAAATGATTTTGTTGGTAGTAAATTTCTGGATCTAAAATTGGAAAACCATTTTGAAAAACTTGGAAAGGCAAATTGGTCTAAACGGATCAATAATTTGGAGCAGAGGACCCTCATATCATGACTGAACAACAGAAATAATTTCAATCACTGTCTTGAAAAAAACCTCAATGCAGCTAAGAGTAGGATAGCATTTTGCTTTGCTTTAAATGTGAATTATTCAAAGCAGGAATCATAGTCCATGGATTCATTTCTGGAGGGTAATTTTGTGAGTAATCTACTAAGAAAAGTTTTGAACAAGGACTCCAAGATGGACATCACTGCAGAAGTCCACAGAATTCCAACCCAAACTCCCAGACCTAATGTTAGAAATAGATAATGATAGAGATGGAGATAGATCTGAATGATAACCTGGGAACAGTTCCAGCTCCAGAAAGAGAAATGCCTGCTATGATTATGTCTCTGATAGCTGTCAAAGAAGTGTTATTCTGTTTGTAGTTAAACAACAAAAGATGGGCCAGATCCTCAGCTGATGTAAGTGAAGTCAGTCGAGCTGCTGTGATTTACAACAATTGAAGATCTGGTCCAGTTTAATCAGACAAAATCAGGGGGCCCAGATAATCTCCATCCAAGAATATTAAAGGAACTGGCACGTGAAATTGCAAGCCCAATAGCAAGGATTTTAATGACTCCATATAAACTCAGAGGTCATACCCTATGACTGGAGAATTATTAATAGAGTGCCTATTTTAAAGAAAGGGAAGAAAGTGATCTGGGAAACTACAGCCCCGTTAGTTTGATCTCAATTGTATGCAAGTTCTTGGAACAAATTTTGAAAGAGAAAGTAATTAAGGACAGAGGTAAACAGTAATTGGGATAAAATACAACACGGTTTTACAAAAGGTAGATTGTGGCAGACCAACCTGATCTCTTTCTTGAGAAGATAACTTATATATAGATATATATTAGACAAAGGAAATGCAGTAGATTTAATCTACCTGGATTATAGTAAGGCATTTGATACAATTTGACATGGGAAATTATTAGTTAAATTGGAGAAGATGGGGATTAATATGAAAATTGAAAGGTGGATAAGGAACTGATTAAAGGGGAGACCACAAACAGTCATATTGAAAGGTCAGGCTGGAAGGAGGTTACTAGTGGAGTTCCTCAGGGATCAGTCCTGTGACCAATCTTATTTAACATTTTCATTCATGACCTTGGCACAAAAAGTGGGAGTGAGCTAATGAATTTTGCGGATGACACAAAGTTGGGAGGTATTGCCAATACGGAGGAGGACTGGAATATCATACAAGAAGATCTGAAGAACCTTGAAAACTGAAGTAATAGAAATCGGATAAAATTTAGTAGTGCAATGTGATGCGGCTCTGAAAAAGGCTAATGCAATCCTAGGATGCATCAGGTGAGGTATTTCCAGTAGAGATAGGGAATAGTTATTGCCATTATACAAGACCTCATCTGAAATACTGTGTACAATTCTAGTCTCCCATGTTTAAGAAAGATTAATTCAAACTGGAACAGGTGCATTGAAGGGCTATGATGATAATAAGAGGAATAAAAAATCTACTTTATGAGAGGAGATTCAAGGAGCTTGGCTTGTTTAGCCTTACCAAATGAAGGCTGAGGGGAGGTATGACTGCTTTCTATATATATATCAGAGGTTAAATATCAGGGAGGGAGAGGAATTATTTAAGTTAAGTGCCAATGCTGACACAAGAACAAATGGATATAAACTGGCATCAACAAGTTTAGGCTTTGCAATTGGACAAAGGTTTCTAACCATCAGAGGAGTGAAGTTCTGGAATAGCTTTCTAAGGGGAGAAGTGGGGGCAAAAAAACTTAACTTGTTTCAAGACTGAACTTGATAAGTTTATGGAGGGGATGGTCTGATGGGACTGCCTACAATGGCATGTGACTCATCTGTGACTGCAAGTAGCAAAAATCCCCAAACAGCCAAAGATGGGGCACTAGATGGGGAAGGTTCTGAGTTACTACAGAGAATTCTTTCCCTGATGTCTGGCTGGTGGGTCTTGCCAGCATGCTCAGGGTTCAACAGATGACCATATTTGGCCAATTTTTCTCCCAGGTCAGATTGGCAGAGACCCTGGAGGTTTTTTGCCTTCATTTGCAGCATGAGGCCTGGGGTCACTTGCAGGTTTAAATTAGAATAAATGGTGGATTGTCTCTAACTTGAAGTCTTTAAATCATGATTTAAGGACTTCAGTAACTCAGCCAGAGGTTAGGGGTCTATTACAGGAGTGGATGGGCAAGGTTCTGTGGCCTGCAACGTGTAGAAGATCAAACTAGATGATCATGATGGTCCTTTCTGGCCTTAAAATTTATGAGTCCAGAAACTACGTTCCAAGACTATAGTTAGTTTATTCCCTGATGTAGCCTGACTGCCTTGTCACAGCTGTAGACACAGATGAAAGGCTCAGCTGTGCCTTTAAAGTACAGTCCTGCATCGGTGGCAGGGGGAGGTGCACCATCACAAGGGGATAATTGGGGAACATTTTCCCATGGCCACATTATCTACTGTCCCTCCTCCTCCCTCTGGTAAACCCTAGAGGAGTATGAAAGGAACAGTCTCCACGCTCCCAAGAGCACTTAAACTCTAGTTATGCTTGGCGCTCCAAAGGGTTACACAGAAGGAACCTGGTCCTGGTCCTGATCCTGTTTCTTACATGGCTACACAACAGGAGATTGTGAAGGGGGCAATCTGTCCCTACATTTGCAAAGAAGGAGTTGTCACAGATTCTATTTTAATATGTAGTTAAATTAGGGATACAAACTGGGAAGAAATATTCATAGAATCATAGAATATTCGGGTTGGAAGGGACCTCAGGAGGTCATCTAGTCCAACCCCCTGCTCAAAGCAGGACCAATCCCCATTTTTTCCCCAGATCCCTCAATGGCCCCCTCAATGATTGAACTCACAACCCTGGGTTTAGCAGGCCAATGCTCAAACCACTGAGCTATCCCTCCCCCCCGTTTTAGAAGTTTTTCTGGAGGTTGAGGGGCCATCTTATTTCATATGCAATTGGAAATAAATGATCCACCAAAGGTGGCTGAGGATTCTCTTTCCATGCACTGCCATGCAGAGAGTGCCTTGGAAAGTAAAGAAGAATATAAAGAACGCTTCTAATGTGCCAACCTTCATTCCAATATTCCAGTTAGACTAAGAACACTTGACATTTTGAATGATGAAAGATTAGTGTTTTGGATAGAATTATACAGTATAAGATGTATATTATATATTTGTCTGCCAAATGACTTCATTTGGATATCAGCTTGACCCACTGATATTACCTGGGATATGTAATACAATCTGAGCATAAACTGGAAAGAGATGCTTTCAAGCGGTTCTGAAATATTTTCTAACAGATAGCTGTATTGGAATGATAGAATCATCAAAGTAAGAGATGGAAATTACCTATTAGAGCAGCCACTCCATCTTCCTGCCAATACATGGTCAACTCCCTCTTCAGTACAATTCTTAATGTTTTGTTCAGTCTAACTTTCAAAGGCCAGGTAGATGCACAAGTTATGTTGTTTTGAGCCAACATGTTCTTAAAATGCATGATGCATTTTGTCTCTGTTATTTCTAGCCAAAGAACTCTTTTTATTACTGAGTGAGGGGAGGGAAAAAAAAACAACTATGTCTTGTTTACTCTTAGGCTGTCAGGGACCACCTGCCAACAAAGGACCCATCTCAAAGAGAAACCACTTTATATAAAAGTGGAAAATCATTATTGTGAGGTTATAGGAACAATGGCTTAAGACAAGTTGGGGTAGCAGGAAACGCGAGTCATTTGAACTAGGTTCAAACCAGCTTATTATGTTGGGTTCATTTTGGATGGTGATGTAACATATAGGTACTTTCCCACAGAATGTTTTTACCCTGGCATTGCATTGAACTGATCCCACAGTATTCCTCCTACTATCTTATACATAACTGTTTGGAAAGGAGAAAAAAGGAGTTTTACTCTACATAGCAGGCCAGATTCATGTAACTCCATTGGTTTCAATACTGTTACACCCAGGATGAATTTGGACCATTGACTTGATCTATACCTAACATATTTGAATATAATATATATATAGAATATTGCCTAACAAATCTAAAATGAAATCAAAGGTGAGGGAAAGTATCAGCATGAAATGAATTAATCTGATCTATGGGATCTAGAAAACTGATCTATGCATGTTTTGATGCATCTATTGTTTTCTCCACTCTTGCCAAAGAATTGCATAAATGCTAACATTAGCTATTTATACAACAATGAAACAGTCAGAATGTTCTCTAATGTATCACTTGCAAGTGCAAGCAATACATGCTGACTAGCTCACACCATAATCTTGGCAAGGATTCACTCACCTGTTAGGATCTTAATTCATTGCAGTCAGACATATATTTATATTTATTTGTCTTTAAGCCATATGATTGCTAAATAAAAAAGGATGTTTTAAATAACATAAAAGGTCTGACAGCAGCCAGGCAATTCAGAGTTAAGGTTTCTCACTCTGTCCTTAACTCACCCCCATGATATACAGCTATGGCCAAAGTCCGCAAACAGCGTATGAGCTTAACTCTTGTGATGGGGTGTCCAACGCACACAAGGCCTGAAGAGGTTAAGGTGGCCAGGTGGGCCAACTAACCACGTAGTATGCACCTGGAGGAAGACCTCAGGAGCCAGGACTAATTAGAGATGAGGATCAGCAGGACAGGAGCGGCCTGTATAAAGCCCAGAAGCTGAGAGCAGAATGGGGCTGCTGAGAAAGAAGCTGAAGTCACTCCCAGGGTGAGAGAAGGTAAGGTAGGAAGTAGCCCAGGGATACAGCAGTAAGGTTCAGGACTGTGTATACCATGACTGCTTGTTGCATGGCCCTGCTAAAACACAGTGTAGAGGGGAGGCCTGGGTTCCCCTACCAGCCACTGGGCAGTGGAGCTATTAAGGGGTAGTGAGAGGAAAGACTGCCTGGGACAGTGGGGCCCAAGAGACTGATACCCTGAAAGGGGAAGACTACAGCGACCTGGCCAAAGGGCCAAGCCATGAAGCGGGAGCAATCATGTCCCAAGAGAGCAGGACAGGGAGAGGATGGAGTGAGAAACCACAGGAGGAACACTGGACTGGCAGAGCTAATCCCCAGACACGGCCAGAAGGAGGTGCTCTGGTGGTAAGTAGAGTACCTTGTGACAACCCTGTATGTGACAGACAATGACATGAGGCAAGGACGGAGGGCCTGATCCAAAGCTCATTGAAGTCAGTGGAAAGACTCCAACTGATTTTTGAGGGCTATGGATCATGCCCTAATTGAGAAGTCATCTGACCTTTTGTGAGTTTCAGGAAGATCCTGAGTGGTATCTGCTATCGTCTATAGTGTTCAAATTTGGTGTGTATGATTTTTCACTTTTCTTAGTCAAGTAAAAAATAAAGGGGATGGAGCCTGTTATTAAGACTGTTAATATTCTTCTAGTGTTATCATAAAGGCCCCCAAGGATCTTATCGAAAGTATTGTACACTCCCACTGAATCTGTACAGTTTTATGTAGACTCAATGCAATTTAAATAGAATTGTTTCCTTCAAAGCCATTATAGACATAAGTGCAACACTCCCATTATCCTCAGATCATTGAAATGATAGATGATAATGACTCCTTATGAGGCAGAGTGTATATCAACCTGCAATGGAGTGTGTTTTATAGCCCAGTTATAAATTCCAAAAGAAATGCTGACAGGTCTTTAACTAAAGCAGTGCCTATAGCACCACCACGACACAATGAAATTGAAAGGTTAGATACTGTACTGCCCTTAATCCATAGCAGAACTCTCAGTGAGGTTAAGGGGAGCTGCATACATGGATCAAGAGCAGTCTAAGACCCAAAGTTTATAAATAAATCTGTGAATTTTGACATTGTACCCAAATGCACTGCCTTTGGGGTCACTAGTACAACTTTCACTTCACTGGGAAAAGGACCAGACCCAAAATGGAAGAAATTCAGCCCTGGTATAAGATCACTGAAGCTAACGGGTTTACATATACAGGCACATTTGGCCAACTTATACAACGCCTATAATTTTGGATTCCTCTTGACCATCTCTTCTTTTGCTGTTCTTGCCTGATCCCTCATTTGTCTATACGTTAAGCATCTTTTGTTAGTATTAAATCCTGATATGAAATTTGCACCCATCCCTGACAACTGCAGACAACTAGATATGTTGGTTACACGCCATGATCTTCTCAACTAGCATCTCACCTCTCTTGTCTATCTCATCAACAAAGCTGCAACTTTGAGAATAAGTGAATTTGTTCCTACCCAACATGGGACCACTGGAGTCATGCTGCCATGAACTACTCTGCCCACCATTGTCCCTACCCAATAAGGTAATTCCAAAGTGAAGAGAGGAACTTCATGAAAATGTTAATACCGCCTGCCAAGCATTAATCAATTTTTTGACAGAATCCCCAGGGAGTTGGTGGAGAGGATGTGTAAATCCCCTTGTTATACTGTCCCCATAACATTTTCACCAGACATGGATCCCAGATACTGAAAGATTCTGTGGGAAGGACAGGGTACTATAAACAGTAACTTATGATGTGACTGTAGGCAAGTCACTTATCTTTTCTGTACATCTGTTCCCCATCTGTAAAATAAGGATAATATTTCACTAGTTCACAGGGAGCCTTGTGAGAACAAATACATTAAATATTGTGAGACGCCGAGATAGCACAGTAGCGATGACCCTATATGTATGATAGTGTCATGCAGTTCTCTACTCACCTCCTTGTGGTGGCACCTCCTTGTGACTGCCTCTGAGGAATAGCTCTGCCTCCTCCGAAGCGCCCTTCTGTCTCTCAGTCACGCTCAGCCCCTCTTACACTCCAGGAGTTGCAGTGCTTCCTCTTTGTGACTTGGCCCTCCTACCAGGTCACCAAGTGGTTTCCCCCTTCAGGGATATCAGAGTCTCACTGGACTGTCTGTCTGGGTATCGTTCCTGGCCATCTTCCAATTCAAGGCTATGTAACATCCTCAGTGGCTGGTAGGGGAACCCGAGCCTGCCCACTGCTCTGGGTTACAGCCCAGGGACCTTGCAATCAACAGCCAATGTTTGTTCTGTTCCAAAACCCCACTGCCATTTTCCTGGGATGCTTCCTGTTTCACCTTTATCAGGCTTTTTCTCCACCACCCACCCCTCTGGCTAAAGCCTTCTTTCAGGGCCAAGATCACAGTCCTGTTGGGTCTCCTCCTTTCCCTCTCGAAGCCCAGAGTGTAACAGCAGGCTTACACACTGCAGCCCCCTTCTGTCCTCACTTCCTGGCCTTATCCCAGCCCTGCCTGCTCCTGCTCAGTTGGGCTTCATCCTCAGTCAGTGCTTGCTTGTCAAAGTCTAACTCTTCCTCAGGTATGGCCTGTGAGGTTACTTAACCCCTTCTGAGCCACCTTAACCCTTTCTGGGCTAATGAAACAATCCCATCACAGACAGATAGATACTATGCTAAAATATGAATATATCTCTTACTTTTTGTAAGTAAAAAGGAAGCAGCCTTGTATTAATTTATTAATTGATTTATTTCCTTTTTATATTTGTTTAAAATTTGTACCAAAATCATTTTTCATAAATGGTTGAATCATTCTACTATTAAAGCTATAATATTGATGACTTGTATTTTATCAGATCTACAAGAAAAAATAACATCACTGAGGACAAGTGAATGTATATCACTCATTTTATTTTAAATAATTATTAAGTAACAAACCTTTATTTTCACATACATAGTGTAGTGGGAACAACAGTAAATGTGACAGTTGAGGCTGCATAATCATTTCCACTCTGGCCCTCTGTTTGCAGTTACTTCTGACTTTCTGAAATTTTACCTTTCTGCCCAGAGGTGACTTTTTTGGAAAGTTTGAAGAAAAGCAGTTCAGCCATTTATGAGTAGGACAGAGAAAACAATACACTTCCCCTATTATACAAATATTCTTGCAACATTTATTTGAAGAGCTCTACAATTCAAACAGCTGAGCTGAAATTTGGCAGGAAAATAGTCTGTATTGAGACTTGCCTAGGTGATACTATGAAAATTGGTTTTGAGATCATTGAGTTATGACCCATTGAAAATTAGCCTTTTCACCCATGCAAAACGCTTTGAACAGAACTTATAAATGCTGTGGCTAAGCAAGGCTGCTGTGGAAAATATGCCCATGGCTAATTTAGCGGTATTTTGAAAAGTGAAATGAAAGTGCATGTGGGCCCATTTAATAGGAAACTGTTTTAAGAGAACAGTATGGTTGCTCAGTTAAGCATTCCAAAGTCAGAAAATGACAACACTGAAGTAGTAAACTCAACATGTGTTACTGCAGTGAGTCACCTGTGTCCACACAGTATGTAATCTTTACACATATAACATTCCTACACATACCACTACCATATATATATCTGTTGTACTAACACTCACAGACCAAAAATTGAAGGAAAGTTAAAAATAATGCCTACTGAAAACAGCAAAGTATAATTACCTCCAAAGACTCTATTACAATGAGTATCTTTCACATTTAAGAATAAAAATAGGCTGCCATCTATCTCAAATAGAAATACTATATGCTGTACATATCTGATTGTGAAATAAAATGCCTAACCATCTACTTACAGTGCCTCAGTTATTGGTAACTTGCCAGGCATATGATGATAAAGTCCTGGGTGATTCATACACAATTTTGAAACAATCTTTCATTGTTGTTACATAGAAGTGCATTTTCATGGTTAATTCAGAAATTCCAGGCTAGGCTACTATGAAGAAAAAACATGCTATCTTGGGACTTGCAAGTTACTCTGAATGTTGTACTTACATATCCTAAGACATCTGGGCTAGGCTCCACTGCATATAATCTCCATTGAAAAGCAAGGTTTGTCTGTCTCTAAATTTTAAATAACACTTCAACATGCTCAAATGAAAAGGAGAATGAACTATAAATTGGAAATGTCTTCGCTATCTGAAAGTCTTGGCTCACTTTTCCCCCCAAACCCTTTGCTTTCATAAATGTCTTGTCCTGGTTTAGCTCATTGCCAAAGGACAAGCTTACTGCAACTCTCAAATGGTTTATATTAGCTTAAGGGAAAGTTGTTCAGTCAGGGTTTAGCCCAAACTGGTTGATGTTGACACGATTCAGGCCTAGTCACATACTTGCCTTCATTTTCTTTTCAATTTACCATACATTTCAAACATGATGACATATTCCTGCCTGGAAGCGGGAGAATTTTTCCACGGTGACTTGAAACGTTCTCTAACCATACCTATGCTTTGACGTTGGTTATAGGGCCAAGCTTTGACATGCAGTCATTTTAACACTAGTTAGCTACTATGGGAGTCCCGAACTGGTTGTGCACCCACTGTACTGTGCAATATGATACAAATCTCTATGCCTTTAAACATTGTTTTGCATTGAATTTTTACAAAAATGAGGAATAAAAACGAGAATGATCCCAAAGGCTCCTCCTCCCTCTGCTTTACTTTCCTGCTTCGACCAAGCACTCTCCCTATTCCCCCTCCTACTTGCTACAGTTTTAAAGGAACAGTACCTGTATCCCACATCTACTGTGTAATGCTTTCTTTGGAAACTATAGTGCTTGAGTTACATGGAAAGATATTATTCGGCTGGTGTTAAAAAGAGAGAAAATTAAAATAAGCTTATTTGATTGATTGCATGCCTCTATTTTGTGCCTTTTTATTTCCTCTCTGTAGGTAAGTCTTTATTAGCCCATGATCTCCCTTCACTATCTGCAGCCCTCACTCTTCTAATGCTTCCAGGACACTTTGTAGTTTGTTTCTCCCCCCATACATTTGTTTGTTATCCCTCCAGTTTGGGACCAGATGGCAACTTCTGCAGACAGCTGAGCAATTCCTTAGCAGTACTTCCTGCTTTAGGGAGTAATTCTGAGGCTACCAACTGGCCCATGGATCAAAGAGCTACAAACTTTGATAGACACAGTTAAGTCAGCATAACACCACCACAGTTACTATATCACTCCTGTGCATGCATACATGGCTGCTTATGTCAGAGCTTCATATACCCAGAAATGCTCGTGTTGATGCAAAATGTAATGCACCATTGGTAGGTATCTCAGTGTGCCCTGCACCTCTCCACCCCTCTGGCACAATGCCTTTTGAGGAATTTTCACAGTGCATTGTGGGGCACACATGAGTCACACAAGGGATGCTGGGAGGAAACGGTCAAGTTCCCATTATGCAACTTTCTCCATCCCATAATACCATCCCTATCCCATAATTTTCACACCTTTTTTAAAAATCCTGTGAGCCCATGTGGCACTTGTCGCTGTCCACCATCTCTTGACAGATTCATGGAGCCCATGCAAGACTATTGTCATAAATGTTGCAAACACAGGACAAATGATTCTCCAGTATTTTCAGAGCCATAGGAAGTACTGCAAAAACATGGGACATGACAATTTCTTTGAGCACAGATTGCTAAGGGACATAGCAAAAAACAGTTCAAGTTTGTTGATGGCATTCGCCAAGGAATTGCAGACGGTGGAGTGCTGCTTCTGGACCCAAGAAACGAGCACTGACTGGTGAGATTGCATCATAATGCAGGTTTGGGATGATGAGCTGTTGCTGCAGAACTTTTGGATGTGAAAGGCCACATTCCTGGATCTGTATGCTGCGCACACACCAGCCCTCCAGTACATGGGCAGAATGAGAGCTGCACTCACAGCTGAGAAGCGAGTGGCAATCCCTCTTTGGAAGCTTGCAACACCAGATTGCTACCTGTCAGTGGGAAATCATTTTAGAATTGGAAAATCCACAGTGGGAATCATGACATGCAAGTGTGTAGGGCCACTAATTGTATCCTGCTGCGCAGAACTGAGACTCCATGCAATGTGTAGGCCATGGTGGATGGATTTGCAGCTATGGGGTTCCCAAACTTGAGCAGGGAGGTAGATAGCATGCATACCCCGATTTTGGCCACAGCCCATCTTTCTATACAATACATCAATAGAAAGGGAGACTTTTCTATGGTTACGCAAGCATCAGTGATCACCAGGGATGATTCACTGATCTCAGTGTGGGCTGAGCAGGGAAGGTGCATGACACTCATCTTTAAGAACACAGGACTGTTCAGGAAGCTGCAAACAGTGACATATTTTTCCCAACTGACAGATTACCACTGGGGATGTTGAAATGCCAATAGTGATCCTGGGAGACCCAACCTGCCCCCTAGCTCCCCTGACCTCATGAAACTGTACAAAGACCACCTTGACAGCTCCAAGGAAAGATTCAGCTACTGGCTCAGAAGGTGCAGAATGACAGTTGAATGCACTTTGAGTAGACTAAAGGGATTCTGGTGTTGTTTATTCACTAGCTTGGATCTCAATGAGAAAAATTTCCCAATGGTTATAACTGCCCATTGTGTCCAGCATAATATATGTGATGCAAAGGGGGGAAAGTTGCCATCAGATTGTTGAATGTGGAGCGGCGGCCTGCTGAGGTTGAACAGCCAGACACAAGGGCCATTAGAAGAGCTCATCACCAGGCCACACGGCTGAGGGAGGGCTTGAAAGAGCACTTCAATGGTCAGCCACAACACCGTGCTGTGCTGGACTGTGCTCTACCTGGCCCTGAAGTTTTGGCGGGGTGTTAGGAATTGTGTAATGCTCGGTGTGCCTTTATGAATATCATGCTGTCTTTTAATGAACCAATACATTATGTGGTGCTTGCTGTAGATTTATAATTAATATACTGTGGTTTTCTCAGAACCTATAAGTTCCATGGTCCTGTTCTGGTTACAAGTAATGTGTGTTTTGAGTTGGGCTAGGCATTCTGCAAGATAAGTTGTGAAGTAATAAGAATGAATTTATTTCCAAAAAATAAAAATGTATTGCATAGCAAAAACAGTCCAAAAATAATGTGCAATTTAAAAAACTAAAAAATAAATTAATGAAACAGCACTTTAAAATTAGAATGGTAGAAAACATTTCTGTCCATTTCTGCCAAACATACACAGACCTGTGAGATCCACAGTTGGTGTATATAGAGCTATGGTTTTCCTTACTGTCCGCTGGCATGAATAGGGATGCAGCCCATGATGCCACGTGGAACGTTGAGCGTAGGGAGCTGCTGAAATGGAGTTCTCCATTGATTTCAAAGAGAGGCGAGCCCATGACTTTTGGACGTGGTCAACAAAAGTCTGCAACATTTGTGTTTGCTGCCTGCGTGTCCACATTACAACTATCACAAATAGTGTTCACTGGTATCCAGGCTGGCACAGTCAGAAGAGAGGTCAAAAATTGATTGGACGTTGCAAATGAACCCTTAGACATCTTTAGCTTTCTCGTCTCAAAACAGAGTTGAAACACACTGGCAAAACAGGGGATGGGGCAACCTCCCCTGCTGCTCCCTGTGCTCTAGCTGTTCTGTAATAAAAAGATCATTCTTTGTTGATGTCAAGCCCTAGTCTCATTAAAAACAAAAGACAAATTACTACACATTTATTTCTATCCTTATATTTAGAACTTGGCAACATTTTCCACTGCAGATTTGATTTTCGATGAAAAAGAAAACCCCAAATTTTTGACAAAATTTTCTGTCAACGTTTCTCAGGATTTTTTGACAAGCCCTAGAACTGATTGAAATTTTGGGAAGACTGAAAATTTTTGTCAAAACTTTGAAATTAAAAAAAAAGTTTTAATTTACTACTAATTTTGTTGCTGTATTTTCCCACCAGTTTCATTAATATTAGACTATAGAAACCAATATCCCTAATTCAGATATATTGTTCTGGAGTCCAGTGAAGAAATGTGCTGTTGCTGTAATTGTAACATTAGCTTCCATCTCTCAAGTTCATCTATAACTTGTACCACTATATTTCAAGCATGAAATATATTATCTTCCATGTTCTGCTTTCTCATATGTATTTATCAGTAATCAAGAGGAAATCAATCTATTAATCAATTTTAATTTGATAATTAGAATACCAAAAACACAAACAAAATGTACTGTCCACAGAGACATGAAGAAACAGCCCAGACAGTATCTGGTTATAAAGTACAGTAACAGAGACATCATTAACATAATTAAATATATAGCAAACCACTCATAGACACATTTAGTTTTTTACTGGCAGAACTCCACACCCCAAGGTATTAGAAGACCAGTTTCCTCAGAATATTTCCTTGATACTTCATTCCCAGCTGCCACCACAATAGAAACACTCATCTAACCCAGAGATGGCACATGAAGTCTTCTGCAGGAGATGACACTAGGTTAAACCAAAGCTCATTTAAGGCAGTGGAATGACTCCCATTGGCTTCAATGACCTTTGGATCAGGCCCATTATCCTGATTTACCTCTTGGTTAGAAGGATATTAAAATGAGATGTCTCATGTCCTGTGTGTGAAAATCCTAATATCACTTAAAATAAGATTCTCATACCCATGAAAGTGCTCTCACCATATCATGGGATTGGCCAGGATTCAGCCCTTGAACTGAATGATAAACTGCAAGTGGGCATATGTAAATAGGATGGCAAGGGATCCTGATTTTGACCAGCCTACCACATCGTAGTCTGTGAAAAGCTGAACAATAGCATGAATTGCTGAAAAACAATCAATGTTAGCTTTACTATGGACATCTTTGAAGAAGGGGAAAATAAAAACTGACTACTTTACTAAACAGAAAGATGGTCATTTGAAATTCACAGAAAAGCAAAATCCTATTTATATCAACCGTGAAATCAAATAGTGCGAGATCACTCTGAGGTTTGCAACATTTAACAAATTGTAATTTTGTTCTTCACAAACTCTTAAACACTTCCTGCTAAGTGACAACAAGCCTCAGCAAGTTTCCACAAACCTTCTGCAGCTTCTTTATCTCACTATAAAGAACAGATGCTGTTTTGAGGCTGCTGTGAGCTTTTTTGTTCTCTGTACAATATGC
This sequence comes from Natator depressus, assembly GCF_965152275.1. Classification (NCBI taxonomy): domain Eukaryota; kingdom Metazoa; phylum Chordata; order Testudines; family Cheloniidae; genus Natator; species Natator depressus. The sequence continues at coordinate 56,508,192 of NC_134238.1, forward strand.
ACATGTATATGAAGGAACGCACATCACGTGAAAATATGATAGCCAAGGCCTTACAGAAAGCTTTTTCACTAGTGCGCAGCACACCAACAGCTGGTTCAAAACTAGAGCCGTGTGTAAATCATGCAAAACATTAATGGCATGTGATCACCATATGCGGGGTCCGGAAGAAATTTCCCCCCAGCTCAGATTGGCAGCGTTCATGGGGGATTTTTGCCTTCATCTACAGTGTGTGGGAGCATGTCCCTTGCCAGGACTATCTGCATATATCTCATTTTATCATTTCCGTGGTATTTCAGGGGCCTCAAGCACTAATGCACTTCAGTCCCACCTATTCTCTGCCTGTGTCACAATCTCCTCTGGGTCTCATTTACTTTGATCTCATTTCCATTGCTGGGTTCAGTGTGCAGGTGCTGAGTGTGTTGGTAGCCTATGGTATACAGAAGTTCAGACTCGATGATCTAGTGGTCCCTTCTGGCCTTAAACTCTGTGACTCTATGACTTCATGACAAAAGTGACAAAATGTACATCTTGATACAATCACATCAATAATAAAATCATTTGTGTTGTTAAAATATACAAAGATGCTCAGAATTGTTTTCTAACAAGTTTGTGAAAAACAGATATTCATTTTCATTATTTAATATTAGAAAAGTAGCACAAAATAGGTAAAATAGAGTTCATAGTTCTGGAGACTGAGTCTCTTAGAGATATCAAGGTATTTTAAATGCTCCAGCAAAGCTCTTCTTGCAAAGCAATAAAGATATATTCTGAGAAATTATAATACACACACATACACACCTAGAACATAGTCATAGTCAACCTTTTGAAAGTTCTGAATTTCAAATTCCTTTACTTCCCCCCAAGGACGGAAAGGAGTGCGCGTAAAAATTGACTGATAGCCCAGTCAAAGATTTAAGGCGTTGTTTTAAAGAAAAAGAAAGTGACTTCGGCCTTGAAGGTAAAAGCATTTCAGAGTGATGGGCAGCAAAAGGGAAAGGGTACCCCTAGTAGTGGAAAGTCAAAGGGAGAGAAAAGAGAAAGCAAAACCCGGATGAGCAAAGTCAGTGGGAAGAGAGTGTAGAAAGTTACAGTGAGGTCAGAAAAAGACGGGAATGAGTAAATGCATGGAATTTTTTTTAAAAGCAATACATTTAAACAGAGAAGTAGAAGTGGTAATCAGTGACTATTCACCCCATGATTCCAGTTAAGAAGTTGCATCGCGATTCATGAAGATTAAAGCCCCAACCTTACCTTTACTGAGACACCACCATACCAGGAGGTAAGGGGTTTATGGTATCCTTCCTGAAGTGAGAACCCAGCATCTGATACTGTATCCCATCCCGAGAAGCATGTACTATAAAAAAATCATTTGTACTTCAGTACTACTGAAGGTTAAATAAACACAGGAGGATAATAAAAAGACATTTTTTTAGTCCACAAATTGGCTGGTTGCTTACCTTTTATGAAGTTCCTTATTTAAAGCAGAAAATTATATTGAAAAAGGCTTCTATAAAGAAAGGAAAATCATGGGGAAGTACAGTACCAAGGCCTTCATTTTGGCAAAGTCTTGATTAAAAAGCCAAAATATTAGTATCTTAAGAGTAAAATGACGTTAGACAGGAGCTACAAGGTGGGTGAGGTAATATCTTTTATTGGGCCAACTTCTGTCAGTGAGAGAGACAAGTTTTCAAGCTTACACAGAGCTCTTCTTCAGTCCCAGTCTGGAGGGTTTTTATGTTGCAAACTAAATCTGTGAATGCCTTTTAGTGCTCTCACACAAATGATATAAAGGAAATATCTATTGCAGCATTATGTATTTTTGTGTGGTAGGTTAAATAGTGTAGTTAACAAAAATGGTGCTAGACAAATACAATAAAGAAAAACAATATAAAAATAAAAGCAAAAGCAATGGAATGTAGGCCTGGCTTGATGTGAGTGACCGGACATAGGTGAGGTCTCATTTCTTGGGAGACAGGATTATGGAAGTAAATGGATCAGCAGGCTGGAAACAGAAAGTCTGTACAAGCTAAGATAAGGGAGAACACCCAGGGAACCATTTCCACTGGACAAGATAATAATGGATAAGATAAACCTAGAACGTAAGATGAGGTAAAGAGTAAATCAGAGCATGCAATCCAATCCCAAAACGTGTAATGTAACGTTTTACATAAATGCAATAGTAGTGTGTAAATGTATAAAAGAAGACATTTGCAGTGTAACTTTGGATGTGTGGTATACCCTATACCCACTCCCTATGCTTGAATATCATCAACTCAGTGTAGTTTTGCCGTATGCCAAATAAAGGAACCTGAGTGATGAGACGAGAGTCAAACTGAATTCTTGGGGAAGAGGTCTCAGTGGATTCCCAACACCTCACCCCACCCTTGGCTTCTGAACAGGTTATTTGGATCTTAATCAAGTGGGAAGGAAAGGAGGGGACAGGGCAAACCCTTATAATCCTTTCCCCTTCCCTCTCCCTGTCCCCTCCTGCAACAGACAGGCTATCATTGCTGAGCTTCCACAAAGCATGTTGTAATTTTCAGATGGTATATTCCGACACCAAATTATTATCCCTTTTGAGACTTCCCAGAGCACAAAGGAATCAGGAAGGGGACTGTGTCTCAGAAGGAGATATATTGCCCCAGGGGCTTCTCCTGAAGCATGGAGGCTTATGCACCACTCTTTGCTCAGAGCCATGCCAAACAGCAAGAGCCAGCTCATAGTTTTAAAGTCAGTTTTAATTTCACATCTCCCAGCATATGCCAGGAACTATCCTGTTACCTAAATTGTAGTGAAAATACTATTCCTGCCTCCCCGGCACTGTTCATTTTCCATGGCTCCATTTTTTATTTATATTTTTACATTTTGAAAGGAGCAATTTCTTGCCCAACTCTATTCTGTTTCTAGTTTGCAGAAACCAGGACTAGACCAAGAACAAGCAATGTACTCCATTTTCACAATGATAACATATCTCAAAAGGCCAGTTTCTACAGACTTTATGCATGCAAACCTTAATAGAAGCTTTACATATGTAAGGTCTGGAGGATCCAACCATAAATAGTAATTTTAGCCTTAACTCCTATCTAAACAGCAAATAAGCCATTTCCCCCCTAATTTCTGAGGCACTGTCACCAGTGAGACCCTTTTTTTTTACATTCTTTGCTCTTCTGACTAATTCCATCATAGCTGCCAAATAGCAAAGATGAGATGACAAAAATCTATGTGCTGTTAGGGTACTTTTGTGTCATCTGAACCCTCTATAAACTGGGAACAAACCTGTCACTGCCTGTCTTGTTAACAAATCTTTTGACCCATATTAATTAGCAAGGGACCTAAAAAGTGAAACCCAGCTTTAAAAGTGAGAGGAGAGAAATGAAAAATATTCTTCCTATTATTCAGCAAATCTCCTTTAATTTTCTACAATTCGAAAGGAATCAGTATGTATGACAGAAACATAATGACAGTAGTGCTTGACTGGATGAATGTAACAGGTAAATTTGATCCTTGAGATGGCTGTGTCATCTCAATAGTGAAGGTTATGTGACTTTTCCAGTAGCTTTCTGTGCTTGTCAGATACTCATGTGTGCTGTTTGCATTCTGTCTTGAATCTCAGTTCTGAAATGTGTGAAAATAGCCAAATTATAAGATGTGCCATGTGAGATTATGAACATTTTTATACTCATTTTAATGAATTGAAATTGACTGGTATAAGTGATTATTTAAATTGCTGAGACTGTACAGTGCCCATTCTCATTATTAATGAAGAAATGGGTGTTACTGCAGTAAGTGGAGTGTGACAGATATGTGAACTCTGAAAACCAGGACATTTTTTTTTAATTTGGAACTAAGGGCAATTTTTTTGAGTTGTATTTTTGCTTGAATACACACATTAAAGAGAACCATATGATTTGCAAATCTGGTTTAGTTAATCTCTTTGACAATCTCAAGGATCAGGAATGTGCTTGCTCCCTCATAATCACTTTTCTCTTTCCCCAAATTAAACATAATTCAAACCTATCTATCTTTAATAATCAATAGGCATTTGGGATCAGAATTTTCTGTTAGTTCTACTGGTAGCTAAGAGATTTTTGCCTGTTGACACAAAAGTGGCAGCCAAGAGTAAATCTGGGAGCTTTAGGAGAAGAAAAAGAAAAAGTAAGCTATAATACAGTGGCTGCCCATCTGCTATAGACTTCACCAGATTTCTATTCAAACTTTTCTTTGGTTTTCTGTACTTGTCCTTTCATGGTGACACACCATCATGAGGCCATGCTTTTAAGAAATGATCTTCTCTGCCTAGTCACAAGGATACCATATATAAAATTCTCTAAGGTAAAATTATGTTTGTAAGAGCTACAGTAAGTAGGCATTATGATTCCCTCCAAAAATGGATGGATGGAGTCGTACGTTGGTATCAATGCACAAGGATTTAGTGAACACTATAAATGAATGTATATCTAGGAGATCAGACCAATACAAGAATCGCAAACAAGAATGCATGTGGGACAGACAAAATTGTCCAAAACTACTCCAGGCAGTTGGATCCTTGCTTTGCACCATTCACGCTTTTTGTATAAGGTGTTGAGGCACCTTGCTTCAAAGCAGTTCATGACAACATGACAAATCTGCCACTAACTTGCTCTATCCTGGGCTGTTGCTTTCCAGTTACTGGGATTGACCTGACATGCTTTTAAAGTTTGACTTCAGTGTATCGTTATACCATCTGCACTGACCACCACAAGAGAGGGTGCCTTGCTTTTACAGACCATAAAATATGGCCTTGGGTATTCTCAAGTCAGGCATATGAACAAGGTGCCCAGATCAATATAGCTGAGGTAGTATGACCATGCTTTGAATGTCAGACATCTCACAGCGATTAAGGTGTTCCATATTAGGACTCTTGTCCCACCATTTGACCCTGCAAACAGACCAAAGACAGCGCCTATGGAACTGATCAAGTTTCCTGATATGTCAGTGATACGTTGCCCGTGTGTCACAACAATATAGAATTGTGGTTAGCACAACTGCTCAGCAGACATTTAGCTCAGTGCTTATTAGATAAGCAAATAATACAAACATAATAGAGTCCAACAAAGAACTGAGCATGGCAACGCCACTAATACTGTGATCATGTCATGGGCTTGATTCAGTGTTTTGATGACATAAAAGAACCTACGCAGATCATAGCCTTAAATCTAATTGTTTTCTCTTCATGGTTTCATAGGTATATTGACCATTTTAGCTGGAAAAAATAAGTTTGTTGTTCAAAATGTAATAGTATTGCCAGAGTTCCTTGTTGAACTGTTCACTTCTGAGTAAGCTCCTACGTCTTCAACCCTAGTGTCTTTCTTCATGTTGTGAATGATTTCTGTTTTTCCCTCCATCCTGGTCTGCTGTAGCCCATTTGCATCTTCTGATTTTTGCTTCATGACATTTTTTTATCACTTTATGGGGGTCGGGAGGAGTGAGAAGTGATTAGGTCTCTCCCTGTAGCACTTCCCGGGGGTACCCAGGATTGTGAGGCACCTTGTTACCACCTGCCCTGAGCATGAGGAAGCCTTGTCTGTGACTCCTGGAGGTCAGTTCCCCAGCTCCGTGTGCTATGGGCAACATATCGCTCTCTATGCCTCGCAGACTCTGCTGTTACTTTACAGGTTAGCAACTGGTACATCCCAGTCCTCGAGCCCTACAGCATCCCGCTGGAGGGGCCAACCCTGATTCACTGGACACTCGCAGTATTCAGAGATTTGATGCTTCCAGGGAGGGAATTCTTGAGAGAATTCTGCACACAATATTTCAAAATTCTGCATATTTTATTTATCAGTAAATAAATATGGAGCGCCAGCATGGCAGTGGAGAGCACAGGCCACAGGCTGAAAGGAAGTGGGAGATCACCCTTCAGCCCCCTCCCTCTGAATACGGACTTGGCAGTGAGGCTGTACCCGAACCTATACAGCACAAGGGCCAGGTCTGCCCCAGAAACACCCCGGTGCCCTGCCCCTCCACACCAGGTACATCAAATCAGTAAGTGAGAGGGACAGAGTCTCACACACACACCCAGCTCTGGCCCCTGATCCAGGTGTAGGCAAGCAGGCTCAGCCTTGCAGTATCCAAGTGTGAAGGTGCTTAGTGTGGGGGATCCAGGTGAGGGATGAGTGGGGCAATCTGGGTGCAGGTGGCTCAGTGGGGGATCCAGGTGCAGGGGAGGGGGGAATCTGGATACACAGGGGTTCGTTTGGGGGTTCTGGGTGCCAGGGCAATGGGACTCTGCAGGGGGTCCAGGTGAAGGTGGTTGGGGCTCAGCAGAGAGTAGTCTGGGTGCAGGGTTTGTGTCCGAGTGCAGGGAGGAGGGGCTCAGCAAGGATCTGGATGCAGGGCAGGTGAGGATCAGTGCAGGGGGTTCTGGGTGTAGAGGGGTGGGGCTTAGCAAGGGGGTGTGAGTGTAGGGGAGTTCCAGATGCAGGGGGTGAGGCTTGGTGGGGTCAGGTTTTGGGTGGGGGGCTCGGTAGGAGGGATTCTGGGTGCAGAGGCTTGTCTGGGGAGTCTGGGTATGGGATACACAGGGGTTGGGCAAATGCGGAAGCAGCTCCCCATACAGTAACAGCTCCCCCTGCAGCTGAGGAGAGATGGGGGCAGGAAGCTAGGGTAGGGTGTGGAGCTTCCTGGAGCTGGAGAGGTTTCTGGGGGTGGGTCTGAGCCAGCCCCAGCTGCTCCTTGCAGGGGAAGAAGAAGTTCTGTCCTCCCCCAGCCCAGCCGGGACTAGCAGCTGAACCAGGCACAGGGTAGGAGCCACTGCCTGGACATCCTCAGCCCCATCCACCCCTACCTCACAGTGATTTATCTCTTCACCTGCTGCTCCAGGTGCCTGAAATGATGCACTCACACTGCTGGGGAGGGGTGTGTGACCATTCTTGCAGTTTCCCTGTGTATCCCCATCATTTTCTGCGGGGATGCAAAGAAATCTGAGGGGGACATGAATTCTGCATGTGCAGAGTTCTGCAGAATTCCCCTAGGAGCAAAAGAAACACTGTAACCTTAGTTACAGCACTTAGATTTGTTTATAATACAATTAATTACAAGTTTATTTAACAAAGCATAGAGATTCAAGTAAAAGCAAGTAGAAGTATTGGAAATAAATGGTTACATATAAAATAAAATCATAAGATGCATTTTAGAGCCTGGACCATTACCTAGATACTCTTATGTCTTGTACAGTAATGTTCACCCAAAATTTTACAGCTTTTCACAGCCAGGTTGGTTGTGACCCTCCTTTCATGAGACAAGCCCACTGTCAGCTTGCTTCTTATATGGAAGATTAAGTGTATTTCCTTACACTCCAAAATATGCCAGAACAATCTTTTTTCTTTATTCATAAACAGGACCCTTGGCCCCCTGCTGCTTTTGTTTATTCCTGAAGATTCCCTCCTTTGCAGATTTTGCAATCTCTTCTTTTTCCTGTGGCCCAGTATGCAAATCGGCATACACTGTGAGGCACGCAATAAACAAATGACCAGACAGGGAGAGAGGTGTCTGATACCTCCTGCCTGAAAGGAACATATGTGAGGTTTGTCACCTCCTGATGACCTGTCTTAACTCCAAGATTTTAAGAACATAATTTTCAGTATAGCTGTGTAACTCCTTAATTATTATCCATACACACATTTCACAATGATTATGTTATTGGCTCTCGGTAGAGACTTTACATGCCATTCTTCACTGAACTGTTATGCATATATCAGACCCAGGGGATCCCTGTAAAAACCCTATGCACCGTGGTGCCCTCTGCCAGTTCACATCAAGGGGTCCCCTCCCACACTCATCCCTAATAAAATGAAAAGGAAGAAACAAAGTGGTCACCATGGTCTCTGCTCAACCATTTTGGACGTCTGGGATGCTGTTTCGATAGGGATACGTAGGAGGCTGTGGGTTTTCTGTTCTATGTGTCATGGCTACTAAATATTTTTGAATGACTCTTCTTGCTTCCTTGCAATGATAGAGCTGGATCCTGGAAGGTGCTGAGAGACCTCTACCCCATTAAAAGTCCATGGGAATGCTCACATGATGCTGCCCATTGTATGTAATAATATATACAGTAAGAGCATGGCAAATTAGAAGAGGAAATAAAGAAAAAAACCTCAGTTTTCCCAGATGAGGGGTAAAATCTGTAAGAGTTTTTGTTAAAATTCCATGTGGAATTCTATTATTCCTTTCAATGATTCATTATAGTGATCCATCTCCGCATTATAGGCAGGACTGACAGCATTGACTATTACTAAGGTTGCCCACTACAATGCCCATTATAAAACCCTATTTTCAGTGACTTATAACTTTACCAAACTATTAAGACTGCAATTTTCCAGGTTGGGTGTCTGCCTTAGGCTGATTTTTTGGGGGTGGGGTGGAGGGAAACAGGTCATTTTGCCCATATTAAAAACTTCTGGTGACCTATTATTTGAAAATTTTCAGCACCTCCATGCTTTGGTGCAGGGACTTGAAATTTGCCAGCAGTATAACCTTTGTGTCAGGGATGTGCCTTTTGAAATCACTGTGAACATCTGCCCAAAGTCAACCAAGTTATAAGCCTTTGAACAATCACAGTTCCTGGTCAGTAGAAACTTCTTAGATGTTAACAGCTAAATTCCCCAAAGATTCCACCCACACTAGACATGTCCTGGCTTCAGGCTGAGCAGGACTTTCCCTATATATACACACAACTGTGGACTGGGCCCGATGTGAGTTATGGTGTGGCAGGACTCGGGGGTAAGGGGAGAATGCTTTCCAGCAGTTGGTATTGAGGGACTCCCAGGGTCACACCTAGGACATTATATCAAAAGCAACATTAAAGTAGCATTTCTAAGTGTGCAAATGCAAGCACTCAAAAGTTGGGAAATGCCAAAATTAAGGTTGCGTGAATCTTTTGATATTTTTCAGAATTTTATTTGAAGAGTTTTTTTTGCAAAATGAAAAATTCAGCAAAAGCGACAAGAAATATTCTAGTGACACCAGATCTTCACTCCTGCACACACACACAAAGGGTTTTGTGAAAATAATTTCACCCAGCTCCAATACATACCTTCTCTGAATGATTTAAGGGTGACAGGGATGAGTGTGAGAACTATAGAGGGTATTGGAACTGTAGCTAAGGGACCTTTTCAGTGTTGTACAATATGTGGAAATGATGAGAGATAAAAGGGATATTGTGAAGGCAAAACCGCCCTAAATATGACTCCTAACCTCACCCAAAATTTCCTTAAATGTAACCCTTAATATGAAAAACCTATCGGCTCTCTGCAACAAGGGCTGTTACAGATTGAATATTTAGGGCATTTTACAAGAGGCAAACATAATAAAACCCACCTGGGACACTGGTACTTTTCCATGGGGAGATAATCAGTTCCTCTGCACAAACAAATGGCCCAGTGATCAATCTCAATTACACATTTCTTTTAATGAGTTGTACTTTTATCAACTTTGTAGTGTTAACCAGGTGTGTCCCTGAAAGGAATAATTTTTGCTGCTAGGTACCGTTGTCTTTAAAACTTTTTGTGTGAGTATGACTTACTAGTGTGACTATGGGTATGTCTATGCTACAAAAAAAGACGAGCATCAGCAAGTCTCAGAGCCCAGGGTCAACTGAATCGGACTTGCAGGGCTCGTGCAACAGGGCTAAAAAGAAGCAGTATGGATGTTTGGGGTCAGGCTGAAGCCCGGGCTCTGAGACCCACCTACTCACCAGGATTCAGGGCCCGGTCTCCAGCCTAAGCCCAAACATTTTCACTGCTATTTTTAGCCCCACAGTGCAAGTCCCACAAGCCCAAGTCAGTTGACCCAGGCTCTAAGACTTGCTACCATGGGTCTTTCTTCACAGTATAGACATGTGTCTTTTTTCTCCAGTTCCATATATGGCAGGATACGTCCCAAGTGCTGCTTTCTCTCTTTCTTTCCCTATTTCAGCCCTATGGCAAAAGTGAAGTATACATTCAGAGAAAAGAAGACACTCATACCAACACTGTATAACTGAAGAGGAAGGTCAAATGTTGCACTCTCGCCATCTATTTCTACATTTTTTTAAAAGTAGAGGACCACATGCATGACAACCTTCCAAATGTCAGCTTTTCGCTAAGAAATGCTGTGACAGTAGCAATGGCGTGTTTAAACATTTATTAAATCACTTCACAAGAAATAGTAACACATCAAGTGCTATCCTCACATTTCACAGAAGACTCACTTCTAAAATGGCAAATGCTAGCCAAACTGCGAGGTTTTAAAAAAATACTTTATCAAGATAATATTTTAGTTAATATTTAGAAGATGTTTTATTAGTGTTACTGTTTAATTTGTATGCACATGTGGTGGGTACAAACACCTGAGCACACTTTTGGACATGCAAAGGTTGGGATTTGCAGCCATAAAACCTAATGAATGCTTCCATTATGTGTAACTGGCTATTTCTCCAGTGAGTCATTGTGAGTGTGGATGTCTTAATGAGACAGAAGTTGAGAGCCCAATTGAAATCCTGGCCCCATTGAAGTCAATGGGAATTTTTCCTGAGTTTCTTAAAATGTAGCCTTTCTTGCTACCCACATTTGACACCTAAGGTCATGGGTTTGGTTCCCCTCCTGTTTAACTCAATCAGAGGATTGGGAAGTAAGATGGCTTTTCCTTTACAATTATTAGAAGTTCATGACTGCAAAGTTCACTCTGAACTCAAATTTCATAGACAATATCTCAGCCTGGGATTAAACATATTTGATTCACTTGGGCATTGGGGGAATCAGTTCAGACAGTTTTACATCACAAGAATTCAAAGAGAAAAAGCTACTAATGACTCCATTACACTTTTGCTCCCAAAAAAGTTGAGTAGCTTTTTTAAAACTGAAAATGTACATGTTATTAGCAGTTAATACACAATTATTTTGTGGAGCTGTTTGAAAAAAAAGGTAAGCATATTTACAAAAAATGCAAAATAAACTTTTTTCATTTTTACAATAAATTCTTAATTTTTCACAAAGAAATCATTCATTTTCAAGTGGTTAAAAATCACTTTTTTGCCTTTTCATATAATCTCCTGCTCCCCAATTTTTTCCATCAGAAAAAGAGGGGGAAACACTTAAAAGTGAGAAAACGAAAGAAAAAGAGAGATAAACTCTAACTTTTAATTACGTGGCCAGTTTCCCATCTTTCACTCTGACAGTTTTCCCCTGAATGTAAATTTATTTTGATACCTAAGGTCTTTAAGAAATCAGTATTGGTAGACTTCTTAAACTGGAAAAATCAATTTTAGTGTTATCTTTTGCAGGTGAAGTATCAAGAATGTGAACATCAGAACATTGTTTTTTAATTGATTTCCCAAATATATGTCTCCAGTAGTAAGTGTGATATTTCATCTCTGCAGTAACTTTTGCTCTTTCTATGATGGTTGCATAAATTTATCTTGGCCTAGGAGGTTTGTATATGTAGCTGAGCTAGCACTCTGTTAATCAGACCCGGTCTACACTTAAAAATTAGATCAACCTAACTACGTTGCTCTCTTAGCAGAGGATCTATTAATGGAGATTCTCTATGTCCTAGTAAGGAGGAGAGAATGGAAGATGATAAAATACAGGTGGGATCTGATGACAAACAGTCAAATGAAAAAGCATCCCATTCAATTACATCATGAAATGTCAGACAGCTAAAAAGTGACAAGTTTTTAAAATGCTTATACACCAATGCTAGAAGTCTAAATAATAAGATAGGTGAACTAGAGTGCCTCGTATTAAATGAGGTTATTGATATAATAGGCATCACATAAACTTGGTGGAATGAGGATAATCAATGGAACACAGCAATGTCAGAATACAAAATTTATTGGAAGGACAGAACAGGTCGTGCTGGTGGGGGAGTAGCATTATATGTGAAAGAAAGCACAGAATCAAATGAAGTAAAAATCTTAAAAGAACCAAACTACTATAGAATCTCTATGGATAGTAATTCCATTCTCAAATAATAAGAATATAGCAGTAGGGATATATTACCAACCCACCTGACCAGGATGGTGATGGTGACTGTGAAATGTTCAGGGAGATTAGAGAGGCTATAAAAATAAAAAACTCAATAATAATGGGGGATTTCAATTATCCCCATATTGACTGGGTCCATGTCACCTCAGGACGGGATGCAGAGATAAAGATTCTTGACACCTTAAATGACTGCTTCTTGGAGCAGCTAGTCCTGGAACCCATAAGAAGAGAGGGAATTCTTGATTTAGTCCTAAGTGGAGCTCAGGATCTGGTCCAAGAGGTGAATATAGGTGGACCGCTTGGTAGTAGTGACCATAATATAATTAAATTTAACATCCCTGTTAAAGAGAAGGTCCTTTCATGGTTAAAAGTTAGGAAACATAGGGTAAGAATAAATGGTCAGTTTTCAGAATGGAGAGAGGTAAATAGTGGTGTCCCCCAGGGGTCTGTATTGGGACCAGTCCTATTAAACATATTCATAAATGATCTGGGAAAAGGGGTAAACAGTGAGGTGGCAAAATTTGCAAATGATACAAAACTACTCAAGATAGTTAAGTCCTAAGCAGACTGTGAAGAGCTCAAAAGGATCTCATAAAACTGGGTGACTGGGCAACAAAATGGCAGATGAAATTCAGTGTTGATAAATGCAAAGTAATGCACATTGAAAAACATAATCCCAACTATACATATAAAATGATAGGATCTAAATTAGCTGTTACCACTCAAGAAAGAGATCTTGGAGTCATTGTGGATAGTTCTCTGAAAACATCCACTCAATGTGCAGTGGCAGTCAAAAAAGCAAACAGCATGTTGGGAATCATTAAGAAAGAGATAGATAATACGACAGAAAATATCATATTGCCTCTATATAAATCCGTGGTACGCCCCATCTGAAAAAAGATACACTGGAATTGGAAAAGGTTCAGAAAAGGACAACAAAATGGTTATGGGTATGGAACGGCTTCCATATGAGGAGAGATTAATAAGACTGGGACTTTTCAACTTGGAAAAGAGATGACTAAGGGGGGATATGATAGATGTCTATAAAATCATGACTGGTGTGGAGAAAGTAAATAAGGAAGTGTTATTTACTCCTCATAACACAGGAACTAGGGGTCACCATATGAAATTAATAGGCAGCAGATTTAAAACAAACAAAAGGAAACCTTTTTTCACACAATGCACAGTCAATCTGTGGAACTCCTTGCCAGAGGATATTGTGAAGGCCAGGACTATAATAGGGTTCAAAAAAGAACTAGATAAGTTCATGGAGGATAGGTCCATCAATGGCTATTAGCCAGGATGGGCAGTGATGGTGACTCTAGCCTCTGTTTGCCAGAAGCTGGGAATGGGCAACAGGGGATGGATCATTTGATGATTACCTGTTCTTTTCATTCCCTCTGGGGCCTGGCATTGGCCACTGTTGGAAGACATAATACTGGGCTAGATAGATCTTTGGTCTGACCTAGTATGGCCGTTCTTATGTTCTTATGTTCAAGGCTCTGAAAAATTTCACCAGTTAGGTTGACCTAATCCCCAGTGTAGATGCAGCTAGATCTACAGAAGAGTTCTTCCAGGACCTAGAGCTCTTGGAGAGATGGATCAATAACTTGGATGGATAAAACCCTTCCATTGATATAGGAAGTATGTACACTACAGCTCTACAGTGACACAGCTGGAGCACTGTAATTGTGCTGCTGTAGCATCAACATGCCCTAAGCCTAGGATCATATATACCCTTTGTAAATAGTAAGAAATGGTTGCCTTTGTTATGCTGTTTTCCCATTCATGAATTGGCAAATTATGTCTTTATCTAACCTGTCTGTGGTTATTGAGAAGACAATAGTCTTCCCAATTAATGACAGCCTGAATTTAATTTACATTAAGACCTCTTAATACCACTCTAGCAGAGTAAATGGGTCTTAAAAGAGGTGTAAATGTATTTACACTAAAGTCCCTTTATGTATCCACAGTGGAGTAAAGGAATCAGTATAAATGAGAATAAGATCCTGTAGGCATAAAGAAAGGGGTTAGGACAAATAGAAGTTCCCAAGTTACAGCATACAAGAACACAGGAGCATTCAACAAAACTGAAAGGTGGCTAATTCAAATCATATTAAAGGAAGGAGTTTTTCACACATCTCATAACTTGATGGTGGAACTCAATGCCACAGAACATCACCGAGGTCAAGAATTCAAAGATGGATTGGACATTTTTAAGGAAAACCGGAATATACATAGTTACAATAGTAGGGATAAGAAGAGATAAACAACCTTGTGTTCAGGCCTTGGTATAAATGGAGCAGGTAGCACCTAAGATTGCCCAACATTTCTCATTATATAATGCTGTTTTCAGTTGCTGATACCTTTGCCAACTTTTATGTGTTTGGGCTTAAATTTTCCATGCCAGGTGTCTGTCTCAGGCCAAATAGTTTTGGGAAATTTCAGCTCAAACAGTTCAGCCATTTCTGAGAAAGAGGCTTGGGAAAAATAATTTGTTCTATACCTCTTTAAAGATTCTGGTGACCTTTTATTCGAAAAACCCTAGCGTCCCCATATTTTGAAGCAGGAGCTTGAAATTTGGCATGGGGTTGGTCTTTGTGTCAGAATGTGCCTTTGCCATCCCTGGGAAAACCCACCTGAATTTGGACAAGTTATTAGCCTTTGAAAAATTGCAGTTTGTATATGCTCAGTAGACTTCTTACATTTCAGCAATGAAATTCCCTGAAGATTCCATTCATGTTGGGCATGTTCAAACCTGGGGCTGACCAGGACATTAGATTACTATGGGATGGGAGCCTGTCTCTTCTGTGCTGTCAATGACCCCTCCCTTCCCGCTGCTGGGCCAGACAGTGTGGAGGAGAAAGCTGACTGATTCGAATGCAGAGTGGATAAGAGCTGAACCTCTGGGGATCATTGGGGTTGTAGGTTGAAACAAGGAGCTGATGGGGGCAGAAACTGTAACTGGAGGCCATGGGGAGAGAGGTCACGGGACAGAAGGGGGTCACACTTGGGTGAGAATGGATAGAAGAGTCAGTGCCCACTAGAGCACACTCCCCTCCAGAGCATGGAATGTGACCCAAGGTTCCTGAGTCTCACCATTCTCCAGCTGTCAGAAAATATCTGTGAAACCCGCTGACAAAGTATTCCATTCTTTTCCAGTACTGGTCCACAAAGAAAATGACACCCTACTACTGCTATTAGTTACTGCATTAGCTCAAGAGGCAAACGTCTATGTGGTGGATCTAAAGGGTCCAGTCCTGCCGGTGCATGATGGTCAATATGTGGAAAAAATAGTAAATATTCAGGTTATTACAGACTGTAACATAATGCATACATACAAGGGGGCCAAACTGGGATTGTGTGAAATATCTATATAGGCAATATCCAACTATATGGAGTTAAGAAGAAACTTCCACGGGTATAATTATCCCATAACTTCTCACTGCAAGATTTTTTTCACCTTTCTTTGGAACAGTTGGTGCTGGCCACTATTAAAGACAGAATAATGGACCGGACAGACCATTGGGCTGATCCAGTATGGCAATTGCTATGTTCTTTTAGAGGGCACGAGAATTAATCTTTTCCATAGACAATAAGATTTCTCTCAATTTCTGATCGTTCTCTGCGGGCTTTAACAGTTTTGTTAGAGTGACCAATAACAATTAACCAACGCTGCTTGAATATTGACTACTGACTCAGTATTGAATACTCTCAGCAAGCTGTTCACACTCAATCCATAAAGAAAAAAGGTTGTCAAGTAAATATGAATAACAACTGTGAGGAAATTGTGATTGGGTGAAAATCTTTGAGTAAATTATTCATTGTGAAATATTCAACCAGCTATAGAGTGTAAAGTATTTGTTGAGTATCAGAGGGGTAGCCATGTAAGTCTGTATCCACAAAAACAATGAGGAGTCCCGTGGCATCTTAAAGACTAACAGATTTATTTGGGCATAAGCTTTCGTGGGTAAAAAACCCACTTCTTCAGATGCATGGAGTGAAAATTACAGATGCAGGCATAAATATATTGACACATGAAGAAAAGGGAGTTACCTTACAAGTGGAGAGCCAGTGCTGACAGGGCCAATTCAATCAGGGTGGATGTGGTCCACTCCCAAGAATAGATGAGGACGTGTCAATACTGAGAGAGGCTGTTCTTGTTCCTCTTTCCAACTTGTTACAACTTGGAAAGAGTACCTGGGAAATCAGTTTTCTGGCTGAACTGTGGGAGCAGGGTAGCTGAAAATTATATCTTGTGGTAATAGCATTTCTTCCACTATATTCAGCAGAGTATTGTGTTATAGTGGCTCTGGTTTCAGCACGTTACAAATCCACATTGTTCTCCGTCACATCACAGACCTGATTCTCCTCCTGCTTACACACTTTTACAACAGTGTAACTCTATCAACTTCAACAGTGCCATTTTTGATGTATCTTGGTATGAGAGAAGAATCAGTCCCTCGGTTCCCACATGCAAAGCTTTATTGCGTGCATGTTATTGTGAGGAAGAGCTGTCTCACAACAGATTCAACTGCTTGCAATCAGCAAATTAGTATAGTTCAAGACGGCTGACTCTTGTAAAGTGGCCACTTTTGACGTTTCTATAGCATTATTAAGACACGTCACTTTTGTTTTATTAATTTTAGATTGGTTTGCAGGATTAATATTGCTGAAGGTTCTTTGCCTGCTTTTTTTTAACTCATTCAGTGCTGAATAAATAATAATTCTTTGGCAGGCGGTAAGAGAAAACCAGTACTAAGGGACAGTACAGGCTAATCCTACATTCCACCATTGACCTTATACACTATGCATTTTACATTTACTAAATAAATATTTTTGTGTTCATATGAGAACTTTTTAAGGAATGTAGGCCAAAATGTTCAAGCTTAGGTGCCTATATTTTCCACCTATATAGTAGTCTGACTTTCAGAGTACCTACAGTTCCTATTAACTTCAGCAGGAGTTGTAGGTGCTCAGCATTTCTGAAAATCATGTCACTGGGTGCCTAAATATAGATGTAAGGATGGGTTTTGCAAAAGCACCTAAATGATTTTTGAGCACAGGTCCCAACAAAAGTCAATGGGACTGTGATGGATTAGTGCATGTCAGGTATTGGACTATATCGGTCTGCAATCTCCCTTTTGTTTTTTGAATGCCATTTTCATTGTAACTTGTACTGTGACATCACTTTGCCTTTTAATCTCCATATTGGACTGGGATATTAAGGAAGTGTTAGCAGAGACTATATACCCAATAGCACTGGGTTAACAATAGAGAGCAATCAAGAGTCATTAATGTGGATGGTTTTAAGCAGGCTACAGCCCAGGGGAACCAGTTTTCACAGTGTGGACTGTAGGTGGGTTGTAACCAAGCAGCAAATCACCTCACATGGGACCTGAAGCCACTAAGGGGGGTCATCTAACAGAGGAAGCTGAAACTTCATTAAAGATGAATTCTCTCACCAGCCATTTTAGTAGTGACAACCAGAAAACAAGACTGGGCAGGAAGAGAGCAGGGTCCTGGGACGCTGAAGGTACTGACCCAAACTCAAAGGGCTCCTGGAATGATGAAGACACTGGAGGGAGGGGTTTGCATGCAGGTGGTTTCTCATTTTTCCTTAGATCTGTACATCTTTTGTGCTTTGTATGTAAGTAAAGAGTGACCAGTTTCAAAATTGCTTTGCAAGGTCTGTGTGTCCTTGGCTTGCATTGTCACATAGTCTCAAAGGGTGAAACAATAACTCAGACAGTCCAAAATGTCAGTGGAACCCTGGGGAGCAAGCAGTTGCTAATGGGGAGACTGAGGAAGGTCCGCATTAGTTTCAGGGCATAGGCAGTTCAACTGCAGGGCTCCATATAGCAGGAAGGGTTCTAGACAGAGGTTCTGCATCCGAGTGTGCCCAGAAGCCCAGAACTTACTACAGTGCCTGAACTCTGTCCAATCACAGCCAGCCTGAGAGTATGTGGGATCCAAAGTTTGGATCTCTTACATCAGCCTGGGGAGCATACACAATAGGGAATTCAGCCAGGGCTGAAACAGGGGCTTGTACACCTCAGTCACTTAGGCACTTTAGCAAATCCCACCCAGATGACTAACCCTGAAGATCTTGACCCATAAACATCTCTTTTTTGGCTAAATAACACAAAGCTGAGATGCTTGGGTAGAATCTAAACTACACACAGATCACATTGTGTTTTTATTTGTTTGTAATGTAGAGCTCAGCTAATAGTGATTTGATACAAACCTATTCTAGCTAAATATTCTTTTAATTTTTTTCTCTTTTTTATTTTATGTTACCTTATAACATGCTACCCCATACCTTGGAAGTATTTTGCAATAACACGTCAGTAAGATTCAAAAATAGTTTATTTGGTTCTATATTTAAGGATGTAGACTGCTGTAATTCCAAGTAATTAGAGTCATTTCTGATGTGGTTCAGGAATGGGAACCATATTATTTCAGTTTCAGACAGTAGTCCTCATGTGACACAGCAAGCTTTGTCAAGATGTATTACCCTAATTTACTGCTTCTCTTCTAGTCAGGTGGATTTGTGCTTTCCATAGCATTGCAATGGCAAGTTCTTTTTGTGTCTGACCAAAAGGTTTTCAATTACAGGTATTGCCAACTTACACTTAAAATTCTCCTACATCTTTGGCAACTGAAGTTTCCATTTTGTTGATATGAAGCTGACTTTTTAAGAGTAATATAAGTTCTATGTAATACATTAAGATAGATTTTTCTGTCTTTAATATTTATAAGATTAGCATTTATATTAGACCATAATGAGCTCCAATTAGTGTCATTCCAGTGTAAGATAAGGTCTATAACCGAATTTTCTTATATTTTAGACATCATCTGGATGAGAAAGTTGGGAAAGAGTTGATTCATTCATGACAACATTTTTGAGGCTCTATTGGGACGAAGAATTATTTGAGTGACTGATCACCATTTTCTATCTGTCTCTCAAGATATATTTTATAAAAGATACCTTGTAGATCCTTGAATTTACTGGTAATAGCAAGTATTTGGAAATTGCCATTTATTTTTTTGCTTGTTCAAAATCTAAACATTTTCCTGGCTTGTCAAATAAATCTTTAATTAAACTGATTTCCCTAGTCGCATCTCTTTTCACAGATAGATTGTTTAAGTCCTTTGGAATCTACAGACTCTGCCAAGCTGGCATCTAAATAAATGTATTATGTACAACCCCTGCTGATATCAGAGCTTTACTCCACCTAGTAATGCTTTGACTGATCATAGAGCTGGTTTTGTAGCTTTTTCAGATGCATATACTCTAACATATCCTGTGACTCAGTGTCTTGACCCAGCCCAGTGCCTCCAGAGACAGGCCTGAGGAAAGGAAGCCTTCCAACCAGGATACACTGTGGCTGCTTGATACCTAGACAAAAAGTTTATAATCTAATTAAAGAAGAAATGGGACAAATGAGTGTTACAAATATTAGGATGGAGGAAAGAGAGGAAAGACAACAAGGGTAAGGTAATAATAACTGTATACAGTTTGGGCTCGATCTAATGTTCAGTGATGTTAATGGAAGGACTCCCAGTATCTTCACTGGACATTAGAGGTTGGCACCATGTGATAGGTCCAAATATTTTTGATTAAATTTTGATTTTAAAGGATTGTTTGTTTGTTTTACCTCTGACCTAGTTATTGATTGTTGGCTGATTTCTTGTGGGTGTCACAGCAGAAATGGGTCTTGAAGTGCGATTTGAAGGGAATGAAGCTACTGGAGTTCAGGGAGGGTACTCCATGGTGATAGAGATTCTTATGGGAGAAGTGAAGAAAGAAGTGGCAAAGGCTGGTATCATTGGCCAAGAGTGATGCAATAAGAGACAAGACTGGATAAGCACAGAAGGGCAGAGTCGTGAAGATCCTTGAAGGCGAGTACAGTGCTAGCATGTAACCTTTCATATCCCTGCCTTCTGAGCTCTGTGGTACCCAAAAATGGCATGCAAGCCCCAAATCCTATCCACTTTCCTATGCAGCTGAATGTCATTGGAGAAGGTCACCATGCAGGAAAAATTGCCCCTAAAACATTGTTCTCGTGCAAACTAATTTACACAGATAATATACATTAGGGTGTATATAAATTCAGTTTTACATACTGGATATGTAATGTCTCTTCTATGACTTTAATTGCCTTGCTGCTCACATGGTTCAATCCATTACAGGTGTGCGCTATACCATTTACAGATGTGTTAAGCTACTGTATCTACTAATTGATAGTGTTAGTATTTACAAATTAATTTGAATTTAGGAATATACAAGTGTAAACAAATCATAGTCAAGAAGAGTTTCTTAAAAGTAATCTCCAATTTTAACAGGAGTTGATCATCCATAAACATTGTACCTAGAAAGGGCAAATAATCAATATTTTTGTGTAAATCCCTTGGGAGTAAAGGTTGTAAAAGATAATTCAAGAAAATGTCCCTTCTTTTCAATCATTTTGGTCTACTGTGTTTTCTCTTGGTTTTATATTTTCTCCAAGCCCACTACTCTCACACTAGAGTGATTTTTATCCTTGAAACGTCTAGCATTGGGAGTGCTGCCATCTGCCTCATGGCACTTCTGTCTTCAGCAAATTGTGGTCCTTAATGGTCTTATTGTTTTCCATGTGCCACTGAGACTAGATGGCTTTTGAGGGCCTGATCCAAAGCCTGATGGGTCAACTGGATTCCTTTCATTGATCTTTCCCTTAATCATATTCATGATGTACACTAAATAATTCCGCAAGATATTCTTTCTTTAGTTTCTGATTTGCCAGTGAAGAGATAACAAAATCAGTCCCTTTGATCATGTTGCCTGACAGGAAGAATTCTGACACAGAAGAATTACTAGTACTGGTCAGGATAGCAAAGGCTCTTTCTTTTCCATTTTCAAATCACTAAGTACTATCAAATTGCCAACATTTGTATTTCTTCTAACGTCAAATTGTGGTTCATCTTTTCATCCGTGTTGATTATGATCCAGGTTTTTTTTTCTTGTTGTTCTTTTAATATCTCTGTGGAAGGCATTAAAAGTAAGTACTGAGGGAACCAAATAATCCTTAATTCTTTTATCTTGTTTTATGAGGTAATATATATCCCTTTCTAATCTCAATATTCTATCTCGTTGAAGCATATCCACTTAAAAATGGAATCTGATAACGTTCTAGTTGTTTCTGGCAATGGTCACTTTCCTTGCTGTTTCAATGTCTATGTTTTCCTATATGCCTGCAGATTTTAGGGTCAGCTTGAGCCAGCACTCTGTGCTGAAAAGAAGAATGTCCAAACCAAATGATGCAGTGCAACTGGTGTGCTCAGTTGTTCATGGATGTCAAAGCACAGAGACAGACAGTATGACATTTAATGCAGTCATTCATTATACATCAGAGATATCTACAAGGAATCTGAAGAGATGCCTCTTAGAGAAATTACATAATTAATGAATGCTGTTTTTGTAAGCTTCATTGCTACAGAATTATGCATATGTTCATCCATTCCAATCTTTCCTGGGATGATTTGGGTACTTCCAAGAAATGAGCTTCTTGAATATTGCCAAATGCCAACATATGCCTTTGCATTCTCACAATTAGAATTAACAAATGGATGAGATAGAACTTTGCTGATATTGTTATTTTCTAATTATATTTTGCTCTATTTTATCTTATGAGATTTGAAATTCCATGTGTCAGGTAGAAGAAAATAAATAAGCTTTAAATGTCCCAAGGAATCATAGTTCAGTATGT
This sequence comes from Natator depressus, assembly GCF_965152275.1. Classification (NCBI taxonomy): domain Eukaryota; kingdom Metazoa; phylum Chordata; order Testudines; family Cheloniidae; genus Natator; species Natator depressus. The sequence continues at coordinate 56,529,946 of NC_134238.1, forward strand.
TGCATATGTCAACTTGAAAGCAAGGTCAGATGGTAACATAATTGTTGATAATCCAAGACGAATCTACTGTAAGACAAATAAGTCTGTAGTCCTTAAATACATTAGGATGCCAGGAGCAATAAAAGGAAAGCTATCTACATAACCTCAATTAACTTGGCCCACAAGTTGTGAACCCATTTCCCATGCCCATATTAAAAAGCCAAGGTAATTTTAAGTAGACCAGGATAACCTAACTTGGTTTGAGCTGCAGAGCGAAATTGGGACAGTGAAGAAATCTCGTGGTACAAAGAGAGAATATCATACGGTCATACTCTCTCTGTTTCAGCCTTCTAACATCACAGAGACAGGTTCTGATGAGCTCTCAAGGTTTTAATAGACCTTACTTCATTTTTTCCCCCCTGTACCTACATTTTCTGCATTAGTTAAAAAAATCAGTTTGTTTCAGTAATGCGTTTTCACATTTGATTTCTGTGCTTTTTCTAACACATGTTTTGGGCAATATTAATAGTGTTAATAAAAATAATAATAATAATAATATCTACAAACTTTTTTTTGATACTTTCAAAGAGCTGTTTGGCTAAAGCTCACTCCATGCAAGACACAAATGATGCAAGCAGATAGAGAAGGAAGCATCTAGAGGAAATGACAGAGGTGATACAGAATCTGCTGCTTCTACTGAGGTTCATAACCTGACCGTTCATCCCCTTATAACACTCTCATGAGCATGGTATCTATGGCCTCTTTTTAGCTGCGAATCTGCTTCTGGATTCCCAGGGAAGCAGTAGTAGCCAAGAACACTTTAATCCATCTGCACTCAGATAAATTGTAATCTTCATTCTCTGAAGCAAGTTAGCTATGGAACTGTGACCATCAGACAGGCTAACAGCTAAGAATTCTACAATGGCTACTACTTGAGAAGAGAAAAGATTAGTTAATACAGAATGTTCCTGCCAGCTTATTTAGTACTGCATTTTATACCTGAGCTCGATAGAGAGCACTAGCTAACAATTTGTTTCTGGGTGCAAGTCAGGGTGGTGACAGTTTTTTCTAAAAATTTCACACAATTTTTGCTGTTTCACCGTGAATACTTTTTCACCCTTCAAACTTTGTGTTTCCATGACTTCCACTGAAAGCCTCTCTTTTTTTTTTTAAATGTGTGACTAGCTTAAATTTCAACCCGCTACTTATGTATAGGAAAGCCAACTTTTGCTGAGAATAGGCCTACTTTCAGTAGGAAGTAGGCTTTCAGTGGAGTGAAGGAGCTTTTAGAAAGATACATCCATGTCCCAGTTTGTAATGAAAGGTGCATAGCAGAGTGATTAGCGCAGGGTGTAGGGGGAGAGTAGTAGCTGGGTCTTCTTTTATAAGGGATCTTATTGGCACTGACTGGGGAGGTGTAATAAGAGGGCTTCATTCACACAAGGACTGTTTGCAGTTATAAAAGACTCACTTTGGGAATCTTTTATAGGTAGAGCTAGTCAGGATTTTTGCTTAGAAGCAATTTCCCAAGAGGTACAGTCCTTTGTGGAGGTTTTAACTAGAAAGACAGGCCCCAGCAGCATTTTTCCTTGCAGGGATTTTGTCCAGAGGGGTATTTCCCAGAGGCCTTTTTTTCCTCTAGCAGAGAGGTTTATTTATGGTATAATATTTTGATGTTTTTTAAAGGTATTTTCTATTTTTGTCTGATTTATGACATTTTCTATATGAAATAAGCAGCTCAGGATAGAATGGCCTTAGCCTTCGAGCTGCCTAAGCATGCTACACTGGTAAGAAAATTCAAACTTCAATTAGTTTCACCTTTTGTTCCTTTCTTGTGGGGACTTTATTTTCTAAAGCCCTGTATCACTTGGTCCCTAGTTACCATTGATCATCATCCTCCAATCAAGGACACCTGCACTAAGTCATGCTGTAATCAGTGGGGCTCTGCACAGACTTGGGCATCTGCCTCTGTAAATTAGATTGCAGGAGCGGGATCTTGAGACATGGGGTGAAATCCTGACTCCACCGAACCAGACAGGTTTTGCTATGTATTTCAATAAGGTCAGGATTTTACCACTGCTCTTTTCTATGTGCTCTTTCGACAGTTCTGATCAGCAGGGATACTCCTGCTAACAGCTCCCAGATTTCAACACTTCAGACAAGGTCAGTGTGCTCTCAGTGGAGGACCCTCTACTCTGAAATTCCATTCTCCAATTAGCTCATCAAAGCCTGAGCGTTTGAGGTTTCTTTGTTCAGGGCAAGATGCAAGGCTTGTGGTTTCTGTTTACTCAGATCCACAAAGGGACTTAGGTGTTGCAATGCTCAGCAGTAGCAGTGCCTAACTTTTAAGTAGCTAGAAAATCACTGGAACAACATTGCAACCAATAAAGCCGGAGTTAGGTGCCTAGGCTTCTTGCACGATGCATGGGGAGAGAGAGATGCCAGAGAATGGGATCCACAAAACCCAACATACTAGGCAGGGAGCTGCCTAAGCTAGTCAGTGGGAAATGCTGATGAGAGGGGTGTGTCCTAAGCCCCATCCTTCTCTTACAGTTTGGCTGCTAAACCCAGGCTGCAAGGAGATACCTATCTCTACTTGCGATCCACAATTGGGAACCCCTCTCCTGGAATCAGGCAGGTTAGCTACATAAGATATTTTGTATTTGAAGGAGTTAGGTGCCTGACTCACTCCATACAATGGCTGGAGGAAAAGCTGCCCATCTAATAACTTTTAGCCCACTGTTAGGACACTCACCTGAGATGTGGGAGCCCAGAGTTCAATTCCCACATCTGCCCAAGACCACTGTTCAGATCCTGTCAAGAGAGTGTTCTAAACACTGTGCGGTGGGATATGCAGATGTGGGGGTCTCACTCTCCTGTTGAAACTATTCCATTTTGGATAAATATTATATACAAATTGGGCTAGAAAGAGAGAGTAAGAATGACTCTCTAGTCTGACATTTAGGGGAGCCCATCTGGGAGGTGAGAGACCCAAGATCCAGTCCCTTTGTTGCCCTGACTATTTAATTATTTATCTTCAACAGGAGATGATGATAGAGCCCCACATCAGAATAGCCCATAGCTCAGTAGTCAGAGCACTCTCCTGAGAGGTAGGAGACCCCTGTTCAATCAGTTTCTCCCCATCAGCAGATGTGGAATTGAACCTGGGTCTCCCACATCCCAAGTGAGTACCCTAACTACTGAGCTAAAAGTTGTAAGGTGAACACTTTCTCCTACTGCCAGATTTTGAATGGGGTCTCCTCTGGTAGGTTGCTTCTGAGCATCCCTATTGGATTAGGACCTGCAGGTGAGTGAGGTGGAGTAATGCCTATCTCCTTCTGGTTCATGGATCATATTGGGGCTTAGGCAGAAGATAGATGTCTGGACTCCTGTCTGAAACAGCAGTGTGGGCCCAGAGGCAGAAACTTAGGCACCTAAGTGACTTTTACAAAAAAAAATTTAGATGTCAAGTGAGTTTAGGTATCTAGAGGGTTAGAGAGCAGCCAAGCAGTGATTTTGAGGATCACAGTGGTGTCTAAAACTGGGATTTAAGTACCTACCAACCTCTGTGGGTTTGGGCCTCAGGCTTTTCCTTGAGAGGTTTCTTGAGTAAATTGGGTTCTGTATGGCTAGAGAGGGGAGCCTTTTTGTTGATTTGTTCTGTAATTTGATAAAGCGGATTGCATCCAGCGGTGCCAACAGACATAGTGAAAAATAAATACAGCTGACAGGAAAACAGAGGAAAAGGCAAGAAAGTAGGTTGTTGGAGATAGTTATTGCTATATTTCCAGATGTTTTGAGACAATATGTAGGATAGTTCAAACTGCAAACTGGTTAGTACAAACAGATCTTTTACTGATCATTCAGCTTATATTTTCTTGTAAGTGGAATTTCATTGGGACAATTGATAGATTGTCCAAACCTGCACAATTGATAAAGATGTTGTTAAGACTAAAAAAGAGAAAGGAACTTATTCACCATATTAAAGATGAGAAATGTAAAGTATCTGTTTTCTTCTAATGAATGCACAACTATGAGTAATTTGGCTAGCCTGAATGTTCATCAGAATGGCTTGTTTGGACTTGATGACAATCCAATCACTGTCTTGTTGAACTGATAGAAAGTGATGGTACAATAGCCAGTTCAATCAAATCTGATCCTTCTTCTTCTAAAAACTATAATTTATCTAGTAATGTAATTGGGGATATTTGTATTATGCAGTGGCTGTGCATCCAATTTTAGGTAAAAAAAATTGGAACTGTAAATAGAACTGACAAAGCTATTCTTAATAAACATTTTATTCAATGATTACCTCTGTGGGTTCTGTTCAAAAAATGTTCACGGTCACATTGAGGTTCTCTTTAATTCTTCATTTTTCAATTTGTTTTGCATATTTCACTACAAAATGGCTTGCTATTCAAGCTTTGTTGATCAGTTGTGATTGGCCACATAAGTCACATAATATTGGTTTTTGAATAAGCATAACTCTCCCATCAGTTTTCAGGCAGAAACTCAGAAGGTTGATCTTTAAATTAACTTTCTTTGAGTATTGCAGTGTGTGAGCATAAAATTCACTTTTCATAAACATTTTCAAGCTTGTCAAACTTGGATCCATAAACATGATGGCAATCAAAGGGAGTGCCAAGTTGGCTAAAGAAAAGTGATTTTAAAATGTGGATGTTTCAGTTATTAATACATAATATTATAAACTTATCATTTACTCTTATGTTCTCACTCAAAGTTTCTTGAGACCAGAAGGGACCATTAGATTACATAGTCTGACCTCCTGTATATCATGGGCATTAAATTTCACTCAGTTACCCTGGTATTGAGCCCAATAATTTGTTTGACTAAAACGTAATTTGTAAGAGTTCCCAAATTTCCTTATGAACTGATAAACTAATCACACTATTGTAAACCAGAGATGCAACAAGGGAAAGGAACCTGGGAGGGCCTAGCTCCCTGCCCAACTCCTTCCCTTACCACCCTGACTATAGCTAGAACTTTGGCATGTCAGCCCCTCTGTCATGATGGAGGGGCAGTCAGGCCAAATTTGAGTGGCATTGTGACCCCTGCACTAGGTTGCAACACCAATCACTCAGATTTGGCCTGGCCACCCCTCCATCAGAAAGGAGAGACTTTCAGGCCAAATTTAAGTGGCATTGTGACCTCATGTGCCAACTTGACCTCCTCACCTTTGCAGTCCTCCCAGTTCCTATGGGCACCAGGTACCCCCAAGCACAAGGGAGAAGCAGAGCAGGGGGTAGTGGGAACCCCCCCCTTGTCCAAGAGGGTGGAAAGATTGTATCTGGGATTTTGGTACGTTATGGGGAAGCAAAGACAGAGAAGAAACATGGGATGTGGGGCTCCTAATACCACCCAGCCCCTTGTGGGGATGGTGCTCTTCAGCCTGACTGTATCTCTGGGTAAAAGCTCAGGGCTTGTGTGTGGAGCAATGGGGGGAGAAGAGCACTGGGAGGAGTCAGGAGACCATGGGGCTGGGTGCAGGGGAAAGAGCTTAGGAGCTGGGTGTAGAGAAGCAGGAGGGGAGTGTTTGTAAAGCTAGTGGAAGAGGTGTGGCTTGCATAGTGCTGAGCTCTGGTGGAACCTAACCGAGGGAATGGTCACTTATGGCCATTGGCTGCCAGGCACAAATTAGAACAGCCATGAAGCTGCACTAAATTATACCAGAAAACTGATCCAGCTCAAGGCAAATCCCAGGATTGTCAAGAGTTAAAGGTGGTCTATGGCCACAGCTCAGACAGACCCAAGAATGAGATACAGTGTTGCTGAAATCTGCAGTGTCAACCATAATTAATCTTTTCTGGAATCACCTTACTGCATGTCACCCATGAATATGCAATAACTGGAAAAATTCCTACATTGGGAGCAAAAGATCAGGAAGATTAGCAAAATTTTAGAGAACTGTGAGTAATCTCTGCTCTAAACCCTTAATATAAGATGGAGATACTATGTAAGCATTCTTACAGAGTCAAAAAGGTATTTCATGAGATAGAAGTCTAGAAGTTTGCTTTGAGTCATTTATTAAAGAATTTCATGCATGATGCTGTCCAGGAACTCAAGTAAATATCAGAGGCTTTGCAGAGAAAAAAAAAAGAATTATGACTGAACACGAGTTCTGACATCAGCAAGTCTGTTTTCGAAAGAAATGAAAATCATAATCTGGTGATTACCTTTGCAACACAAAAAAAGGAGTAGTTGACATAATTTGTTATTCCATTCACTGATAGGGTGGCAAAATGTCAAAGGTGGCATTGGTAGCAACACCTACAGTTATGAGAACAGGAGTACTTGTGGCACCTTAGAGACTAACAAATTTATTTGAGCATAAGCTTTCGTGAGCTACAGCTCACTTCATTGGATGCATTCAGTGGAAAATACAGTGGGGAGATTTATATACATAGAGAACATGAAACAATGGATGTTACCATACACACTGTAACGAGACTGATCACTTAAGGTGAGCTATTACCAGCAGGAGAGCGGGGGGGAAAAACCTTTTGCAGTGATAATCAAGGTGGGCCATTTCCAGCAGTTGACAAGAACATCTGAGGAACAGTGGGAGGTAGAGGGGGGGGAAATAAACATGGGGAAATAGTTTTACTTTGTGTAATGACCCATTCACTCCCAGTCTCTATTCAAGCCTAAGTTAATTGTATCCAGTTTGCAAATTAATTCCAATTCAGCAGTCTCTCCTTGGAGTCTGTTTTTGTAGTTTTTTTGTTGAAGAATTGCAACTTTTAGGTCTGTAATCGAGTGACCAGAGAGATTGAAGTGTTCTGCGACTGGTTTTTTAATGTTATAATTCTTGACGTCTAATTTGTGTCCATTTATTCTTTTACATAGAGACTGTCCAGTTTGACCAATGTACATGGCAGAGGGGCATTGCTGGCACATGATGGCATATATCACATTGGTGGATGTGCAGGTGAACGAGCCTCTGATAGTGTGGCTGATGTAATTAGGCCCTATGATGGTGCCCCCTGAATAGATATGTGGACACAGTTGGCAACAGGCTTTGTTGCAAGGATAGGTTCCTGGGTTAGTGGTTCTGTTGTGTGGTGTGTGGTTGCTGGTGAGTATTTGCTTCAGGTTGGGGGGCTGTCTGTAAGCAAGGACTGGCCTGTCTCCCAAGATCTGGGAGAGTGATGGGTCGTCCTTCAGGATAGGTTGTAGATCCTTGATGATGCGTTGGAGAGGTTTTAGTAGGGGGCTGAAGGTGATGGCTAGTGGCTTTCTGTTATTTTCTTTGTTGGGCCTGTCCTGTAGTAGGCGACTTCTGGGTACTCTTCTGGCTCTGTCAATCTGTTTCTTCACTTCAGCAGGTGGGTATTGTAGTTGTAAGAATGCTTGATAGAGATCTTGTAGGTGTTTGTCTCTGTCTGAGGGGTTGGAGCAAATGCGGTTGTATCGTAGAGCTTGGCTGTAGACAATGGATCGTGTGGTGTGGTCTGGATGAAAGCTGGAGGCATGTAGGTTGGAATAGCGGTCAGTAGGTTTCCGGTGTAGGGTGGTGTTTATGTGACCATCACTTATTAGCACCATAGTGTCCAGGAAGTGGATCTCTTGTGTGGACTGGTCCAGGCTGAGGTTGATGGTGGGATGGAAATTGTTGAAATCATGATGGAATTCCTCAAGGGCTTCTTTTCCATGGGTCCAGATGATGAAGATCAATGTAGCGCAAGGAAAAATCCTCACCAATTTGCATAGGTGAACACAGACCCAAACCCTTGGATCTTAAGAACAATGAAAAAGCAATCAGGTTCTTAAAAGAAGAATTTTAATTGAAGAAAAAGTAAAAGAATCACCTCTGTAAAATCAGGATGGTAAATACCTTACAGGGTAATCAGATTCAAAACATAGAGAATCCCTCTAGGCAAAACCTTAAGTTACAAAAAGACACAAAACCAGGAATATACATTCCATTCAGCACAGCTTATTTTATCAGCCATTTAAACAAAACAGAATCTAACGCATATCTAGCTAGATTATTTACTAAGTTCTAAGACTCCCTTCCTTTTTTGTTCCTGGCAAAAGCAACACACAGACAGAGAGAACCTTTGTTTCTCCCCCCCTCCAGCTTTGAAAGTATCTTGTCTCCTCATTGGTCATTTTGGTCAGGTGCCAGCGAGGTTATCCTAGTTCTTAACCCTTTACAGGTGAAAGGGTTTTTCCTCTGGCCAAGAGGGATTTTAAAGGTGTTTACCCTTCCCATCTGACCCTTTCTGTTATAAGACATTTTGATCAGTTGCTTATAACTTTGCCAGATTTTAACCATTCAGGCTGAACCATGCTAGATGTCTGCCTCTTTCTGAAAAATTCAACCACCATTCAGCAAAAACAATCCTGCTATTTCCAAGAAAAAAATTAGGGGGACATATGTTGTTTTGCCCGTGTTATTTTCTTACAGCCATTTCATTGAGGATCCCTAGCACCTCTCCATTTTGTAGCATGGAGTTGACAAGAAGCCATATTAGTATCAGTAAAGAGAAAATCACATATATTTAGTAAAGGCCTGCAAGAGTTTGCTAGATAAATTGTCTGCAGATTCCATCTGCGCACAGCTCCTATATGGCAACTGGAGTGCATATATGACATCCCCACAGAGAAACTAAAGATGCTTTAGCGTAGGAATTTTGCTATGAGCAGAGCTTTGATTGCAATTTCTCCTCCTGGTTAATGGAAGCTATTTTGGACATTGGGCATTGAAACTGAAATGGAGACTATCCCTCCTGTGCTCTCCATTAGAGCTAGTTTAAAAGATTCTGATGGGACAGTTTTTCATCAGATAATGCTGATTCCACACAACTGAAATATTTCATAGGACTGTATCAAATCCATCAAAATTAGTGACAAAGTTATTGAAGGACTTCATTTGAATAAGGTCAAAGCAAAAATATTCTTCACACCCCTATACAGCTTACTGAAGGTCTATTGCGCCTTGTTTTAGTAAATACAACACTTAAGTAACCACAAGCTTCCAACTTCCAAGATTGCAACCATGTTTGTTAAGGTGTAATTTACCACATTTATTAATTAGTCATCTTCTTGTTGTATATTACAATATAAAATAGCCTATTTAAGGGCTATGAATTTAACTGGCCACTTCCACAGTCATGACAAATGGATGAATAACTTAGTGTGTCTATTCTGAAATGTGACTATATAAAAATAGCACTTTATTCAACAGGCCTGTATATCTTTGATACTACTTTAAGACTTTATGTTTACAGAACCAGGCTGTAACAATTTTTATACTTCTGTAGTGACCTTTGCTTAACGTGTAGGAGTCTGTCTTTTTACAGTATGAAGGACACAAGGTGCGCAGTAGAATCATAGAAGTGAGAGGGAGAATGGGTGGGAGTAAATGATCTTTTCTATCTCCATGCCAATGCAGGATTGTTCCCTACTGTACATTTTCTAGTATTTTGCTCAGTTTATTTTTAGACTATCAAGATTACTAATCAAAGAAGCCAGACACTTTTTGCTTAAAATGTAATGTTTCCAATTCTCTTTTTACAGTGTAAATCAGGAATATCTCCAATGAAGTTAATTCCATTATGCCAGTGTAAAACTGCTGTACTGTAAGAGAAGAATCAAGCACAATAACTAAAGTACTAGCTGCAAAGAATGAAACATTTATAGTGAGTAGCCACGGAAGTTATTTCTCTTATTGTCAGCTAAGTATTGAAAATTTTCATGTTAACTTCCAGAGAGTATTCTCCATTAAGAACCTCCAACAGCTGAAATCCTGCTATTCACAAGAAAACAATAACCAAAAACCCCTTACTAGACAATATTACTTTCTATTACCATCTACAGTACCCTGTCTATGAGCTCTTTGCTTGAATATCCAAACTGTTTTTTGTCTCACACTGTGATGTGTTTAATGGCCTCATTTATGTATCAGTTCAAATTTTCATTATATTTTGCCATTTAGCATTCTCCATGATTATGTTTCACTGAACAGATGCACCACACTTTCACTGCAGCAAATTCTATGATCCATAATTAGACGTCAATATGTTTTCTCATAGTGTTATTATGAATTAAATACATTTTTAGTTACATGGACATTAATTAAAATCTTATGCAAGATTGTTACATCTTCTCACCCCAATTTGGAGGAAATATGTCTGGTTTACTTGAATGCTATAAAACATCTTTTATTTCTTTATTAGTTACTGCATTGTAGGATCTTCCCTCCCAAAAATGATACATTATTGTTTGTTTATTTAGAGAGAGGTTGATCTTTTGAGTACTGCCTAGTATGAGTGCCTCTAAATGGTAATGAGCTCCCTCAATTCCAGGACTGTAAGGGGAGATGAAGAAACTTTGCACCTTCCCAAGGTAACTAGGCATTCCAAGGCTCAACTTTTAGGCATTGTTGCCAATTATTTCATTTAATCATTTAATTGTGTTATCTATGTGATTGATTACATATGAAATAACATATGAGTTAATGTGTGATGAATAGATTTAAAGTTGTAGGCAGAGATATAAGTAGGATAGAATCATAGGCGTATAAGATAGACAAGTATTTAGGAGTGATGAGTATGTATTAGCTATATAAGTAAGGTAAGGCCATAATGGAAGTCCTAGAGGCTGAGGCCTGTGAGATTTCAGCTTAGCCATAGTAGGTCTCAGGCCAAAGGAGGGTGGACATAAATAGGTGACCCAAGAATAACCCTGTACCAGTAAAGTTAAAATATTACTGTAAAGAATGTGCCAATAAGTAATGTCTGGGAAAATATGCTGCAATGTACCATCTAGAATGCAAGACACTTGGTTGTAACATGGAAAGTTCTGCTCTCACCAGAGGTTACCATGGAAACATGTTTATAGATCTGATGAGAATAAGGCGAACTAATTCAACAATCTATGAGAAATTAGGTACCACAAAATTTATGGGGTGTGCAAGTAGAAATAAGGAAAGGGGGTTTGGGACCCTCATGCCTATGCATAACATGGTAGTCGTGGTCATAACACAGGATAAGAAAGATTCCCTGGTATGAAAAGGGTGGGAAGACCCATTTCCCAAGTCGGGAAGAACCAAGTTGGGAAGACCCACCTCCCCATCTATCGATGAGAACCTATTGAGAAATCTACCCGACTCTATGATATCTTTGCATACGTGAGTATGAATATAACATTAGCTATTTCATGGACTCTCTCGGGTTTCATATATGTGTTTGTGATTGTAACTTAAATTATCTGCTTAGTGAAATTTATAATACTGTCAAGATTCCTTACATGTAACTGTGTTTGTGGTCGCTGTATTTGTTCTTCGTGTACTCCTAGAGTCTCCCAATTTAAGAGAATCCCCAGGGTGACTCTCACGCTGCTAATCTTAAAACTGTAGCAACTCTGGCGACGGACTCTCTCACTAGGGATACTGTGTTTAACATGGAACTATTGATTACTATCTCAATTCAATTTAAGGAAAGGCTACAGGATGTTGAACAGCACTGAGATCCACAAAGCCTAAATTAGCTGCCTAGACTCACTATACAGTGCAAGGAGCTATAGAATGGGATCCACAAAAGCCAACATGCCAAGTGGGTTACCACTTAAACTAGCCAATGGCAGGTATCAAGAAATGCTGGAGGATGAGGAAGAAGCAATTCTCTTATACCTTTTGGACCAGTGATTAAACCCAGTGGAAGACCTGGGTTTAATTTCCCCTCTGCATGGGGGTTGGAGGGGGAAGAAAGGATTTGACAAGGGGTCTCCCACATCTCAGAAGATTGCCCTAACCACTGGGCTGTAGAATATTCTGCTGTAGGGGCTCAATCTCTCCTGTTGAAGCTGTTCAACTTTGGCAAAGTTCTTAAATAGTAAGGGGGGCAAAGAGAGTGACAATGACCATAGCCTGGGAGTTCGGGCTCCCACCTAAGAGGTGGGAGACTCAGGGCCAGTCCCCTGCTTCAATGTATCTTTAAGGATTTAATCCCAGGTAGAACAGCTTCAACTGGAGAGACTGAAGGAGCCCCATATCAGAATATCCCGTAACTCAGTGGTTAGGGTGCCTTCCTGGGAACAGGGAAAACCCTGTTCAAATTCTTTCTGCCCCTCAACTGCATCTGGATCTCTCACATCCTGAATGAGTGCTCTCACCACTGGGCTAAAAGTTAAAAGGGAGTTTTGTGAATTGCAGTGGCACCTAAAACTGAGACTTAAGCACCTAAAATCAACATTTTAGGCACCTAATCCCTTTATGGATCTAGGCCATCTCTCCTTGCAGGATCAGGCCCATAATTTGCTAGACACTTTACAGAGTTGAGAAAAGACATGAGGCCTCTCATTTATGCAAAGTGCCTTTTATGTTTCTTAGGCAGTTTGAACTGTCCTTAAAGAGTGTAAATACATTGGTGTAAAGTGGCCCTAATGTAAATGAGAATCAGGCCCACCTGAAAAGCTTACTACAATCAAAGTTTAGAAACAACAGGACCCCAATAACAGATAAAGGGAGCAGAGAGAACAAGGGTTATAAATAAGATCATGATCTTACATAATTATTACCATGTTAAAAAACTTGGGCCCAGATCCTCAAAGATATTTAGGTGCCTAACTCCTATGAGGCTCCTAAATGCCTTCAAGATTCTGCACCAAGATGATGTAATTTTTCTCAAGTAAGGGAAATTGAGTTAGATGGTTGAGAGCTAAGAGTTGTCTTAAAAAAATAACCCATTAATATTGGGTTTTGGAAGAGGTTTCAAGCAAGTTCCAACAGAATGAAAGCCATAAGGCTGACACAGAATCTGTGATATAATTGTAAACAGCTAGTGGGCTGTGAGCTTGTGAGGAAAAGAGCAAAGAACAGCTTAAAATAACAAGGTGGGCCAAAGAAAACCAGCCTTCTTTCCTATTATTGTAGGTGGTGTGTTCTTCCAAAAAAATCTCTTTTGATCAGTATAACACATTTATTACTGGTTCTCACTCATTGGGAAATAAGTCCTGCTTCCACTTCATAGTAGAAGAAGATCTGAAAGGCAGCAGAACTGATGTGATTCTGCTCCAGAAGAACGAAAGGCAGGATGAATGAGTTGGCACAGGAGATCTTTGCTCCCTGTATCCTGCAGAGTTATTCTCTCTGGACATTTGTTTCCATGTTGTTGCAGAGGAGAGTTTTGCATTAGGGCTATGGTGAAGACGTGTATAGTGGATCAATGATTACACAGATCCTCTGCTTAAACCCCCAACTGGGAGCAGATAGGGTAGAGCAGCTGGAGGAAATGATTTTGTCTTCTGCCTCTTCCTCAACCCAAACTAATGCAGATCCCCCTGTGCCCAATTCACTGCTGAAGACATGCTAATTAGAACTGTGAGTTTGATTCATGGGGTAAATGCCCTCTGAACCAAAAGAACCAAATTCTACAATTAGATTTGATTAGACATAATTAGGCCTTGTCTACACTGGCAAGTTAATGCGCAGTAAAGCAGCTTTCTGCGGTGTAACTCCCGAGGTGTACACACTGCCAAGCCACTTTGTGCACAGAAACTCCCCAGTTGAAGCATTGCAAACCCACCTCGACAAGAGTCATAAGCCTTTCAGTGCAGAGGGTCCAGTGCTGTATTGGCAGTGTAAACACATTACAGCACAGAAAGCAACCAATTGGCCTCCGAAAGTGTCCCTAATCCCTCAAGTGGCCGCCCTGCTCATTGTTTTGAACTCAGCTGCCCTGGAGACATGTGCCCCTCCCCTTTCAAAGCTCTGTTTCTGACAGCCATTGCATGCTGTGCTGATCTGCTCGAGGACGCAAAGCAAACCATTAATGTGGAATGCTCATTCTGTTGAACAGAGAGGCAGGTGTGTGGGAGTGTGTGTGTGTGTGTATGCGAGAGAGAGAGAGAGAGAGAGAGAGATTGCTGTGCAGAGAGCTGGGGAGGGAGGTGGGGGCTGATGTCAGGGTTTCCCTCCCCCAGGGCTGGTTGCTTCTTGCCACTGTCTGAACTTACAAGACAGCATGTGGACACACTCTCTGTCCCCCAAAACATACTGTCTCTCCTCCCCCATCCATACACACACACTCTCCCTGTCGCACACTCTGTTCCCCCCTCCCTTCAGTTGAAAAGCCACTGGCAATGTAGTAGGATGCCCATGGAACAATGGGATTGGGAAACCTGCATCATGAGATGCTGTGCCTGCTCCATGAGGCATTGCAAACCCTTCCCAAAGCACCCTGCAGCCAGTTGCACAGTGGGATAGTTACCACGATGCACTGCTTTCTTTGCTGTTGCAAGAAGTGCTAATGTGGATGTGCTCTACCGTCACAAGGAGCACAGTGTGGACACACAACAGTGGTTTAATTCCAGCACTTTAATAAAAGTGGTATAACTTGTTGCGCAGAAACTTGCCAGTATAGACATACCCTTAAATTCTGCAATTCAATAACTCAGTGGCTTTAAATGAGATGCCACACATTCATGTCTCAAGACAGAATTTTGAAAATTTGATACAGAAAACATTGGGGAGAAAAGAATATGAGACTGATAACAAGGAGTTAAATAAGGTTTTTTCACCTTCAGAGACTTAACTTAAAATCCTTCTTATCACATTTTCTCAGCTTTGTGGAGATTTTCCTACTTCACAAAGTCATCACAAATACTGTTACAATAACAGTCTTTCTTCAAGAGACGCTCGGGATGCAGGAGCATTGTAATCAAATTTGCAGTAACCCCAGAGCTGGGCAAGAAAGCTTGTACAGAGAGCACACTTGGTTTTAGCTAGTGCTGTTAGTCCACGACATTTATGTGTATCAAACCCACTTATAGTAAAGCATATATTTTAAAACAACAAATAAAAATTACAGCATGGGGTTCCAGTGTGATTGATTTACTTACGAATTGGAAGATATGCCGCTGCACTTTTTTAAACCTGTAAGAAATATCTCAGTCACAAGTTTAGTAAAGAAACTCAATTTGCATGTAACAATGACTAAATTTTGAACACAAGTGTAACTGAAATATTCAAAGCACAGCACAGAAATTAGGTTATACAAAAAGACAACTCGTGACTAAAGTCTGTTTACTATTTGCAAGTATCACACAGTCAAATAGAACAGTTGAGTGTAGTTTAAAGAGAAGTCCATAGATCAAGGCTAAGATTTTCTGAGTACATCAAAAGTCTCATAGCAGCTCCCAAGGTTCTGCTGATTAACCCAGTAGGATATTAATTAAGAACACATCTGCCATCCATACTCAGCATTCTCTTTCACCAATTAGGAGAGATCTGGGTAATTCAGACTTCTGAAGCACATCAAAAATGTTTTTTGCAGAATTAAATCTGTAGAGCACTGGTTCAAATGAGTCATTTCATTAGTAAACATACTGTAACACCTATTGAAAGTTTCAGCACCAGAGCAAAAATAGGATAATTAAAAAAACATAATTCATAATACCTTACCCAGTCTGTGGATGCTATTGGAGTCAGAGGCAGATCTCTCCATTTGCCAGATGTTGGAAAAACAAAGGGCTAGACTGTCCCTTCTCAGAGAAAAAGAAAGAAACCTCACTGAGTTTTCCCCTACAATAGTAGGTCAAGGAGAATGAGACATTTTGCTGTGTTGGGAAGTCAGGGGGGAAAAAACTTTCATTGTAAACTATTGAATGGACCAATGCTAGAAACATACCCTTGTGCTATATCTGCTCTCTTCTCATATCATCTGATTTCATAACACTGGTGGTGAAATTTGCATCGCTATGGTTAAAAGTACAGTGGTGTGTTTGTTGTGACTGCTTTCAAGAGATGTATATATCTCAGCTCAAGGCATGCAGGGCTGAATACATGCGGCATCACATGCCTAGAGTGCATGTATAATTATTATGAATGATTGTGTACACAAGCAGAATATTTGTATATTAATATATTCAGTCAAGTATATAATTACCCCCATCATAAATTCTGTCACTGTCTCACTTGGATTCACTTTCTCCTGGGGGCACATCTCACTGACTGACCCAACTAAAAGGATCTATGAGCAGAGGCTGCTCGTAATTACGGGCAATCAGTCTTGGCTCAGCTGTTAGCCGTAGCAGCGGGTGATTAACTGCAAGATGTAATACCACTTGTGGCCACTGGGGACTCCTCTTCTGGCTGAATCCTCTCCACCCCATTCTGAGTACATATAGACTGCAGGCAGCAGGAGTAGATGCAGAGGGGAAATTAGAGGTGTGTTAGGGGTTAACTATAGAAGAGCCCTCCAAGTCTGGAGGCAGAGCAGGCAGGTCCTTGTGCTTCCACCTACTGCCACAGACTTGAGGAGCTGCAGTATCCGCATCCCAACATGGGGTTCCTTGTTTTCACCTCTTCTCAAACTCTGTCCATGGGCAGAGTTTTCTGTATGGGTTATGGAGCTAGGAGAGAGCTGGTGGCTTGCAACATGACAAGGAGCAAGCTGAGCCATATATGGGGGCTGCAGAAAGTGGGCTTCAGGTAGTCATTAGTACATGCTAATGGAGGGGGACTAGGAGAGGAAGAGAGATATTTGGAAAGGGAATAGCTACAGGGCAAGTTGCTCAGTGCAGGAGGAAGCCATAGGAGGATTGTAGGGAGTGGGAGCTGACCATGGAGGGTTATTCTTGGGCGCAGAAGGAAAATCAAAATGGCCATAGAGTTCATCATGAAGCTTCAATTCTGAGTAGACATAATGAAGCAAACTGACATTCAGGTGTAATAAATGTCTGGCATATTATGGACCCTATGGCAAGTTTTCATGTTCTGCCAGTGGGTCATTTAGGCATCATCAACTATATATTCCATACTTCTCTGAAGCAACAAACTAAATGCCACAATGAATGCCAACAGAGCAAACAAGAAAAAATATGGCATTGTGGTGATTTACTGAAACCACTTCAACAGGTCATTAACAATTGCTCACAGATCTATGCAAAACCTATAGCACACACAGCACCTTAGCAGATATTAGCAAGCTTTTCCTATCTCTCATTTTACATCTTGATTATTGCCACGAGTGCAGGGGACTGGACTAGATGACTTGTCAAGGGCCCTTCCAGTTCTATGATTATATTATTGTAACATCTTTTTCCCCTTACCTTCACAAATGCAGTCTTGCCCCATGCATATCCATTCAGAATACTGCTGCAAAGGCCATATTCCTAGTCCATCACTTTGACCATGTCCCCCCTCTCTTTGCCTCACTCCACTGGCTCTCCATTCTGTATCATATCAAACATAAGTTACTTCTCATCACTTTCAAGGTCCTTCACAGGCTATCCCCTGCCCCCTCTATTATCTTTCATTCGCTTTCGAGCTATCAGTGCTCACCTCCAATCTGTTAAGTTTTCAAACAAGCATCTCTGTGCATTCTCCCTTGCTGCCCCTCATGCTTGGAAAGAACTTTCCATTAAGATCCATAAAGCTACTTCGTTACCTTCCTTCAAAACCTTCCTTAAAACAAAGTTGATGACTGTTAAGCTGCCGTAGGGTGGATAAAACATGATGATTTTTTTAATAAATGAAGAAAATTGAGGGAGGTTATTTAAATTGGATTTTTCATTTAAACTAATTACAGGGTTTTTTTAAAATAAATTTTACTTAAAATTACATTTTAATTTGATAACTTAAGTTTAGGTCTCAACATGATTTATTAAAATCATTTAAATTAAATACAAAAAATATTAAGTAGTACATTTTTGCTGCCAAGTTTTAAAGAAAGTCAAATCACAGAAATGGTGGAAGTCACTGGCTAAGCTTCTGGAATCAGGGTTTGTTGAAGTGCTAAATCAGCTTTTGACAGTAGTAGCCTCTTCTGTAGGTACAGAGTTTTTTTTTTTAATTACAGTTCATTCGACTAGTTCAATGACAAGATCATTCAAAGTTAACAAACCAATTGTAAGTTGAAGAAGCAAGAAATCCTGTTTTTGTCTTCCAATCTATGAATAAAAACTAGGTGCGAGAGAATGAGATCTACTAGTTCTAAAATCCTGAAGAACAAGTGACTAGAAATAACCAGTTCAATTAACTAACTATAGATAATACTTCCTTTGTTTAATAAATCAGTTCATTTTAAATGCAAAACGTGTTTTGATTAAAAAAAAAGTGCTGGTTTTGTGCATTTTAGTTGATTTTGAATTTCCATCCAAACAGAACTTGACACAAATCCCAAGTAAATAAATCAGTATCTAAAATTTCTAAAATAATAAAAAAGGGAAAAAATCAGAATAAATGTATGTTAAGTTTTCTGCTTGCTGATTTAAATCATTACCAAAATCCATGATTTAAAGGGCTTTGATTTAAATAAATCCACCCAGGGCTGCGACCACTGCCTGTTATGCTGACCAATATCATCTCATTGTTCCCTTGAACATCGAACTGTATCCCTCTGACATTGTAAAGCCTTTGGGACAGGGACTGTCTTTGTTCTGTGTTTGTACAGCGCCTCGCACAATGGGGTCTTGATGTTTGGTGTGGGCTCTTAGTTGCTATAGTAATACAAATAAATAAAGAAGAAGAAGATATCCCTAAATACAGAAATAGCAGGTATTGGGCACATTTTTCCATTTGTTGTCAGTATGAAAAGGTATCAGAGGTTTTTCAGTGAGTTTCTTTTTTTAATTAGAAATTAGAGTTTTGTACTTGAAATGAAGCTCTTTCACCATTTGTTGGTGTGTTTTTGTTTCACAGGTATGATACCATTTGTTCAGGAATGTAATTGATTGATGAATATTGTACCTTTGCAGTGAACTTTCTTTGCTGTCAGAATACTGAATTCCAAAGCAATGGATGATGTATTAGGTTTTGTTGCTTAATTCTTAATTACTGCTGAGACAGAATGTGTGGAACTGTGATTAGCTTTATAACAAAGGGAACTAAACTATGGCAAGAATGGAAATAACAGTGATCAAAACTGGAAGACCTGCTACAGTTTTCCTTAAGTTACAATCTCAAAGGGCCTTAACTAGCTAGTCGTTCTATACCCACAAGACCCATTTCTGTTAATGGGAGTTGTGCATATGTACAGGTTACAGGATTGGGTCCTAACCCAGATAAAAGACTGACCCACTCATTGTTAGATTATGATCTCTGTTATAACTATACACAGTATTTTTCCAAACTTTGCATGCTTCACCATTACCACAGAAATGTCTGTATTCTTTGTCTCTTTAGAAGTTTACAAATTAGCTTGTCTAATAGAATAGAATAAGATTTCTAAAGTTATCAGGCCACATTTTAATCTAATGCCCTAAATTTCTGATTAAAAAATACTTTTGCATTGCTGTTTCCTTTTTTCAGAGTGTTTTCAAGCTTATTCTTAAGAGCTGCTGTCATCCTGCTTTGCGTGATGGCTCCATGAAATTACAGTACTCTTTTGGAAAGAGGAAGTGGAACTGCAAGATTTCAAAGACATTCAGTTTGTAAATTATACAAAAACCAGGGGGATAGAAGCAATTGTGACAATAATAGCAGTATCTCCCTGTTGAACATCATTGGAAAAGATGTCACTCGCATTATCTTCCCGAGGATTCAATTTCTAGGTGAAAGAATCTATCCTGAAAGTCAATGCGGTTTTTGCTCAGGATGCTTCACTGTTGATATGATATTTTTGGTTAAGTTTCGATATGTTCAACAGCCAAGGCGTTTTATTGTTCTGAAGAAACTGGGTTGTCCCCCCAAATTATAGAACATCATTCATTCCTTACATCAAGGTATGAGGGTACTAGTGTATGAAAACATAGAATCAAATGTCTTTGACATTCACAACAGGATGAAACAGGGGTGTGTCTTAGCCCCTGCGCTCTTTAACATCTACTTTTCATTCCTGCTTCTTCATTAATTTAAGGACAGTAGTGATGGCATTTATTTTCAAATCAGAATAGGTGGAGGCTTGTTCGACACTGTAAAGTTTAAAGCAAAAATCAAGGTGAAAGAACTGGTTCTGAGAGATTTCCTCTCTGCGGATGATGTGGCCTTGGTGGCCCATAGTGAATCTTCCCTGCAAAATCTCTTGGGTAGATTTTCTGCATCATGCAAGAGCTTCAGGTTGACAATTAGTTTCAAGAAGACTATGATCATGTACCAAGGGTTGGAAGAACCAATGCCTGACATCACTCTGGAGGATAAATCTCTTGGCGGCATCGAGAGCTTTTGATACTTGGGTTCTATGATTAGCATGGTATCTTGACCTTCAGCTGAACTGGCTATAGAATCAGAAAAGCAGCTATGAATTTCAGGCTATTACAGAGCCTTGTATGGAATAACAGCAAACTATCAACTAAAGAGAAGATGCAAATCTACAAGATTTGTGTGCTGTCATCCCTGCTCTATGGTTCAGAAACATGAACTATATATGCTAGGCCCAACAGGCTTCCATATGAGATGCCTGTGTAAGATTCTGAAAGTAAAGTGGGAAGACAAAATAACAAACACAGATGTGCTGGAGCGTGCAGGACTGCTGCACTTAGAAACCACTATCAAGAAGAGGAGGTTGTGATGGCTCAGTCATATCAGGAAAATAAAAGGAGAACATATCTATTGTATCAACCAGACAAGGTACTAACAAGCTTCAACAGGGCTTTATTTTCAAAGTGGAAACCTCTTTACCAAGTTGCTGCTGCACCCTCTGTAGCTCTCTCCCAGCCTCTCAATTCCTCCCCCCTCCTTCCTGTTTCCTGTCCTTTCAGACTCCCAACAGCCAGTGCTCCCAATTCTAATAATTACAAGCAACATCTAAACACCACATTCCCTCCTCTCCTAAGAAACTCTCCCAATTAAAATAAACATTATTGTTCTAACCTCAGGAACAAATATGAAACAAGACACAATACTGTTGGCAGAAATATTACACTGAAAACACTGTAGATACTACATAACATAGTCTCTAGTCCAGACAGGTGGTCATCTGGGTCTGACAGGCCATCTCTCAAGCCTCGGTTCCAATGCAATGTCTTGTTGTGTTGGTATTACGGTGAAGTCATCCAATGCAGACTGGGTGTTGGCATAATCTCCTCTTGGTGCATAGGGCAGGTGCAAGATAAGAAGCATTCCATACCCACCCATCAGAAAGTCGATAAGTATAAGGTCCCTTCTTCTCTATGATTTTAAGAGGAGCTGTGAATTTATGGTCCCCTTTGCGTAAAATTCATATTCTAACAAAGGAACCACACTCAAACTTTGGTTCCTTAGCACCCCGCCACTTGTCTGTGAAAGCCTTAGACTTTGCTTGGTTCTGTTCAACTGTTTTTCTCACGTCGTCCTCGTTTGGGGCATCAGGTCATACCTTTAACAATCCAGCAATGTTCAGTTTAGTATTCATCTGTTTCCCATGCAGTAACTCTGCGGGTGATCTTTGCGTTGTGGCATGTCACGTAGCCCGGTATGATTGCAAGAAATCAGTAGTGAAGGATATCCACAATTGCCCTTCCAGTTTAGCCGTTTGCTAAACTTTCTCTTTCAAACTTCTGTTAAACCATTTGATTTCCCCATTGTCTTGAGGGTAATATAGGGATGACCTTCTGTGTAAAATGTTCCTCTGTACTAGAAAAGTTTCATACTCCAGGGAAATAAATTGACTACCATTATCTGAAACCAGTTCTTTGTGGTTACCTTCCCTGCTAAAAACTGAAGAGAGGAACGTAATTACTGTAGCAGAAGAGATTTGCGATGTAAACGCTACCTCAGGCCATTTACTGAAATAGTCTATTAAAGTGATGGCATAACGGCAGTCAATTGGAGCCATATCAAAGGGTCCTACAATGTCAATCACCACTTTTTGCCATGCAGATTCAGGAAGAGGAACAGGCTGTAATGGAGGGGTACATGTCACTGCTGTTTTATCATGCATTTGGCAAGTGACACAGGATTTTATGAGTGCTTCAGTTTGAGAGCCCATCCCTGGCCACCAATACAGATCCCATAGTTGTTCTTTGGTTCGGACAATTCCCTGATGAGTATCGTGTGCCAGGTGTATGGGTTTTGACTGTAATTCTTCTGGCACAAGGAGCCGACGCACAGCCATCAAACAAAGAAAGTTTATACCGAACTCTAAAATAAGGCAGCAAAACTGGGTCAAGGTTTCTAGGGTGATTGGGCCATCTCTTTGTCAGAAATTCCCGTAGTTTTTGTTGAATTGTACACGCTGAACAAGCAGCTTGAAATTGTTCTCTTGTAACTGCAGTGAGAGTGCTTGTAATAAGCGCAACCACTACATCCTCATCCTCTGGTGGACCATCTGGTGAAGGCAAAGGCAGGCGAGAAAGGCAATCAGCGATCACATTTTGGTTTCCAGGCTTATATTCCAGTTCATAATTGAAAGAGAGTAGTCTTGCAGACCATTGATCAATACGGTATCCTGCTCTTCCCAGTCCTTTTGTGGTGAGCAACGTTGTCAAAGGGCTGTGGTCTGTGCACAACTTGAACATGCGGCCCCACAGGTAAGTTCTCCATTTTTCAGTAGCCCAGACACAAGCAAGTGCTTCTTTTTCGACTATAGAATATTTTCTCTCAGCATTACTTAGTGTCCTTAAAGCAAATGCAACAGTCCTCTCTGTGTTGTCCTCATGCAGTTGTGTGAGAACAGCCCCTAGTCCATAATCAGAAGCATCAGTAGTTACAATTGTGGGCAACGCAGGACTGAATAGTGCAAGTACTGGACTATGTACAATCAAGTCTTTCACCGTTTCGAAACTAGCTTGTGCATCTGTTGTCCACACTAAGGTTTAACTTCTCCATAGTAATTCCCGTAACGGTTCAATGACAGAAGCATAATTTGGAATGAATTTTGCATACCAGGAGATAAGACCCAAGAAGGAACGTAAGGTTTGCAAATCTGTAGCAGGAGGAGCATTTGACATTGCCAGGATATGATCTGAATCAGGTTTTAGTCCAGCCCGTGAAATTGTATGCCCCAGAAAGGAGAGTTCAGTTTGTCTAAATTTGCATTTGGACCTATTGAGCTGAAGGCCTGCTGTGCTGATGCAGTTTAGTACAGACTGCAGGTTATTGTCATGCTCCTCAGAAGTATTTCCAAACATGATAATATCATCCAGATAGCATTGAACTCCATGTTGATTCTTCAGAATCAATGACATCATTTTTGAAAGGCACTTGGGGCAGATGTGAGACCGTATGGAACACGTTTAAAACAAAATAGTCCCTCATGTGTAATAAATGCTGTGAGGTCTCTGTTATCTTCATGCAACATAACCTGGTAGTATGCGCTCTGCAAATCAAGGGTAGAAAACATCTTTGTTCCACTGAGTTCTGCAAAAACTTCTTCTATGTGAGGAAGAGGATGGCTGTCAATCACAATAGCTTTATTTGGCTCCCTTAAGTCCACGCAAAGGTGAATGCCTCCACCCTTCTTCTGCATCACTACTATAGGTGAAACCCATTTCAAGGAGTCGATCTCTTCAATAATGTCCTTTTGAACAAGTTTTCTAAGTTCCTCTGAAACAGCTTCCCTGACTGAAAATGGTAAGCACTGTAACTTCTGTCCTACAGGCATCACATTATTCCACATTTTAACTTTATGCAGAAACCCATAAGCACAGCCGAGTTTCTCCTCAATCTGGTGTTGGATCCCAGCTGAAACTGGTGTGTGTACCGCAAGACTGTTTTGCTGAAGAAGATCAATTCGTCCATTAACTACCCTGAGATTTAAAGCAGCCAATAAATCTCTCCCAAGGATAGGAGTGCCTTTGAGGACAATGTAGAACTCTGCAGTTACACAGCAATCACCAAAAGTAACTATTGCTGGCAGGCAGCCATGTACTGGAATATGGTTTTTCAAATAGCACACCAAGTGAAGTTTGGGTTCAGTAAGAGGCACAACTTTAAAGTAATGCAGATAGATGGAATCAGGTAGTATAGATACTGCTGAGCCAGTGTCCAACATTAGCTGAATAGAGTGTGGTTTGCCTGAGGGTATGGCGGAAACGTTTACAGTGCACTTTATCTGTTCTAGAATATGTGCAGTAGTGATTTTGTCCACGCTCAGCACAGTAACATCTGATATTGTAACTGCATGCATCTGTCGATTGAACTGGCTACTGTGACATACTTTAGCAAAATGTCCAATCTTTTTGCAATGATTGCACTGAGCGACTTTTGCTGGACATCCTGTGTAGCTTGCAAGGTGTTTTGGGGATCCACAGCAAAAACATGCTTTTACTGTACTTTGAATTTGCTGATTCAGTGGTTTTTCATTAGTTTTCCTCTTGCAATTGTGTGTCTGCAGTGGTAGTGAACTTTTCTGCAAAGGAGTCACAGCCTGGACTGTGCCTCCTGTATCCATGCTCATTATTCTGGCTTCAGCTGTAGCTCACTCAATCTGAGTAGCAATGATTATTGCTTTTTCTAGTGTAAATTGTGGTTCTAGAAGTAAGCGTTCTCTTACATGAAGCATGGTTGTTTTCTCAATGAGCTGGTCTCTCATCATTTCATCTGCCATATTCCCAAAGTCACAAATTACAATCAGACTCCTCAAGGAAGCAATATACTGCATTATCGTTTCCCCTGGTTTCTGCTCACACTGGCGAAATCTGTAGCAATTAGCTACTACATTCACTTTTGGCACAAAAAAATTCTTTAATGCAGTGAGTGCAGGCTCATATTTATCATCTGCATATTTATCATCATCAGTGCAAAATATACACTGCCCTTCTGCTCCAAGGCAGTGGATTAGCAGAGCACGCTTTCTTACTTCAGAAATCTCTGTAGCACTGATTGCAAGCAGATAAGTCTCAAACATATGGATCCGGGTAGTAAAAGCAATTGGAGGCTCACCTGGGTTTTGCAGAAAGAGTGCAGGTGGGTTCAGAGGCAGAAGATCCATCCTCGTCGCCAAAATGTTGTGTCAACCAGGCAAGGTACTAACAAGCTTCAACAGGACTTTATTTTCAAAGTGGAAACCTCTTTACCAAGCTGCTGCTGCACCCTCTGTAGCTTTCTCCCTGCCTCTCAACTCCTCCCTGCTCCTTCCTGTTTCCTGTCCTTTCAGACTCCCAACAGCCAGTGCTCCCAATTCTAATAATTACAAGCAACATCTAAACACCACAATAACCCCAAGAATATTTTGTACAGCAAGATTTGGGATGGCTCTAGAAAGCGGGATCACCCTTAAATGGCGGTACAACGATGCGTGCAAAAATTATACGAAACTGTTCAGCATCAATGTAGAAAGCTGGGAGGAAGGTGCAGAATCCCGGCCAATTTGGAGGGAATATCTGGCACTGGGTGCAGCTCAACAGGAAGCAGCCTTGATCCAGGAGAGCAAGAAAAAAGAAAGCAGCATGCTGTAATCTTGGACTCTAACTCAGACAAAACATGGGATCTGTGAAATTTGTAACAATCTGTGTCACTCTCAAATTGGGCTTGTCAGCCATAAATGGATTCATCACGCACTGATTAGACATCTTATGCGTGTACCATGATCCAGTTTGAATCGACAGTTGCCAGTGATGATGGATATAATGTATGTGATCAAAGAAAACAATAAATATTCAAGAGAGTGAAATAGTTAACAGATAAAACAAAAAGGGATTTGAAAAACCATCAGCCTGTAGATCAGATTTTCTCTCCCAGATTCATCATCTTTGGGCTACCTGTATGATGCATAATCTGGTCACAACTCTCTTGTTGAGAAACCCCCAGTAGAAGGGAATTTTCTGATGGACTAAAGCTGGCAAAACCAGCTCCTAGGCCACTTGTCTGTCTTCACTCCAGCATATGGAGTATATTGGGGAGGGAGAGAGTAGGAAATTCTAAGATGGTGTATGGCCCTTAGGGATTATAGCTAGTTGTCATAATTTAGAGGAGCCACAAAGCTGTCCTAACTTACCCTGCCGCTAGGGCAGCTTCACCCTGAGAATCAAGGTACTGTAACCAGATCCCTAATATCTCTCCTCCACACCAAGCAGATTTCCACATAGGAGAAAATCTGGCCCTCAGTCCATGCAGATCCTCACTTCTCTAACATGAAGGTGAACTTGCTTCCACCTAAGAAATCTATATAGGGGCCAGCTGCACCCCTTAGATGAAGGAATTCTTTCTATAAGAGGGACATAATCTATAAATACACTTGTCAAAGTTCATGGCAACCGCACCTATATTCCCTTCGATGGTCCAGCAAGGGCACCCACTCTTGGTGCCAGGCTCCACTGGCTGTCAGCTCTCTAGAGCAGTGGTTCTCAAAGCCAGTCTACCTCTTGTTCAGGGAAAGCCCCTGGCGGCCCGGAGCAGTTTGTTTACCTGCCGCGTCCGCAGGTTCGGCCGATAGCGGCTACCATTGGCTGCGGTTCACAGCTCCAGGCCAATGGGGGCTGCAGGAAGGGCGGTCAGCACGTCCTTTGGCCCGCGCCGCTTCCCGCAGCCCCCATTGGGCTGGAGCAGCGAACTGCAGCCAGTGGGAGCCGCGATCGGCTGAACCTGCGGACGCGGCAGGTAAACAAACCGGTCTGGGCCGCCAGGGGCTTTCCCTGAACAAGCGGCGGACCGGCTTTGAGAACCACTGCTCTAGAGTAGAGGCTCACTTCTCACTCTCTTCTGACTGGGGTATTTCCAGGCTGCACAGCCCCCTATGATATCCCAGCAAGAGGTTCTGCCTAAGCAGGTCTGCTTACTTTCTCTCCAGAGACTAATAACTGAGTAATTGTCCACCATTATATGATGCTACACAGCACTTCCTAGGCAAACCTATTTTATTCTTAAGGTAAAAACACTAGACAGAGAACATAATAAAATAATAAAAGAACCTACATGCATTCTAATAAGCTTATCTGAGCTCACCCCAACCTTAACATGGGCTCTGGCAGTCCTTCAAAACCCCACCCAAGGGGTTCCTTCTGATTTCAAGTTCATCACAGCTTCCGCTCAGAACAAGCACACTCATGACATGTTTAGTCCACCCTTTATATAGCTCAGGGGTCTTTGATTTAGAGTTTCCAGGAGCAGGTAATTAGAAGACAAGGGGTTTCTCTCCCCTGGGTGTACTTTCAAAAGAATGGATTTGAAGTGGGTCATTTGCATTCCCTCCTGCCCCCAGGTATTTCCTAGGAAATCCACTTTACATGCCTTGTCCTAAAAAGTCCTTTGAAGTTCCTAACATTTACATTAGTCAAGCTCCTAGAAAAGTTACATACAATCCTACAGTGACACATACACAAGTGTGTTTTTAATACAATGGGCCCCAAAGATATTACGCCTAATTCAATACGGTTTAACGTAATTCAGTAAAATTTATAGTAATTCCATAAGGTTTGTCAAGGATATTGCAGGATGTTGTCAGTCTGTCACAACACTAGCCTCCATTTTTTGAATGCTTTTGTTAAAAAACAACAACATTCCTGGTGCAGAAAAACAGGCAGTGATAAATCAGACAGGAACTGGGGAAGAAAAATAAAAGGAGAGGGGGGAGAGAAATGGGAAATGGTGGAACACAGGGGAACCCCATTGCTTCAGCTGCTGTCTCAGGTTAGAGAAGTCAGAGAAAAAGAAAGGGGGAGGTAAAGAAAAAAAGATTTACTCCTGGAGAGCTTGCTGGCATTTCAGGCCCCCATGTGAAAGATACCATATCTTAAAAGGGCTACATCAGTGCTTTTTAGACACACCACATGTAAAGTGATATTTACATTGATCTAATGAAAAACAGTTTGAATTTGGTACTCACAATAAGGAGAGACTAATAGCACTAAACAGATGCATATGAACTGCACAAGCTCAGGTTTCCCCACTACATAGCAATACATGATGGCCCCAATCCTGCATGCCCTTGCTTATCTGAATGGTGCATAGTCACATGAATAGTTCTATTAAATTCTTTTGGATTACTTGTGTGAGAAAGCACTATTCCTATAAATAATGGTTTGCAGGACCAGATCCCAGAGCACCAATATACCTTACTCCGAAAAAGCAACACCTCTATTATTCCACATCGGACGTACTCTAGGTCAGAAATTCAATAGTACCAGGTCATATGGTGTTTTTTGTTGTAGCAAGTGTCTGCTAGGGACTAATATGTACTGTAGGAGGAATCTTGCTTTAGCAAGGGCAACAGACATGAACTAATAAGACTTTTCCATCTCAAACATCTATGTTTCTATGAGGAGACAGAGACCAACAAACTTACCTGTTTATGATCTAAACTAAAACATGAACCAAGCCGTGAAACAGATTGTGCAAATAAACAGGGTTTTTTTTCTATCTTGAATCCGTTGGTTGAAGATTAATACTGTAGGAATAAAGGAATTAAAGTTACTATTCATCCTGATTTGTTCAGAGTGCTATTGAATAAAAGAAACAGCTGATTAGCAGTTGCATCAGGCTAATGAATATTCAGTCTATTTACCAATGTCATTGCCCATGCAGGACCAATGCTTCAGATGGTTTAGATAGATTTCCTAACAAAAATAAAATAAAGTAAAACAATGCAGCAGAGAGAAACTAAATGTTTAGAGTCAGAATCTAGCATGAGAAGGTTTTATTGTTCTAGTCTCTAGAAAAATGTCAGTTTGTGCTTGAGTGATCCCCAATAGGCATCAGGAAGAATTGGGTATTTACAGCTCACTGGTTCCTTTTATAGTCATAGCACGTTCAGGCCTACAAAGCCAAGCAGGAATTTGTGATGACTTACACCAGCAGTTACTGTACATAAAGATGGAAAACTGAACAAATAATGAAACAAAACCCCACATTTATTCTTCCCTTTGTGCCCTCCAGACGGTAACACAACAAGGTGATCTATACGGAGTACTTTTTGGAAAAAGCTACAGTCGATGTAAAATGCAGCTAGGTGCCAGTTTGGCATCATTAGCCACATGTGACATGCTCTACCCATTCTCTAAAGACTGCACTGGCTTCTTAGTTGCTTCTGCATGCAATACAAGGTGTTAATACTAATCTGTGAAGTTCTTATTTCAGAGTAACAGCCGTGTTAGTCTGTATTCGCAAAAAGAAAAGGAGTACTTGTGGCACCTTAGAGACTAACCAATTTATTTGAGCATAAGCTTTCGTGAGCTACAGCTCACTTCGTCGGATGCATACTGTGGAAACACTTTATGCACAGTATGCATCCGACGAAGTGAGCTGTAGCTCACGAAAGCTTATGCTCAAATAAATTGGTTAGTCTCTAAGGTGCCACAAGTACTCCTTTTCTTTTTGTGAAGTTCTTATGTGGTTTGAGCTATAGAGAGGCTGTGGCCTGAGTCTCATCTCAGACCAGTTTTACACCAGTGTAGTACCAATATGTTCAGCGGACTTACTCCTGATTAACACTGGTTTAAGAAAGAGAAGCAGGCCTTTATTCTCTTCCTAAGTTTGAATGTTTGGGTGCTGGAAGCAGGAAGTAGTCTCTGAAAGGCTCTTGGCTCTGGTATTTACTTCCCTCGTTAGTTTAGCCTATCCAGACTCTGATGACCTTCAGAATGGTCTATCCTTTCTTGATGGGGGTGACTGTCAGGAAGGAATATAAATTAATGTATGGGATGGGAGTATAATTTTGTTGACACTGGTTAATGAATTATGTGTATTGTTTTTAATAAGTCTGCCCAGGATTTGGGGCTAGGTACATTTTTAAAAAGCAGATTGTACGATAAATAGTAAACTGTGACTGAGCACAACACTCATACTTTTTGTTTAGCTGTGTGACCTAAATGCAATTTAATCTTCTATGCTTTAAAATATTTTCTGAATCAGAAAACAGGCCAGCTCACAAACAAGCCTTCAAAAATAAGCACAAATCTTAGCTGACCAAATTTAGCAGGCCAAATTTAGTCATTCTGTGTATAATTAACGTAAAAGGCTTTAATCTACTATAGGTAAATATCTGTTAGATGGAACCAGCAACAAGTATTTGCTCTCCTTGCAGAATGAATTCTAGTCTAGCTTTCCAAGTGAGATTATAGTTCTGCAAGTGGGTAGCACTTTATTGAGAAAGAATATAGTGCCACAAGTAAAAGTAGTGACAATATCATGTCACCTTCCTGTTAGTTAGTCATTTAATCTATATACTTGGGTTCATTCAAATAATCTGCTTCAAGTATATAAGCTTCATAAAACCAAAGTCAAATCATGGGTTTTTCCTAATATAAATAATTTGCAAAAACACTTAATGCAACTTGATACATCATTAAGAAACAGTAAAAGGTACCAACTACATTTTTGGTGTGTAGTAGTAGTTCACCTTTAAGGGCCTGATCCAAAGCCTTAGGGGATGTCTACACTGCAGTAAAACACCCAGGGATGTTCCATATCAGCTGACTTGGGCTCACAGGCCTCAGGCTGCAAGGGCTATAAAACTGAAGTGTAAATGTTCAGGCTCAGGCTGGAGCCTGGGCTTTGGGACCCCAGCCTGAACTCAAAAATCTGCCCTGCAATCTTATAGCCCCACAGCCCGAGCCATACAAGCCGGAGTCAGCTGACAGTGGCCAGCTGTGGATGTTTTATTTCAGTGTAGACATATCCTTAGAGTCTTTCCATTGATTTCAATGAGCTTTGGATCAGGTCCTAGAGGCAGAGTGTTGTAGTGAGGTCTAAAACTAAATTAGATTAGATTAAAATTAGTAAAGAACCCTTGTTTACAACAATGGCCTTACTGATATAAGTAAAGGATGCAAAAATCAGACCCAACATGATCTGCAGCTCTCTGTGGTAGTCTTCTGTACTGTAAAATAAAGGCAATTACAACTAAATGAAATTTGTCAAAATAAAGGAACCATGTAGATTTTTTCACCTTTTTCATTGTTTTTTTTTTTCCCCCAGCACATTTGATCATTTACTCATTAATTTACAAAATTTAGGAATTCACAGCACACACCAAGTCGTATATATATGAAATTATCTCTGGTACAAAGGTCCAGAACAAAGCTTGCTACTTCACCTAAGGCCCCCCAGAGTTCTGGTCAAGGGCTACCAGTCTCATAAAGGGGATCTGTATTCTATCACATGACCAACAGCTAGCAAAGCCATCTCACATATGCTAGCACCAATAGTACTGACAGGGGAGGGGCCAAAGGATGAAAGGGTCTATGTTTACTTGTATCCTGTGTTCCAACAAATGGCAAAAATGGCACAGAGAGGCTGTGGCCTCCATTCTACTCCATAGAATGCAGCCTGGGTGCTCACTTTGAGTTGAGGACGTGACTTTCACCTTCCCAATTCACTTTACTTAAACCACATAAAGCTTGATTGCTTGGTCTTCGTGTAATTGATGTGAATTGCATGCTGGTGTAAATTAGTAAGAAAACTAAAGCAATATTAAAGGGACACTGCCACATTTGGTGGGCCCAAACCTCATGTCATTTTACTATCTCTTTAAAAAATCCATGGCCTGGTCCTGCTGCCCTTAGTCAAGTCAAATCTCCCAGTGAAGCCTGTGTATATGGGTGAACCAACCCCCCCCCCCCCCCCCGACGCCACACACCCACACAATGCCTGGGAAATCTGTCTGTGCAGGGGACTGTGTCGAGTAGAATCAGACTTTGTAGCTAGGCTAGAACATCTTGCAACAGATGCCACAGCCCCTCTGAATCCCCTGTGCAGGGATGATGCAGATTACACTGCCCACTTGATCCTTGTAAGAAGGATCCATCATTTATTTTGAGGTTTTTTGCAATTCTGCCTTCATTTCATCTCCTCACTCCCTAGTATTTCATGAATGCTCTATAGGAATTTTAAGTGACGGTTTTGCCTTCATGCATACTTGAAGTATGTGGGATCTTCTATAATAATTGGGTTTTCTCTGTATAGCTATTTCTTTCTGTCTGACATGATGCTGTTCATCACATGAGCAACAGTATTCTGAAG
Source organism: Natator depressus (assembly GCF_965152275.1). Lineage (NCBI taxonomy): Eukaryota > Metazoa > Chordata > Testudines > Cheloniidae > Natator > Natator depressus. Next base: position 56,561,705 of record NC_134238.1, read on the forward strand.
TGATAAAGTTTATGCAGCTTGAAAAACTGCAGTGTACCATTCCCTGGTCCCTATGCCTATTACAATCCAGTATTTTCACAAGTTGTTCCTGGCAGGGATTTTTAGCTAAACACATCTTTACAAAGATGAGAGTATAAAACAGAGGGGTGCTTTCACCATGCCTTCATTATTTGCTGAAACAATTTACTTGCAGTGAGAATGAACTCAAAAAAACCACGGGAATTCAGAAGCAAGAAAGCTCAGGTATGAGCAATATAAGGATCAAGGGTGACATTTTCAAAAGCATCTAGTGCAGAGGCGGATTAGAGATTTGTGGAGCCCTGTGCCAGAGCCATTGGGGGCCCCTCCCCACCCCTTCCTCCTGCAAACCTCCATCCCCAGCCTGCTTCGCCCACCCAGCACTCCTGCAGGGGAGCAGGGTCGGGGTGGGCGAAGTGGGTTGGAGCACAGGGGGCGCCCACATTTCCAGGGGGGCCCAATTGGCCAGGGTCCCTGGGCACAGGCCTCATTGACCCAGTGGCTAATCCGCCACTGTCTTAGTGGCATAGGGCATGTCTATTCAGTGCAGCAATGCGCACTATGGAGGTATGATTTCTAAAGCTAACCATATGGTCCGTGTTGACCCTGCTGGTGCACACAAAAAATTCCTTAGCGTGCTTTCAGATGTATTTCCAATAGTACTAGGTTAAAACCCACTAGGAACCTTTTAGTGTACCCCAGCAGGGCCAATTAGTGTACAACACATTATTGCACTTTTGAAATCACACCCCTGTGGTACACATTGCCATGCCATGAAGACATGCCCTTAGGAGTCTAAGACTCATTGTCAAAAGTGACTTAGGCCTTTAGGGCCTTATGCTTGATTGAAAGTCAATGAATCTTAGGCTCCTAAATCAGTTTAGCATTTCTGAAAATGTTACTCCCAGTTATTAGTCCAGCCTATGTAGTTTAGTTGAACAGACACGTCGGTAGAAAAGTCCACAGAATAGATGCAGAGCTGTTTTTTGAGGGCCTCGAGGGAATTGGGCTTCGGTAATGCAACCACTCATGGTCCGTAGAATGGAAGATTTACTGTAATAATTCACCAATATGACTTAGCTTAACACTTCTATGGAAAGTTTTAGTTAGGTCCATGAGCGAGAAATCTCACCATCAGCAGCAGATGTGAAATACATAGGATGAGAGTCTCTTCTGCACCTGTGCTGTGATCAGAGCAGGAGAGCAAGTAGGTAGCATCAAGGAGCAGGTTATGGCTCCTGATCCTGAGGGCTGGTCTGTGTTAGCCATGACTGCAACAGTGGTTAGGTAGACTGCTCTAAGGTACATCAGTGGCATAGGACGTTTAATCAACTCTACACCAGTGGGGAATTGGCATAATGGAACTCCATTCTGCCACCCTACACTGGGGAGGATGGAAGGTTAGGTGACACAGGACTGAGATCTGGCATGCTTAGGCCTGCAGGGAGTTCTACTCTACCCCAGGACAATTCTATGCTGGCGATCTGCAGCACTTTCGAAAATTTTGGCTTAAATGAATTCATATGTGAAACATATATATTACCCATAATCAGATGCTGGAAAATGAATCTAATCAAGTTAAGCATTGTAAGGAAACTTTCATACCTTATACAATTGCTCCACTCATTTAACAGCCAGATGAATCAAACAAATATAGAAACTAGTGAAGTGGTTTGTGTGGAGAAGTGAGAGAGCTAGTATACTTTTGCCAAGCTTCATCTGCCAAAACCATTAGGAGGCTTCTCTATATCTAATATTAGAGATAGAACTGGACCTCTAGCTACTGTCTCCAGAAACATACTCAGTGGGAACGAATCTATCTCCATATGACATGATGTGACAGTATATGTGTCGTCTTAAGCAATCACCACACTTTTTGGTGGGTTATCAGAGCTGATGCAAAAGGCCAGGTGCTGCCAAAGGTCTTCAGCTACATCCATAGAAGAAGTGGCAGTGTATTGGCACATCCTGAAATAACTTATTGTGATTCTAAAAGAGTCACATCAATGTTACCACAGATGAATATAAGACGATAGTTTACATAAAAAATTGGGATTTTTATAAGATAAAAGTAATTCTAAATTAAAACTGATGCAAATGACAGCAAGGAGAGAATGATCTGAAAATATAAATCTTATTTCTTTCACTGCAATTCCCTCTCCCCCACTCCCTTTTAAAAAACAAAAACAAAACCAAGTTTCTTGGCTTTTTAAGACTTCTCCATACACCTCTATCTGCTTCCCCCTCTTCCACCTCTCACCTCCTCCCCCTCCAATCTGGCTTCCCCACCTCCCTTGGCAGGTTTTTTAGTTTTAATTCAGTAGTTGAAAAGCTATATCAAAAGTTGTATAACCCTTTTGAACCAACTTTTATTGAAAATAAGAACAGGAGCAGAGATCGAGGCAAACCACACTTCAGTTTAGAGACACCAAGAGCTACAGCACTGAGCTGCCACTGCTTTCCATGCTCACTTATTCACCTTCTGAGAGGCAACATCTGCTCAGTGTAGCAACCACTAGCAGCCCAATCACAAGAAGGGAGCCCCACTTCTCTGACATAATTTTAATCTGAAATATTTGACAACTTCTGGTTCAAGCTATTGTTAGTATCCCATTAAACCTAGAATACCTCTTGTGCAGGAATGAGAGCCAGACCTGAAGGAGTTAAAGACAGTAGGAGATGGCAGAAGAAAGAAGGGAAACAAGAAACAGAAAGGGAAGAAAGAAGTACAGGAGTATAGGGAAGGAAGAACGGACATGAAGCAGAGGAATAGAGAACGAGGGGAGATCTGAAAGGATCTCAAAATGTTCTACAGACATTCATGATTCAAGGCTGACAAGTATCCCATTAGTATCATCAGCATAAAGCATCCTCTTGGTTAAGCTTGCCGCTCCATGTAGCAGTGTGCTGAGACTGTAAACAATTTGGATCAGGGTCTGCCAGTTACCATATGTTAGTATAGCGCAGATGACAACCTGACCTGGTTGAAGCCACTAAGTGCTGCCACAATATAAATGTTAAATAATAATATTGATAAATGCTAATAACCTCAAGACTCATTTGAAACCATATGATATTGAGCTTCTCACCATGTTTCTGACTATGCCTTCACATCCCACAGGACACCTTCACTTGCTATTTTTTACTCAACAGGCCCATGAGGATTTTTGTTCTACAGCAGCCTTGCTTTCTTGTGGTAGCATCATGACCTTTCAACAGACACAGGAGAAAAAATTCTACACAAAGCGATTTTTTGGGTGGGGAGTAGGGGAAAGGATTGTCTTCAAGTGCTAGATCATATCCATTCAGTTTTACCTAGCAAATCTTCCCTGCCCAAACCCATAAAAATTCACTTCAGCAAGATTTCATCTCAGAAATTATCCATTAAGAACATCTCCACCTTTCTAGGCACTTCTTTTTGTATTATCAAGTTCCTTAAAAGATAAGTGATGAAGCAAGAAAACTTCCCTAAGAAGGAGGCAATATTTTCCTTTGATGCTAAGACTAAGAGGGCCTGATCTTACTCTCACAATTGTTATATTGGTGTAAAACCATGGATTTCAAGGGATCTGGTCCTGTTTTACTCTGATGTAAATGACATCAAAATCAGGCCCATCAAATCTCAAGTTTTGTGGTTTCAAAGACTATGGGCCATATCCTCCAACCTGATCAAACTGCATTTGGCACAACACTGAAGGGGGAGCAAAGGTGGCTATAAGTAATCTTTGTGTTCCCTAGATCTTGAGTCAATCAGCACTGGTCAGGGCAACTCTAATTTATGCTGGCTGCCCACAGCTCCCATGGGGCTATTCTAGCAACTGATGATTACTGGAGAATAAAAGTGACCAAGTTCTACCTCATTCCAAAGTACCTTTCATCTCAATGCTTTGAGATATTGATTTCATCTTAATGCTCTGAGATTTTTTAAAAACACTTTGTGTATTTTGTGTCTGGAACACTCAGGCATGCATGCTTTTAAAAATCCAAGCATAAGTATTTACCAACAGTTGTACCACCATATATCTTTCTCTCTATCTCATCACTATAGTATGTAAGTGACAGTATATGAATTACTACAGTTATTTCTTCTACACAGAGGGAGGTACAGTACTGCAAAAGCTCAGATACAGTTTCCTTTTAACAGTGACCAGAGTATAATGAAGTAATCATATGACTTCTTCTTAGGATAATTGTTTAGAACAATCATTTCCTATTTCATATAATTCCAACTGCTTGTCTGTCTTCGTGTAAAAAAAAAAACCAACCTTTTTCCAGCTCCATTTTAGATTTTTAATTAATTAGTGGGTTTTCGCAAAAAAAAGAATCTTGTAAGACCTCAATTATACTCTGTTATTACATGTTTTCCATTGCAAGAAGTAGAGGTGAAAAATTACATTGATTTCATCTCTTACAGTTTCCTCTCACACATTGTTAACTCCCCTCATGCACATGCCCACTCCCCACACAGTCAGTGACTGCATATGGGTCACTGGAATGGCTGTGGGGTAAGCGACACTATTAGCACTGTAAAAAGAAAAGGAGGACTTGTGGCACCTTAGAGACTAACAAATTTATTTGAGCATAAGCTTTCGTGAGCTACAGCTCACTTCATCGGATGCATTCAGTGGAAAATACTGTGGAGAGATTTATATACACAGAGAACATGAAACAATGGATGTTACCATACACACTGTAACGAGAGTGATCAGGTAAGGTGAACTATTACCACCTGATCACTCTTGTTACAGTCTGTATGGTAACACCCATTGTTTCATGTTCTCTGTGTATCTAAATCTCCCCACTGTATTTTCCACTGAATGCATCCGATGAAGTGAGCTGTAGCTCACGAAAGCTTATGCTCAAATAAATTTGTTAGTCTCTAAGGTGCCACAAGTCCTCCTTTTCTTTTTGCGGATACAGACTAACACGGCCGCTACTCTGAAACCTGTTATTAGCACTGTGTGATGGCTTTGCTATGTGAGCCTCTGCAGGGCTGCCAGCAGAGTGACAGACTCCTAACTCCTTAATGCAAAGACTATTCCTCATCCATTCAGTTCATTTCTAATAGTCTTATACTATCTTTAGTAGGATAGAGTAGATTGTACAACATGTCTGCAAGTCTTGCATCCCAAGGATTAGTTCATGCTTTTGCATGCCAGATCTCAGACATTCAACAGACCTTTAGCAAATGAAAATAAGGGGAGAGGGGGAGAAGCACTTGGAGGAGAGGAAGCTGATCAGGAACAGTCAACATGGATTCACCAAGGGCAAGTCATGCCTGACCAACCTGATTGCCTTCTATGATGAGATAACTGGCTCTGTGGATATGGGGAAAGCGGTGGACATGATATACCTTGACTTTAGCAAAGCTTTTGATATGGTCTCCCACAGTATTCTTACCAGCAAGTTAAAGAAGTATGGATTGGATGAATGAACTATAAGGTAGATGGAAAGGTGGCTAGATCATCTGGCTCAACAGGTAGTGATCAATGACTCTATGTCTAGTTGGCAGCCGGTATCAAGCGGAGTGCCCCAGGGCTCTGTCCTGGGGCCAATTTTGTTCAACATCTTATTAAAGATCTGGAGGATAGGATAGATTGCACCCTAAGCAAGTTCGCGGATGACACTAAGCTGGGGGGGAGAGGCAGATATGCTGGAGGGTACGGATAGGGTCCAGAGTGACCTAGACAGATTGGAGGATTGGGCCAAAAGAAATCTGATGAGGTTCAACAAGTGCAGAGTCCTGCACTGAGGACGGAAGAATCCCATACACTGTTACAGGCTGGGGACCAACTGGCTAAGCGGCAGTTCTGCAGAAAAGGACCTGGGGATTACAGTGGACGAAAAGCTGGATATGAGTCAACAGTGTGCCCTTGTTGCCAAGAAGGCTAACAGCATATTGGGCTGCATTAGTAGGAGCATTGTCAACAGATTGAGGGAAGTGATTATTCCCCTCTATTCGGCACTGGTGAGGCCACATCTGGAGTATTGCGTCCAGTTTTGGGGGCCCCACTACAGAAAGGACAAATTGGAGAGAGTCCAGAAAAGGGCAACAAAAATGATTAGGGGGCTGGGGCATATGACTTATGAGGAGAGGCTGAAAGAACTGGGCTTATTTAGTCTGCAGAAAAGAAGAGTGAGTGGGGATTTGATAGCAGCCTTCAACGACCTGAATGGGGGTTCCGAAGAGGATGGAGTTTGGCTGTTCTCAGTGGTGGCAGATGACAGAATAAGGAGCAATGGTCTCAAGTTGCAGTGGGGGAGGTCTAGGTTGGATATTAGGAAAAACTATTTCACTAGGAGAGTGGTGAAGCACTGGAATTGGTTACCTAGGGTGGTGGTAGAATCTCCATCCTTAGAGGTTTTAAGGCCCGGCTTGCCAAAGCCCTGGCTGGGATGATTTAGGTGGGGTTGGTCCTGCTTTGAGTAGGGGGTTGGACTGGATGACCTCCTGAGGTTTCTTCCAACCCTACTATTCTATGATTCTATGGAAACAAAATGCTTAAGTAAATAAAGAAAAAACTCATGTCATTATTACAGGTGGATCAGTAAATTGTTATACTTTCTGTGGAGAGAACTTGACTTTCTAGTGAACTGTTTTCTATATCAAGATTCAGGACATTCATTATCTTTTAATATGCAAAAGTATATTAGTTAAGTTAACATATTTCCTCAGTTCCTGAAGACTTGATTACAATGTATTCTTCCCTGAACAGATTTCATGTACATAACTCTATAAATAAATTGTACTGAATTTAGGGATCAGAAGGGCATGCAAGCAAAATAATACAGTAACATAGGTAAAGATCTGGCACCATTACTCACAGTGAATAGTACTTTACTCTCGTGGGCTCTTTGATTTGGTGAGACTACTCATGGGATAATGTAACACCCAACATGAGTAGGGGTAACACCCATAGAGGTCAGCACTCCATTGTGCTAGACACTGTACAGAGGACAATATAGCCTCTGCCCGATGAGTGTACAGTCCAAATAGACCAAAGATAGGAGAGAAAGAGAGGAGAGCAGTGACTCACCTAAAGCCACATACCAGGTCACAGTCAGAAGCAAGAAGAGATCCTGGGTTTCCTGAATTTCTTTCTATTGCCCTATTCACTGAACCATACTATTTCCCCTTTGCCAGAGAACCAGGAATTAATTCTATTTGAAAATGGGCCTGTATGTAAATGTAGAAACATTTTGTGTGGGAGAAAGCTGGTTAAAAGGAGTTAAAACAACAAAATATACCATATGTTTCTCTGATTAATTCTGCAAATGTATTAAGGTCAACATAAGAGCTAAGAAACACTTGTGATTTGGTGTGTACTTTGACTTGATCCATGAGATGGTATTTTTGAAAGCAAAGTTGCTAATTTAACCCAGCCCAAAATAAACTGCTCTGTAAATATCTCACAACATAATAATGCTGTACCTTGGGAGCAAAAACCGTGTCTGGTACATGCTGCCTCTTGAGGTTACTAATTCTGGGCATTAATGGCAGTCAATTTAAAGATACAACAGGGGATAAAGAACTTTTTTTTATTTAGCCTCCTCAACACAGTCATCTTCTGAATCTAAACTAACACAGCTTGCTCTGTGAACTGATTATTGAAAGCTAACGTGGATATAACTGAGGACTCCAAACCAGCAACAAGCTTGTAAGGCAATAGCAATCTAGATGGCAATGGTACATTGGTATTGAACAAGGCTAGCATTCAGACTCTACTGCAGTTTGATACCTAGAACTATTGGTAAGTAAATGGGGGGGAAAGTCTTGAGTTTCTGTGCTGAAACGTGCCAGAACATGATCACTCTCTACTGTAAGGAAGAAACTAAACCAAAAATAGAAAAAGAAGGAGAATTGTCCAGAATTAGGAAGACTATGGAAGTGTAATTTCTTTAAAGTGCACTTCTACTCTGAAAACTGACACTAAATATGACATCATAGTGTTCCAATTACTGACTCCATACTAAATTCACTAGTTTACAAATAAAAAATAAAATTGTTTGTCAGCTTTTTAATAGGCAGCCCTACAAACTCAGCCTTGATTCTTAAAGTCAAATTGAGTTCTTCCAGTCTAATCCATCATCACCAGTAAAAAAGAGATGAGAAGAAAAATCTGTTCTCTTTTACATCTGTGCAACCTTACACTAAGCTTGTGCTACTGATCGCTGTAACAAAAAGCATTATTTGAAGACAATGGATTTTCACTGAGGGCATAACCCCTTAAAAGTTATTCAAATCACAGAACCACTTCTTTGAAACCTTAAAAGGTTAAAAGGCCTTATTTAAACAGCAGAGAAAGTTGGGTTGTAGAGTGGCTTTTTGTTTACTCAGAAATAGTTTTCTTTTCTTCTTTTTGGGCTCAGTAAAAGAAAATTTAATAAAGCCCACATAATCTTATAATTTAGAGCAAATCTCCACCTTGTATTGTCATTCAAGCCTTTTAATCACAATTACAGCAATCAATTTTGGGAACAATACTGAAGAGAAAAAGGAAAGAAGATCAAGGAAAGGAAACAATTAGGAACAATTAGAAGGAGAGCTGGGCAAAAAATTCCAATTTTCAAGTTTCTGACTAATTTTTTCATCAACAAATTTTTGACCAAAAAACCCCAAACTTCTACCTGATTACTCCAAATCAGAGTTATTATTCTGGAATAAAGTCGTTTTAGTCATACATAAAGTCACCCAAGGGAATTACACCAGCATAGTTCTAGCAAAATAATTTATTCCTTTATATCTGTGCTGTCAGTTTCCCTGTGTAGACAAGCATAATTCTCCATTCAGGAAGCAGATCTCAGAAGTGCTGATAGGCTGTCAGGCCCAGATCCTCAAAGGCATTTAGGCCCCTAACATCCACTGATTTCAATGTGAGTTAGGCACAAAATACCTTTGAGGACCTGGGCCTCAGAGTCCAGCCAGCCATTCTTTCTTCTGCACCAATGCAAATCAAGCTGTTTGACTAGTGTTAAAAAGCTGCTCACAGACAGTTCACTGAATTAGAAAACAGGGTCCAGACCATTCCCTTCTGCAGTAAACCTTATGAGAGCAGGCTCTGAGGAATGACAGGGGCGGGGGGTCAGTGCAGATCCACTATAAAAAGTATTTACTCCAATAAAGATATTGTTGCTTGGGGTAGGTTTGGAGGAGAGGGGTATTTTTTGTTTTGGGGGGTGGGAGTATGCGCTACTGAGCACTGTTGCATTCTCTGTGCAGTTTCAAGCTGGAGTGGCAGGAAATGGGAAGAGCTGGAAACTTCACCATTCAGTTCATGCCATACAGAATGAGGACAAAGGACCCTCTGAAAAGAAGACTCTGGGATAATAAGTGCAAGTGTAAATACACGGAAATGAGAGACAAAACTGAGCAAGTGGGTTTAGAATGGTGCATGTTCTAATAATTGTAGGACAAACTAGAAGTGAGAGAAGATCAGCAGTGGTGAAGGGGAGATTATTAGACAATATGAATGCCGTACATCAAGGCAGAAAGGCAGAAAACACTATCACAGCATTAGCAGGCAATGCCCCACAGGAATGCATATTTTTCTACATTTATGCACTGTATTATTCACCTATGTTGGAAAATGGACAATAATTCAGCATTAAAAACAAAAGGGAAAAAAGAGTCAGTGCACTACACAACATGTTGCAACAAGCCACTGACCCAGTGTAGCAGCAAAGAAAGTATTAATCACCACCAGCCAGAAATAATTTCTGCAAAAATTAAGAGCATGCAAAGACACATTTTATTTTGTAAATGTAATGTCTAATTGCACACCACTTCCAAATTTTAATACTTTTTTCTTTTAAAGTCAACTTGGAGCTAACATGGGCCCCAGTTCTGATTAGTTGATCCAAGTGAGTGAATCCCTATGCCAGCATGGAGTCATTGGAATCAGTGGGGTTCCATCTGAGTGCAGGAGTCCATCTGCCAGGATCACACTGTAAGAACAGGACCAGGATTTGTACATGACAATAAGTATATCATGATCTTGCATTATAACCGTTTTCCCCAGAGCCCTGCAATTCTCCCTCCCATCTTTTGCTCAATGCAATCCCTTGCTGTGATAAGTCTCGTTTACATTTATAAGGCTCGTAGGGGCATAGACCTGTCTTTATTTGTCAGTGAAAATCCTTGAACATCTGTAGGGCTGTATAAATAATTGATGGCAATTAATTATACCAGTTTGAAAGGAAGACCCTTATAGGTTGTCAAAATGGGAAAATACCAATGGCTTTACTTCAACCAAACTGTCTTAGGAGATATTCATCTTGTCTTGCACTTTTTTCTGCTGGCATGTACCACAAAATAAGAGTATGTACCAAATACCAAAGCTATGTCTACATTAGAGATCTTACAGCGGCACCGCTCTACCGCTGCAGCTGTGCCACTGAAAGGTCTTCTGTGTAGCTGCTCTATGCCAGCATAATTAAACCACCCTTGCTTATTTTTAATTTTGGAATGATCTCAGACACCATAATCATGAGTGCTATATAAGGGCTCCCATTAATGTAGCACCTCTGAGCACCTCACAACAATATAGTGAGGCAGGGAAGTGCTATTAATCCCCGTTTTATGGAAGGGGAACTGAAGCATTGAGAGACTAAATGACTTGGTCAAAGTTATACAGGAAGTCTAGGGTAGACTAAGGAATTGAACCCAGGTCTCCCAAGGAGGAGGCTAGACCATCCTTCCTCTCCATATAAATATAATATGCTTCAATAAAATAGAATATAAATTTGAATGTCATCTGAATATTGGGATATCAGTCCATCCATAGCTTTTTTTTTTTAGATGCCCATAGTCCCTCTCAGCATTGGGTACCCACAAGGTTTATATATGTAAGGGGACTGTTGCCCCCTTACTAACATCCAGTGGGGGTGTTTTGGTTGGCTAGCTCCCAGTACTAAAAAGGGGGAAGGGTCGTTGGGGAATCAGGACCCTGAGAGTGACAGCCCCCAGGAACAATGGGGAGAGGCCAATGCTCCAGGTTAGTGTGAATGACAGGGCAGGCAGGCTAATCAGAGAGTCAGGACGCCAGCGAGGTCCCGTCCTTCGTGTGAGCTGGATTTGCCTGGGTCAGACAGAGTGGGGCCAAGCTAAGCTGGGGAGCAGAGCTGTGCCAGATCCAGAGAGACCAGAAAAGCAGCCCAGAGAGAGCAGACCCTGTCCTGGGAGCAGAGCTGCAGCCACAAAGCCAGAGGCACAGCCCAGAGAGAGCAGACTGTCCCTGGGAGGAGATCTGCAGCAACCAGAGCCAGAGGGGCCAGAAAAGCAGCCCAGGAAGCAGGTCAGTGCTGGGAGCAGAGTCACAGAAGCAGCCTGCAGAGCAGACCTGTCCTGGGAGCAGAGCTGCAGCAACCAGAGGCAGAGGGGCCAAAGAAGCAGCCCGGGGAGCTGGAGGCAGAGCAGCAGCAGCAGTGCAGAGGCAGAGTGGTGGAGCTGCGGCTGGAGCAGTCCGGAGCTGGGTGCGGTGAGCAGCTGGGGAGAGCGAGGGGGACCCTGGGCAGCGGGCCCAGCACAGGGAGACTCCTCAGCCAAGAGGCTCTGCAGGCCAGGCGTGGATCATAACCCCGACAGGGCAGGGGCGACACTGTGAAGAAGGGTCCTACTACTTAGAGCCTGAGAGCGTTTGGCCACCACAGAGCAAGTGTCCAACTCACAGCATCCCTGCAGCACAGCCAGGGCCTGAGAAGAAGGCCGGGGACTTACAAGGAACAGACTGTGAACTGCCCGGACACTCCAGAGACGCTGTTTGTGATGTTCCCTGCCACAGAGCGGATTGATGTGTTTCCTTTAAACTTTCCCATTTTTCCTTATTCTTTTTAAAGTTGATTGTTGATTAAATAACTTGCATTTGCTTTAACTTGTATGTAATGGTCAGTGGGTCAGAGAAGTGCCCAGTGCAGAGAGAGTACCCCGGAGTGGGGACACCCTAGCCCCTGTCCTAGGTGACCACAGCAGGGTTGGGGGTCGAGCCCCCCAGGAATCCTGGGCCCAGCCTTGTTGGGGTTACGAGGACTCTGCCAGACAGGAGAGTGGAAGGGGAGTCCTCAAGGGCAAGGAGGCCACTGGGTAAAGGAAGTGGGAGCAAGGACTCAGATCCTTTCGCTAGCCCACTTGACGGGGGTAGTGCAGAAGCCAGGAAAGTTCCCCGCAAGAGCGGGACTATTCCCCTGCTTATATATATATATTTAAATGTATTTTAATTGTGGGGTGGGGGGGAACCCTCTTTGTGATTTCTTTGTGATACATTTTTTAACAAAATTTCTGCGTTGGTGTTAGGCAGATTTTTCAGGCTTCAACAAACCAGATGGCCATCCAAAAATGCGATGTGAAATTTTTATATGAGACTCAGAGCTGAATCCATCCAAGGGATAACAAGCAGAGATTTTTTCAGAGATTTCAAACTTTTAAAAATAAATTTATTTCAGTCTTGTGTATCTACATTTGAACTATAATAAATAGCCAGTGATAATTACCTAATTTCTATATTTAGAGAAAACAGAACATGTGTGTAATAAACAATAGCACATCGCGATACTAATGAATTGACTGCTTTCTCTAAATGTAGAAATTCAGCAATTAGCATTAGAACGGGCATGTATAAAGGTTCTGGTGACAATTTTTAAAAGGCATATTGTTTATTTGATAGACCATAGTGCATACTTTGGATTCATTGTGTTCTGCTATGAAGCCCTATAACTAATGCCAGTCCTCAGCACCACAGAGGCAGGGAGGGAGGAGCTGACTATAAGTCCTTCTTATACCTCCACCACATCTGGGCTGGCCAGGCATCAAATCGGCCACCAACACAAATCAGAGCAGTCATAAGGCTGCTCTGTTTTATGCCAGTAGTATGGTCCCCTAAGGTATGTACCATCATTGGCCAGATGTCAGCAGACAGTGTTGAACTCTGGCCCTGCCCTCTCCAGCCACTATCACATTCCTTCCCTGTTCCAGAGTTCCCCCCTCACAGCCTCAGCCAACTCTACCTCACTCCTTGTATTGGGGGGAAATCAGGGGGGGTGATAAAAAACTGATTGCAGCAGCCTGAGATTCTCCCATGTTATGAGAATCCTCAGTTGCCTTTCTAAGGCAGCTTGACAGTCACTCCAGTGGGAGTAGGATTGACACTGAGAGTCTAGGCCACATCTGCCTCATGCTCACATATCACACACTGACTCTCAGCTTGCCTGCCTATGCATAATTCTTGCCCTATGTTTCTTTTTGATACAAAACACTCCATCATTTCTGCTTTTCACTGGGCATGTCTCCTGTGCAGCTCAGTTTTCTATCACCCAGTTCGAATTTACTCACAAAAAGCAACTTCCAGCAGAAACAAGTTTAGCACAACTTAGGCAGGTGGCAGTTTACCACCGGGTTGCCTATGAACCCTACGGTCTTTGTTTCAGTTTCAGCTGCATTAACATTCAGGATGTACCAAATGCAAGATCAGTCACTAACAGAAGGCCTCAGTTAATCGGTTAAGACTGCTCTAATTCTCTATGAGCACAACACCCTAAGTAGTGGAATATAGTAACTGTGCACTCAGCTGCTATGCAGTAAAATAGTTACTGTGAACAGAGCATTTCTATACAGCTATGCATTAGTGGGTCAGAATTCCAGTAGGGGCACTGAAGGGGCAGAGGGTTTGTGGCCCCCGAAGGTCATCCCTATAAGCGTACAGAAAAGCTCCTTTGTATTTTGGACCTCAGACAAGTATTAGCTGTGCATGGAATATATTAAAAAAATAATAATTACTGAATGATTGTAGTGGCCATGTTTCCAAATTAAATACCTCTGCCATTCTTCAACATTATAAACGTGCTTATGTTACGTTATAGATATAATTATTTACTATGGCCCCATTTTGGCAACTGCCTCCTCACAGACATGCTGTACCCACCATTCTGTGAGTCATGCCTCCTTTCTGATGTAAGTTCCACATCTTTGCTCCTTTACATGGCATAAAAAGGAAACAAGAACAGGACTCCATGAAAGTAATGAGAGCTGACAGTAATGACAATGCCAGGTACAGGGATAAGCATAGTGCAAAAACCCAGATAGAGAGACAGATATGCATAGTTCAGTTCTCATGTTATTTCTGAGATACATTAAATAAACCTGCTTAGAAATTACTTAGCAAATGTGAGCCCATAGCACCCAGTTCTAATCCTCTCAAGATGTCAGTGTGCACTGGTCATTTGGGTATTGGATGTGTTTTCCATTCAGCAATCTGATACTTGCTTAAAACAGCAAAATGTATCTTGCTACAAATCAGACCACCGCATGGTTTGCTTGATTTTTCTATTCAGGTTTTCAGCAATGTAAAACACTTGGAATATACACCATCACATGTATCTTTTGTTTCAATCCTCCTAGTGTATTTTACATGTGAATTTCTCCTGCAATGGAAAAAAATATGCCCCAGAGGACAAAATGTTAGGCAAATACTATTGAGAGAGAGAGAGAGAGAGAGGCCTACTAAAACTTTAAGTACGCTTCAATTTGTAGGCAAAGCATTTTTTTAAAAAAGTGAAAAATATTAATTTAAATGTTAAAAATCAAAATTTTCCACAAATTATGGCCCTGATTCTGCATCCATTTATGCACATGCTTAACTTACCAAAAGAGTAGTTCCAGTGACATCATTAGGACTACTTACATGTAAAATTAAGCATGCATGTAAGTTTTTGCAGGAGCAGGTGTTATATGATTATCATAAAGGCCTGATCCAAAACCCATTGCAGTGAATGGAAAGACTCCCGTGGACTTCAGTAAACTTTCAATCAGACCCATAGTGCACAATGCTTCTCCCTTAATTATGTCTTATATTTAAAACTGTTATTAATGTAAGTTGCTAATGTACATATTTTTTAATTCTTAAGAAAGTAACTATCTGAAGTTTGCATGTATAGAAATAAAAATCGCAAAGGTATGTTACATTTCTTCTGCTGAGGTTAGATCTATATTAGGAGCACTTTACTAGTATAGGAATACTGGTATGTTATAATGGAAGCACTCCTAGTGTGGACACAACTACACTGGCAAAGCTGTGCAATTCTGCTGGTATAGTGAAACCATCCCCCACGAGCTAAACAAGTGGTACCGGTAAGAGTGCAGTCTTCATTAGGGGCTTCTGCTGATACAGGCATGTCACAGAAACCACACCTATTCATACTCCTGACTGATGCCAGCAGAATTGTATAGTGTAGACATAGCCTAAGTTGAAATTACAAAAGACAAATTCAACAATGGCTAAGCAACACAGTTACTATTTCGGAACAGAACCACCTTGTAATGAGTTTCACTATAAATGGCAATGTGTAGCACATATAGGTTACTGCACAAACAGATGTACAAATACACACTAACAAGACCAAAAACACAAAGACAGACACAGAAGGCCAGGGTGAATACTTGGATAAGACAGGATAAGACAATGAGTAGTGAATGATGTAGGGGAAAAGTGAAAGAAAAGAAATAGATAGGAAAGAAGAGTGGAGGAAATTTGGGGGAACACAGGGAGGGAGGAGGGACGGTGCAAGAAAGGGAAAGGAGGAGAAGAGAAAGTGGAAAGGGAAAGGGAAAGGAGATGGCTGGAGACAGAGCTACCCCTGATGTCACTATTTCACTCCAGGCGGTGTTAGGAATAAATCAGTAGGAACACAGCAAGTCCATCTGATAAGATTCATGCAAGTAAGCATGCTCTATCTAACACTGCAGTTTATTAGATTTAAGCACACACAGACATAAGCAATAGGTTTAGAACATCCCAGATATTTACCTAACATCTGGAACAGTATTGAGTAATTAACAGCAGGTTCACAGTGGTCAGTTGCTCACCCACCGGGGAGAAACGGTATCAGGAAAAACGTTTCTCAAGGTGGCTTCAGAGGACTGCTCCAAAGTGCACTCTATTAGCTAATCTTTTATAACTGACTTCTACAAAACACATAGGTCGCAATGACCCCTACTGGATCATCACTTTTCCAACTTTTAATAAACTTTAAATATCAAAGGTGTCTAGGCTCAAGGTTTTCCAACCACCAAAGTTTTTAGTCTCAATTGTTTACTTGTTTGTCCCCTCCTCCCATTCTTATTAGCAGAAACTGTAGCTAGTTTTGACATTGCTTCTGAAAGCCAGTCTCCAAATGAACTCCTAACTATGTGGTGTTCTATTTCATTAATTCAAGGTGGCTGAATGCACATAATATGGTTGCAATTAGCTTGATCACGTTCTGGGGTATACACACCCCTCAAATTCAGGACAACAGTCCCACCAACCTGAGCACTTTTCACAGGAACCATATAGTAATAAGTAAACCACTGAGTTTGTTTCTATGTCCTTCCACAATCTGAATGAGCATCACTGCTCTCTCCTGGTTGGAATGTCAGAGTGTGTTCGCAAGTATGCATGTCTGAGTGTGCCACAACTGCACAAGCGATGGTACTGACATTTCTAAAGTTGATCTAAAGTTGATCCTCTGCAGCCTACAGAAGATGGAAGCCCTAAGCATTACTACATAGGCAGGAATGTTTACAGGACGGTCACCATTGTAACTCTACCATGACGACTGATTTATACATAGCTTTCAGACAAAAAATCCCCTGTAGGACAGAGCACATGTTGAAGGCTGGATAGGGCTGTTTAGACTTCTCCCATTATTTCCAAGGTATTTTCCTCTGTGGATGTTTTCTTTAAGCAAAACCCATTTTAGCCTATGCAAACAAAAACTTTTTTGCCTTTTTGTTCAGGGGAAGCAGGGTTACCATGGGGTTGTGGTAACAGAGAGAGCAGCTGAGGTGAGTACGACTGGCCCCGTCTCTTCTGCGGTGGCATTGTGGTTTTGCTATGGGGTGCAACCAAATGAAAGAACTTTATGTCTTAATAAATACAGCCCTGTGTAATTCTCACTGTGAACATGTGTAGTATCCTTATGCATAAGTATAAAAGGGGTGCAGCCTACCCGTGGCCATAATTGATTTTCTTGTGTAGTTGTCAACTCCCCTATAGCCTAACCACATACCCTTCTGCACCAATCTTACATCGTGTATTATTTACCATGTGGAATCAGCAAACCCATAACAGTCTAACTCTTGTACAAAACTTGATTTATAGCCACAAAATCACTTTTTAATGAACCGTTACCCAAAATATCAACAGCATGTGTTGATTTCCAAGAGCAGTTTAATATCAAAAACAGAATAAAATACCCTTCTTGATCCTTGACCTAGGAATGCCACAGAGGCTATATTCTCACCTCTCATTGGATGGTGAGGGTACACCATCATTTTCCACCTCGTGCACAAGTAAGCTCCCTGTACAGTTTGACTCTAGCCTCCAAAGAAGCTGTCCATCCTTCCAGTTGCAGTGTGGTTGCACGTGTTGCAGGGGTGAGAGGATGAAAAAAAATAAAATGAAGGGGTCAGTGGCTAATATCTCAAACTGCTTCCTTGAGGAAATGAAGGCTCCTGAGGTATAACAACTTGGTGAAGTCTGGAAGAACTAGCTACTCTGATACATAACACCCCTAAAAAAATGTTCAAAAAGATTACATTGTAAAATACATTAAAACTTGTAGAAAATAATAAATTGCAATTATTCTGTCACTAACTTTTCTTTATGGATGGTAATAATAATAAATAAAGAGTAGCACTTATAGGTCCCAGTCAGAGTCTCATTGTGCTAGGCACTGTACAAGCATATAAGAGGCAGCCCCCAAAGAGCTCAAACTGTAGATTAAGACCAGGGCTCATTGAAAATTACCTGTCAAAACTGTTTTTCCAATGGAAAATTGCAATTTTTGACTGAACTAATTTTTTTTGTGAAAAGTGTCTGCTTTCCTTGGGAAATAATAGATTTTTGTCAAAAAACTGAAAGCCCAAAAACCCAAAACGTTTTTGGTAGAAAAACAAAATCCTGTGATTTGGATCTGCTGCCACAGTGCTTCATAGGAACTGTAGTTTGGTTGCCTTATTTCTCCATTCTCCTGTAGGCCAGGATCTTAAGTCAGACTTTGTCTCCCATGATGCATTGTGCCATGGGAGTCCAATGACACACCACCTGTCCATACTAAGATGGGAGACTATGGTGCCTCAGGGACCTGTTGTCCAGATACTGAATCCAGACTATAGAGGAGAATGAGACCATGAGGCACCCGAATTACAACTCTCATGATGCACCCAGGCAGCATTTCTAAATCAAAATATTTTGGATTTCAGATTTTCACTGAAAAGTTCAAATTTTCCACAGGAAAATAAATTTGAAACAGCTCCCTCTAATAATGAGGGTGCAGGGGGAGGGGGGAACAATAAAACTCCCTGGTAAGTTCTTCATTGTTTGGAATTAGTACTGCTGTCAAAGGTAGAATGTTTTTTCATATCTATTTCTGCCTTAAATACCACACCTGTAATATTTCCCGATTTACTGCTGTTGACTATTACACTGACTTGTGTGGGATTCAATAGGAACACAACAACTTGCAGGCTCATGGCTTTACTTTTGATACCAGTGAACCAGTGTTTTTTCAATTGACACTATTTGATTTCAAGATCATGTGAAGAATTAGGTCTATTTTGTTTTTATTATCAGGAAACAAAAGTCTTATTTCAATGATTATGTAATCTTTCATTTTTCCTTTGGGATGAAGATTAGCTTAAGTATAGGGCTGGTCAGAAAATTGTGAACATAACATTTTCCGGTTGAAAAATGGGTTTTTTCCACTTGTAACAAAAAAATGCTGGGGGTGGAGGGTAAGAATAAGGCAGAACAGAGATTTGAATCTGTATTTCCTATGTCCCAGGGGAGTGCCCTAATCACTAGGCTACTAGCTATTCTGGGATTGAAGGGTGGGGGGGCTCTCTCTCTCTCTCCTTTTTTCACAATTTTTTTTAAAGGTCTCCCTTTCACTCAGAAGCTAATGAAACCAAATGTAAAAACTTCAAAACATTTCATAAAATAGAATTCTTGTTTTCTGGCCAGCCCTAGTCAAAATATAGGATTTTCCTGTGGGATGGAAATTCTGTTTTTTATCAACTCTACTGAAGAGTAAGGCAGGTAGCTTTTTTACTTTGTTTCCCTTGGTTTTATTTAAAGATGGGCCTAAATCAGAAAGCATAGCTCTGAATCATTTCCGGGACATCTGGCTGCAGGATTTTAGTCCAGCCTATTTATTATAGGGATAAAAGCTAGTTGTAGTATTCAGATATAATTCCAAAATTATATCATCTGTTTTAAGTTCCCATTAAAACCAATGAGAAGTTCGCTAAAATTTATTGGTATAATATAGCACAAAGATATGATCTGCAGCAAATTTTTGATGCCTTTGAATCTGAGATTTTGTATGTAGTTATACAAAATAAAATAGTTATATAAAATATAACTATATAGTTATAGTTTTGTCCCTGGCTTTATTAAGACAGGTTAGAGAACGACACAAAATAAAAGTGACTTAGATACCTAGACATCTAAATCCTATTCATTTTCAATTAAACTTAAGCTCATAAGTACTTAGTCACTTTTGAAAATTTTACTCATGAGCTCATAATGCACATCCACTTTACAGTAATAAAGATTATTCAATCCCAAATTTACAAATCTGGGAACTTGTTGCAACCAGATGCACAGAGAAACATGCTGTCCCAGTTCCATCAGTGTTTTAAAGAGAGTCTGAATGTAGAGCTGGGCAAAATACTATAATACTATAATACTTTTTTTTTTTTTGGGTGGGGGGGGTTGTTTATTTGTTTGTACAAAAAAATGCCTATTCGGTGACACCAAAACATTTTGTAAATTCATGTTAATTTCACTTAATTCTTTCAGTCAAAAAAAACTTGGAAGAAATTGAAATGTTTCCATTTTTCTATTCAAAATGTGTTTTCATTTGGAAATTTCTTTTTATTTTATTTTTTAAAAATTCAATAATGTCAAAAACGCTCAAAATCTAAATAAAACATTTCATTTTCTGACTCAGCTGTACCTGAATTCTACTGTGGGCACCATTTCTACATTTTTATAGCACAATCAAAAAGATATAACTTGGGCAAAAAGAGCCATTACATGAAAAACACTAATATTTTTGAATTTCCAACACATAGAGAGATTCATGTCTCCTGTACTGAGACTATTCAATGATTCTGAACTTTGTCCTTCACAGAGTCCCTCTTTCTTTTTCCGTCTCCCTCCCTCTTTCTTTCTTAAAATATTAACAATAACATGTCTCCACCAGAACTGATAGCAATCCGGTCTCTCTTACTTCTCTTCTACAGGGAACTGTGCATTACCACAGGTTCTCTTTCTGCTGGGATAATAGCCAAAATCAATCACCCAGATGGTTTATCTCTATGTCCCTCTTAGACCAACAAAATGCTCTGGAATCACATAATTAACTCTGTCACAAGAAAATGCTGCACATTCTGAAGCAGCACTTCAGTCCCAGTATTTGATGAACCTATCTCAGTTAATAGTAGCCCTGCTGACTTTGTTTTGAGGTGCGATTACAATCAAGCCTGTAAAGATTACCATCAGAATCATCGGTTACACTAGTGTGAGGTATATTTTAGTGTCACTCACTAAAGTATACAGGCAAAATACCAATGATATCAAACACAGAGTTAGAAAGGATATGGGTAGAAGATGTGTTACATATTGCTTTCCTATTGCTATATTCCAGCCAGTTAATTCTTGTCTCTTGCCTACTTTCCTCTGTAGCTCATTTCTGAAAAAAAAAAATAGTTCCTATTGCATGGAAGAGAGCTTTCTTTTTTAAATGATTGACTGGAAAAAACATGGACATAACTATACATTTATTTACACCAATAATGTTAAAAGTCAGTATATGTTGAGATTATTTCCATACACTATGGTATTATTACATACAAATTGACATTGTGTAAAAATTAGATGAACATGCAAATGTTTATAGTTTATCATTTTCCTGAGGCTTTTGTAAATCACCTTTTTAACTTTCTTCCCTCTGAAAAGTAAACAGCACCTACTTATATTTGCAAAATACATTTGTTTTGGACAGAGAGCATAACCTGTTGATTAACTACTGGCAGTCTGTCAGTTTTGGGATTGAAGCTCTGCACAAACTGTGGTGTCACCTCCCAAAGTGCCCCACTGCGAACCTCAAGTTCATGGGAATGACCAATACTAACGATCCCTGAACTGTTTCCCACAGCCAAGTGACAGCTGTGATTCTTTAGCCCCAGCACTTCTCCTTAAAGCTGATTCAGCAGTAAATTTATGGCACTTCCTCCACAGTGTCCCATGCTGGCTTTGGACATTTATCTCCCAGGCCTATCACTGAAAGATGTGTCTGCCCCATCGTTCACTATCAGGCTCCTAGATGGCAAGTTGCTAGGTGTCAAAAAAAGAGCAGGTGGAGGTTTGGGTGTTCGAAGAACCAATATGACATGTTAAATTGTGTTGTCATCTTGTTTGAATGCCAACTTCACATAACGATGGAGTAACTGTGTGCAAGGTAAGAGAGCACTGCATTTCCCTCTGCAAGAAATTTACATAGAAGTAGGTGTTTATGGGAATGTGAAGAATGTTCAGAAAAATATATAATAAACAAAAGAACTAATTCTTTGAATCTATTGTAGGGTACAGGGTTTTAAACTGACTTTCGCAGGCGTCGGGCAGCCCTTATGGAAATATCCTACAGAAGTCTCTCTCACTAACAGAAGTTGGTCCAGTAAAAGATATTACCTCAGCCACCTTGTCTGTCTATAGAATTTATAGGCATGAAATTTATACAACTCCATGGAAATTAAACTCCAGACCTATAGATGTTAAAAGACAATTCCATAGGTTGGTTTAAAAAGTCCATTGGAAGGTTAGCATTCTCTAAGCATTTCTTATA
The DNA here is from genome assembly GCF_965152275.1 of Natator depressus. Classification (NCBI taxonomy): domain Eukaryota; kingdom Metazoa; phylum Chordata; order Testudines; family Cheloniidae; genus Natator; species Natator depressus. The sequence continues at coordinate 56,583,602 of NC_134238.1, forward strand.
ACTATAATCACCTCTATGCCTCAATTTCCCCCTCTGTGAAATGGAGATAATTGGTTCCTCGAAGCAGGACAGTGCTTTTGAACTTGGAATGTAATTTATTATAGACAGTATGACATAATGCAGCAGCTTCATTCGATGGACTGCAGTTCCTTGATTGTAAAATGAACAAGGTACATTTCTTGGGCATATGATATCTGAAAATTAATCTCCAGTATAGACACCTTCCTGACAAGAGAGTCCTCTGTCAAATTAGGATCCACAATTTGATCTTGATTTTGGATGTTTGTTCCACAGTTTGTAGGAGAGTTGGATTTATGCATCTTTTTCAGCCCATTATGGAGATAGGCTCTAATAGCAGAATTTACTTCTAGGCCTTGATTTCAAGATCAGTTTTTCCATACGGTATTAATATAATTGAAAATGTGTGCAAAGAACAGTATTTTTAACTTCAGAACTTATTGTTCAGAAATGACAGCCGTCTATGATGGGCTGGTGAGGTACTGTTTATCCTGCAGCCATGCCAACAGAGCAATGCACTCTTGATCTTTCCATATGAGCTGTTATACAGAGAGCAGGTTTTGCAGCAGGTTCTGGGACACAAATATATTGTGATGCAAAAATAATGCTCCAAACAGCTAGACAGATTCTCACTTCTACAAATGTCTTAATAAAAAGGAATGTAAAATGAAGTGGAGTGGCTAAAAACACCCTGATCTGGTATTTAAATTTTTTTTTAAAGTAAAACTCTTAACACTAGATTCCGAACTCTGTTATACAAGTACCTATCTTAAGTGCCTCCATTGATTTCAGTGGAGCTATTCTAGATTCTGACAAGAATTTGGCAATTACTTTGGAAAAATCATCAGCATATCCTGCATAGAACAGTCCAAAACACAAAACTGGCCCTTCACCCCAGCAATAGGCAAAGACAGGATTTCTCAAAATAAGAGTCAGTGCTTTTTCAGAGTTCTCTGTGTTACATATTCAAGCATTAGTTTAGATTGTGCAAATGCAAACACATTTCTCATGTTATGAAATATCACCAATACTGCATTCAAAATATTGAAATTCCATCAGGATAATTGGAATTAGAGAAGTAAATCTTCAACTAATCTTAAACAAATCTGATTTTTGCATTTTACTGTGCAAGAAAAAAATCTTAAAATTGCATACAGTACCTAAATCGAAACATTTTGGAATGTAAATTAACAGTTGCCAGTAATACAAGGCCAAGCCAATAAACATTCTCATTAAGTATCTTTATAGAGGCCATAGATTTAATTATGAGACAGTTGTACAGCTTGTCCTATGACTTACTAGTAATGTTTTTCATTTGCACGTTTGGGTATTTAGTGCTTTTTCTTTGCTCTGCCTGTCTACTCTTGTGAGCAGACAGATTACTGAAATGTACAAGAATTCTGCTCAGCAAAGCTTCACCCATGCTTGTCAATCTTGAGTATAGCATGCTTTCCCCTGGCAATATAATGAGGGAGTTTTCAATACTGTGGAGATTTTATATGTTCCATTCTTCAGTAATTATTATTAAATGGTTGGTGAACTGAATACAGACTGTATTTCCTGTTTCTTTTCTATCATCTCCAGTGACAGGCCTACAAGCTTGCACCCTGCTCATTGTGGACATGTGCTGTGGACACAAAAGAAGAGGAAAGAGGAAGTTACAGACTCAGTCGTCTTGTTAAATAAGAGGCATTGAATGGAACACAAGCTATATTTAGCGTACCTGACTTTTCCTGTTCACTCACCAGACAATACTGATGTTTGGGGCCTGCTGAAAGACATCCAGCATCTAAAATCCTGTTACAGTTGCATCCAAAGGAGGACACAAAACATGTGTGAGTTTAAGTTGCATTTAAAGGCAGAGGGAAAATAACATTGTCAACTGCAGTGTGCTGAAAAATGCACAAAATTAGGCCATGGAAAGTTCTTCAATATATTTGTGTAATATTTTAATAGGAAAAACGCAAAGTAATATTGTTTATTGGTATGTGGTAACTGTTAGATGGACTTCAATAATAAAGTATGTGTCATCTGTACTTCCTCTCAACTCTCCCCCCTCCTATCATTCTGATTATTCCTTTGGGTAATCAGTTTTCTGTAACTTGTATTTCCACTCCTAATCCAAATCAATGTATTACAAGATAAGATTACCCCTTAATTCAATGTAATTGTTGCCTTACAGACTTTGAGTCACTGTCAGCAAAAATCCTTCATGCCATATCTCCGGCCAACGGGCCCTTGGTCCCTTCATCATCTGAACTGCCACAAGACCTTACACCTGGAGCTAAAATATCTCCTTTCCCTGCCCACAGAGGTAACACTTCTGCCTTTGGTGTCTTCTCTAGACTACAGGACCATGGAAGACAAGCTTCCCCCAGTTTCATATGTGTAATTGAGACAAACTAATGCGCGAACTGGCATGTGTCTGCCTAAAGAAAAGTTCTCAGTGACTGGCTGAAAATATTTCTGCAGATGGTGAATACATAGGCCCTTTTAGGACTTGGTTCAGGGATATTTAACAGGACCAGTCTCAGGATTGTTACAATGTACTCTTTCAGTCTATTATATCCACTGTGGCTAAGACCAAGGAGTTCTGCTTTCTCTCTGGTTTCATAGCTTTTGACCTATGTCACACAAAAAGTCAGGGCATAACTTACAGTAAGGATTTGCTGCAAAATTAAGTCATGCAAATTAGGCTCTCTTTTTTTTTTTTCTTTTCCCTGACATTTACCACCATGCAGGGGACACAGTCAGGATCACAGTGAGGCTATTTTGCTCAGGGCTAATGTTAAATTTATCTTTGGGGCACCATGACTGCATTTTGTCTCAGCGGGTCCTTGGTGCCAGCCTCCTATGGTCTGCCTAGTTTCACACTGTGGTGACATTCACTGTGCCAATCTTATATTACATACATTTTTTGTCACCCCATGTGTTTTTAATTCGTTTCTCAAGCACCCACAGCAATACAGCTGCTCTATTTGGCAGCTGCAAGAGCCCACAAACCCCTGTGTCTTCCTTTGCTCCACGGTTTAGGTATTCTCTTTTGGCACTAAAGTGAAAACAGTTGTAATCAGACGTAAAATGTAAAAAAGCATATGGAAATCTTGTGGCTTTGATGTTGCAAGAGGAGGAACTTTCTGCAGAAGAAAAAAACTCTTACTGCATTGTATGTGCTTCCCAGCTCACACATGTGATGCTGGCATTCCTCTGTGTGATCTAGTGCAATGCCATTGTGATATATTAAAACAATAATAAGCATAATTATCAGGGATGAGCATGTTCCAGTTGCTAGTCAGGGACTGGGAATCAGGAGACCTGGTTCTTCTGTTTCCAAATCTTTCCAAAAATTGATTTGCTGTGTGGTATTGATCTCACTTTCCCTGTCTGTAAAATGGGAGTACTGCTACTTGCAATCTTGCAGGGATTGTGAGGTTTAATTAATTTTATAAACACCTTTGAGATTCTTGGATAAAAGGCACTACATTATTGCAGATATCAATCTTGTTAATGTTAAATTTATATGTAGGACTTTTGATCTGGAAGCATCCCAAAATGTTTTATACAAAGCACCACTGACATGCAGCCACCTCTGAGGTGGAACGTTGCAGCTAGCACACAGCAACAAGCAAACCTCCTTGGAAAAGTGTCATTGTATCTTTCATGTCCATATAGAGGAGACCAGGACTTTGCTTTGGTTTATATGGTATCATCTGAGAGGCAGATACACAGTGTGAAATGCATGGTACTCATTTTAACTACCAAGAAGGAATGAAGGGTTGAGCCAAGCTTGCCAACATTTGAACCTGTGATTCCAGAAAGTCTAGCTTAAACCATTAACCATCCTGAATACAGGCATACAAAATCATGTTTGTACTTCTGTTGTGAACAGGATTCCAAACGGAGAATAGCAACAAAGCTGTTCATCCTGCACTGGATTAATTTAATTAATGTTCAGTGTTTTCAGTAGGCATGTATAGTGAGTTTTTTGTGACTTCGAATTGGTAGGCAGGAAGAATGGAAAGTGTATTGTAGGATAATGAAGTCTCAAGCCTCATTTGGGTTCTTCACGGCAAATCCCAATGGAATGGGCTGAAAATTGTTCTGTAGGACAGCTGAATTTCTGCTTAATAAGTCTAAAGGTTGAGGATGCCCCATCCGCTCATGCAAAATCCGTGTCACATTTCTGCTGAATTGTGCTTGCATAGGGGTAGGAAAGAACTCCTACAAAATATGCTGTTCCATTAATTATAAGTTTTCCATCTGACAGTTTAATTAAGAAAAGGAGAAGAGAGTTAGTGTAGGGCTTGCAGAATTCATGATGAATCACACATTCTTACAGACTTCATTTTCATGTTTCAATTATACACATTTCTAACTGATGAACAGCAACATAGCATTTTCTGTTTAATAAATGTGATATCTGTTGGAATTGATAACATTAGTTCAGTAATTACTGAGCCATTATTGTCAGGCATCAGGAAAAAAAATTGTGGAAGGATGCCCTAGTTATTAAAGTTTAGTATCAGCACTAAAAAAATGAAATAAAAATAAAAATGAGGTTTTGCTGATACACTTTTAAAGGCACTTTTGCAAGTTTCACCCAGAGGTATAACAGTTATTAGAAGTCGCTGATGCAAGATGCCTATTTTTCTAAGTAGACAGCAGAGAGGAGCAGGAGCATGGTCTTAGATAAAGCCGTGGATTAGGACTCAGAAGATCTGGGTTTGATTCTTCTGTTACAGATTTCCTGTGGTCAAATCACTTAATTTCAGTATGCTTCTCCTCCCCATCTGTAATATGGGAATAATAATATCCCTTTCACTCTTTGTCTTGTTCATTTTCATTGCAACCTTTTCAGAGTAGGGACTATCTCCTTCTCTGTGTTTATAATGGCCTGTCATAACAGGACCTGATTTCAGTGGGAGGCACCATAATACAAATAATAGTTGTGGATGCTTTTTAGCTCACAAGAAATCACCATTCTATTATTCATATATTAAGAGCATGACATAAAGAGTAGAGGAGGAGGATATCAGCTTTAGGAATCTCTTTAAGAATGGTAGAGTTGAGGGGGGAAAGTGCATAAAGAGGCTCACAAACACTGCAGAGAGAATTTCCTTTTTCTTTTATCCAAACACGGCAAGAAGTAAACAGAGTTTAATGGTGGGAAATGCCTTACACAGTTCCACTTGCAAAGCTGACAACGAAGGACTCTTCAATTGCAGCCAAACCTTTCAGTTTGTTCCCAAAGCAGGGCTGCTTTCCGAGCTCTGGGAAACAAAAAATCTGCAAGGTCTGGGCATGCGTGTGGATGCCAGCGTTCTTTTCTAATGGCTTTTTTTCCTTTTACAAAAACATCAGCCAAATCAAGTGCAGATGCTTGTTTCCTCAGTGACCAATGCAATGAGAGTCTCTTAAACTATTATAAACACAACTGCTTATGCGTGAAGAGAAGGTTTCTGCTATAATTACTTTTGAATTTATTCATAATTATCTTTCAGGAAATTACTGATCTCAAGTCCTGCCAAAGAGAACAACTGGAAATGGCTCTTTGTTCACATTTCTAAGGAGCTACGGCTGCTTTTATTTTACATGCTGATAGTTGGATCAGAAATAAACTAGGCACTTTACTCCCATTCCAGAAAGAAAAAAAAATTTACAGTATAGTTTTTACCAGATGAACAGTTCTATTTTGATCAAATGAAAACACAAGAACAATGACTGTGTGGCAAAACACTTACGCTTTTTATAGGTCTCTTCATGGATGCTGAAGAATGTCTTGGCTGATGTTTGGGTGAATCAACAAATGCGAAGGAGAGTTTGGAGTGAGGAAGTGTATACCTGGGAAACATAAGATCGTATATTACCTCATGAAATTAGCATTGTAGGCATGTGAATGCATGGCAATAAGAAGGGAATTGCAAGGGACCCAGATTTATTTGGACCACCATATCATGGCAGTGTTTTAGACAAACAGAATCAGTAATACTAGTGTTGAATACACTCACTGCCTTGGATTGCTCTGGTTAAGTAACAAAACATGGGTCTGCAACATGGTGGTGCAGTTCCAGCACTGGAACCATTCTATAACACAGCATGCCAAGTCTGATCGTTACTAGAGCTAGTCGGAAATTTTCTGATGGAATGTTTTTCCATCAGAAAATGCCAGTTCATTGGAATTGAAAATGTTCCATGGGAATGTAATGAGCACTTCACAAAATTCTGACAAAAACCAGGCAGTTTTATGATGGAAGCCTGCCTGGTTTCCTGCCAGCTTGCCTACCTGACTCCTTGGCAGCCAACCTGGCGGGAAGCCATGAGCCTGGAAACCCTGGGAGCCCCATCTCCTGGGCTTGTGGCTCCTTGGCAACCCAGGCTGTCAGGGCATCCAGGTTCCTAGCTGTGGGATTCCCTGAGTGTACAGGCTCCCCAAGCTGCCCAGCTCCAGACTTGGCAGGCTGCCCGAGCTCCTCAGAAACATTTTGAAAAGTTCATAACAAAATGTAATTTTGATTTTTTCAAAACAAAATTTTGAAATGTCCATTCTGTGGTAAATTTATAAATTTCATTTTCTGTTCAGTTTTGGAACAATTATTTTTTTTATTTTGGAATTTTCCATGGAACAGGAATAATAGTTTTTGGTTAGCGCTGATTGTTACAATATAGCTCATTGAAATTCAAAATATTTTTTCTCAACAATTAATAATCCATCTGAGGACGTTGAATATCAGCAACATGTTGTGAGTCAATTATGCTAATTTAGATGAAAGGGTGAAACCCAATAATGCAATAATATTTCTTCATTATGTCATTCCAACTGAGGCCTCTGGATTTTTTTTAGTAAAGCCCAAATAAGGCTTTATGCTTAGTTGTTTTAGAAATGCTTGAATGAAGAAGAGATTAGACAGATTATTACACTAAAGTTCACTGAACCTAGGGGCTGCCATTTTAATCTCAGGTTATGCAAATGCAATAGGATTTAGAATGGGAATTCTATCTATTTATGCTTTTATATAGTGGCCACCTCCATGGTTTTTAAGCAATCATTCATTTTCCTTGTGGTATTTATAGATTCCAAGATGGCAGCTCTAACTACTTTCTAGGTCTCAGAAAAGAGAAGTAAATCTAAACAGACTGAGAAACTGTTACATTTTTTCCCAAGCTGAACAAACAACATCCTTTTCTATCTTTCTTTTGTTTTTACAGTATTGTTCTGGAAGTTCTTTGCTGCCCATTTATCTTCCATTTCCAGCTTTACACAGAAGAATGTTATGGAAGACACTAAGCTGGATGGTAGGGTTGCTTTGGCTATGCTGCTGCCTTGTGGACTGTCTCTGGTTAGTCTTCACTCTTTCCAATTCTGTCTTTAGCTGGGAGAGTGAGCAATGATGACAAGCCTCCTCTGAAGCTCAGTCATTGCCACACCATGAGTTCCATCAGCACATGGTGATTTTAGAACTGGACACTAGAGATCATGCTCCTATCCCCCCACCTTCATATCTCCCCTTTTTTGTGGAGGATGTGTTCATTACCTCTAATAACCCCGGGCCTTTCTCCACCCTTCAAATGACAGAGTGAGAAGAGGTGCAGAGACGTCTCCAGGAGAAAAAATATTAAACCCAGCTAATTCAACCAGGTGTGTCTTGCTACCATTCTGCTAGGTGACCTGTTTTACAATAGGTGTCTATAATAAAACAATCTCAGATAGCAGTCATTGACTCATAGGCCTTTAGATTTCTTGAGTGCCTTAAAACAGCAGAACTTTTTTCCTTTAAATTATATTTCCAAATTATTTTGAACTCACCAGGAAAGACTGGGTTTACAGGCACAGAAAATCTCTGTCAGATTTTGGTGTTCTTTAAAACTTGAAAGTTAAGGATAAATTGTCAGGCTAAACCCATTCCACTCATCAGCTTACAAAGGTGTTAATTGTTTGTCAGAACACAATGCCAGCCAGCCAGTTTTGTTTAACAACAATCCTAACAGCAAGAGTCCCTGGGGCAGGAAATAAGTAATCAAGCAACCAGGGTTGAAACTTTGCAAATGTAGGCAACATTTTATTTAGAATATGGTCTCACACTGATTGAGCTCTTGCACAAAGGACAAGTAAAAGAAATGGAGCAGAGTTATGGCTTGATCCTGCATCCATTACTCACTTGGCTGATCCTTATTCACACAAGTATACCCACAGACTTCAGGAGGAGTATTCACATCAGTAAATATGGGTTTCAGGATCAGGCCTTTGATAAGCTAGGGTTGGGATTTTTAAAAGTGCTCAGCACTGGCCTAGGTCCATTCCTATTGATGTCAATGGGAGTATTACGGTCAACTTCAGTGGAAGCAGAATTAAGCCAAAGATCAGCACTTCTGAAAATCTCACCCTTAGAGTGCTAATCCTTACTCACTCTGAGCAGTATATTAAAGTACTATCCGTGTAAGGGTGGCCACATGAGGCCCTAAAATTTTTTCCTTTTAACATAGAACTGAATTTTGTGGTTTATGTGTGTATGTACATTTTGATCACCTAGTTCCTTATCATCACTTACTATCCTCAGTCACTATACTGAAGTTGAATGATTGGGCTGCAACTCTCACCAGAACTGGAATAGCCGTTTAATTATTTTTTCTTTTCACTTTCATGTGTGTGTGTGAGAGAGAGAGAGAGAGAGACTACTGAACTTTAAACTTCCTGATAAAATGTAATGTGGGAAAGTGCCATTTTTAGGTTTACATGAAGGAGCTACCTCTGAGAATGGCCTTTTGGCCTATGAAAAAAACTAGAAACATCCCAGGAAGTTACTGAAACATCATAGACTGTGAGAATTTGTATAAAAATAAACACTGGATTATTTCAAGCCTACTCCCTTGAGAAAATGAGACTGAATTACTCAGAAGCACTAGCCTAATCTTGACAGAGCAAGGAAAATTAGGAACTGATGCCAGTTTTTGTTTTATCCGCCCCTTTCCCCCCTCCTTTCTTTAATGTAATGACTGTATGCAATATTTGGGAGAAGAGAAAAGGGAAGTTAACCATGTGATACAAACAGCCCCAGAGCTGAGATCAGGAAACTGAGTTCTTGATGAGAAAATGTAGAGTCAGAATGAATGAAAGGTGTAAAGTGGAATTCACAGACGCATGAGAGCTTGGAAAGCATACACTGACAGACAAGATCCCAAAGCAGACAAACCATAGTCTCTAGAGGTTGCCTGAGTTTTTAGTGGGGGGGGGTTATGTTTGTTTGTTTTGTTTTGTTTTTTAAAGCTTTTACTCAAACATTTTTCACAGGAGAAATAAAGTTTTGAAAAGCAGAAGGACTTAAACAGGGTCCCATGTCACTGTGAAAGTTGCTCCCAAGCATTGCCCAGAAAACCCTTCCTTTCATGGAAAAATGATTCCACGTTTAAACTTCTTCCCATCACAAAGGGCTCAGAATACCACATTGCTATAAGCCCTTACTCATTTTATTTATCATCGCTCATATAATTAATAAATAGTGACAAGGAATAGCAGGATGATCAGACTGCAATAAGTGAATTATGTTAGTAGGTTTGCTTTAAACAAAGCATAAGGCTTTGTGAAACTTCAGAGAGAGCAAGGAGCAGAAAACCTACCATAAATTCTAATAATGATACAGCATTTTATGCAAAGAAGACAAAAGACTATTTTATACACAGCCCTAACCGCTGTGCACATGCACAAGGGAGGGAAGTGAGGGGCAGAAGAAGCCTTCCCCACTTGCACCTATGGAGCCAGCTACAACTGCAGTCTTTTCACACTCCTGCACACTGGAACTCCTTCCTGATAGCCCCCCACTCCACAACAGCCAGCAGAGTTGGGCGGCCATGTGAGGGAGAATGCTTTGCACCCCTTATGGTGCATCACACTAGGTATGCATGGCAGGGAACTTTGGGACAGCATAGCTTTGCAGTGTCCCCAATTCAGGGTTGTAGCTAAAGCCAAGTAGAGGCCAGCCTGGAAATCATATATTAGCACAACATTCTAGCCCAAGGAATTTCAATGTGACTCAAACATGGTTCCTATCTTCCTGGCTCGCAGGGGCTGGAAGTGCTAGGGAGGGAGCATGTTCAGCCAAAAAAGGAAGAGGTTGGGGTTAGGGGAGCTATGATGGCTGCCATCTTGGCTGACACAAGGAATTGAAACAAGGACATTCAGAGCTAAAACACTTGAGATTCTACAGCCTGGGCTAAAGAACCAGCCATTGTCATTGCTGCTGTATTAGACTCACATCTTCTGTGGATCAGGCACACAAGGAAACTCAAACCACACACGTAACAGTAGGTTACAGCTCTCTGCACCAACCCTTGTAGCCAATTCAGGAGCAACACTGCATGGGCGAGGAGGAGGGTCTAGCGCTCTTTTACTGGCACGGTGGTCATCAGGTCAGCGTGCCTAGATAATGTGAAGGAAGGTAGGAGAGTCCCTTGGGGGCAAAACAAAATGTAAGCCCTTGGTTCTATGCACAGAAAGAAATCAATACATTTACCACCAGGAAAAAGATATAGTACATTTTTAAATCAAGTTAATCTAACCCTCAAAAAAAAGTAATAAAATATCATTGTAAAACAGTGTAACGTCTACAGTGAAAATTCAATATCTGCTGCCATTAACAATATCATTAATAACAAATGTCTGTTTAATTACTCTTGCTAAGATTAAAAAGGCCATTATTCTTGTAACTTGAGAAATTCATTAGCTGGAAAAGTCTGTTTAATGCCAAGTGCACTCTCCTTAAAAATGCAGGGTCTAATTTTTGAAGGTACTTCTGACATTGAGACATTTGCATTGCTTGAAAAAGTATCACCCAATGCTGAAGAGCATGCTGAGACAAAAAGCAAGCACTGTTACATTTCAACATCTGAAATTAAGCTACAGGACATATCACAAATCAGTGCTGAGTTTGTTCTTTGGAACATATATAGGGGAAAATTTTCAAAAGCACCTAAATCACTTAAGAGCCTGTGTCCCAACAGAATTGACTTAGGTGCTTTTGAAAATTAGACATAGAGTCACATTTTTAAAGGTTTGTACGCACCTCATTTCCATTTAAATTAATTAGAGTTAGCTGTATAATATCTTTGAGGCTCAGGGCCTTAGGTTTCTAAGCCACTTAGGCACTTTTGAGAATGTTACCCATAGTCTATTCTTCATCATTCACTGTCTCTAATTCTGTGATCAAAAGGGTCTTACACCAACAGAGTGCAAACCCTAATGTCACAGAATATAAAGTGTGCACCATTGAATTCTTGCTAAGTGTAATTACTTTTACCTTGATAGCTGCAATGTTTCCCATGAAGAGTAGGAAATACAGCAAATACTGATGGTAAACATCCATTTTTAATGGGACCCACTATATGCACAAGTTCTTTCACTAAAACTGAATCTAGAGACACAAACTGAGCAAATGCCACCTTTTAGGAGCAGTAAGATCTTAAACATGACTCTCCCCTCACAAGTGAGACTGGTCAAGATATGGAGCAGGCAGGGGACTTGGCCTGACAGTGAGGGCAGAGGATCCACTGGATAGAGTCATAGAGGTGCCTCCGCCTTCCAAGTTCTGGCATCACTACTCACAATTTGCATAAAGATAGTAGAGGGATAGTAGAGAGATAATTATTGCTGCTTGCATTAGCAGTTACTTTGAGATGCATTTAGCACAGAAAGTTACACTGCCCAGAGGAGAACATGGTGTGTACAGGAGCTGATTCCCAACTCTTCTTCCTCTCCAACTGGCCAGGCTCCATACCATGTGAATCTCAGTTTGCACACTGCAGCCACTCTAGGGATAGGGAAAGACAGCGGTAGTGAACTGATGTTTCCTAATTTATGGATATGGTGCCTGGATGATACAGCAATAGGGGCAGTAGAAATTCCTAGACAGAAGAAAACACACACACACACACATGAGTAAGAGTAAGGAGAAGGTAAAGAGGATCAGGGAGTGGGCAGATCTTGGGTCCTCTATCCCAATCTGATAGCCTAGCTGAGCTGGACAAATGGGGGAAATACACTATATCTGGTAAGAGCTGTAGCAAAATTATTCTCTCTCTCTCTCTCTCTCTCACTCACACACACACACACCGCCAAAGCACAGAGAAGGCATATTACTTCATGGTGCTCCTCCTGGGATGGCACATTAACATGCTACCCTATACTTGAGGCTTTGAGCAAATGCTCAATCTAACCCTTAGAAAGCAAGATTTGATACAGCATTTGATTTTTTTTTTTAATTCACGGCATGAGTCCAATACATTTCATTGGAATTTAATTTACTGTTTCAGCCCAATGCATTTTTAATTTTATGCTGCTGGGAAGCAGTGAAAATTACTAAAATTGTGAGATTTTTCACCATCAGTTAATGTACTGGTATAGTTTCAAAGTGGTAGCTGTGTTAGTCTGTATCAGCAAAAACAAGGAGGAGTCCTTTTGGCACCTTAGAGACTAACAGATTTATTTGGGCATAAGCTTTTGTGGGCTAAAACCCACTTCATCAGACGCTTGGACTGAAAAATACAGTAAGCAGTATATATATTACAGCACATGAAAAGATGGGAGTTGCCTTACCAAGTGGGGGGCTCAGTGCTAATGAGGACATTTCAATTAAGGTGGAAGTGGCCTATTCTCAACAGTTGACAAGAAGGGGTGAATATCAGAGGGAAAATTACTTTTGTAGTACTAATGAGGCCAATGCAATCAAGGTGGACGTCACCCATTCCCAACAGTTGACAAGAAGGTGTGAGTATCAACAGAGGGAAAATTACTTTTTGTAGTGATCCATCCACTCCCAGTCTTTATTCAGGCCTAATTTGATGGTGTCCACTTGAAAATTACTTCTAGTTCTGCAGTTTCTCATTGAAGTCTGTTTTTGAATTTTTTTGTTGAAGAATTGCTATTTTTAAGTCTGTTAATGAGTGTCCAGGGAGACTGAAGTGTTTCCCTACTGGTTTTTGAATGTTACAATTCTTGATGTCTGATTTGTGTCCATTTATTCTTTTGTGTAGAGACTGTCTGGTTGGCCAATGTACACGGCAGAGGGGCATTACTGGCACATATCACATTGGTAAATGTGCAGGTGAATGAGCCCCTGATAGTGTGGCTGATGTGGTTAGCTCCTATGATGGTGTCCCTTGAATAGATATGTGGACAGAGTTGGCAACAGGGTTTGTTGCAGGGATTGGTTCCTGAGTTAGTGTTTTTGTTGTGTGGTGTGTAGCTGCTGGTGAGTATTTGCTTCAGGTTGGGGGGCTGTCTGTAAGCAAGGACTGGCCTGTCTTCCAAGGTCTGTGAGAGTGAGGGATCATCCTTCAGGATAGGTTGTAGGTCCTTGATGATGCACTGGAGAGGTTTTAGTTGGGGGCTGTAAGTGATGGCTAGTGGCGTTCTGTTACTTTCTTTGTTGGGCCTGTCCTGTAGTAGGTGACTTCTGGGTACCCTTCTGGCTCTGTCAATCTGTATTGTAGTTTTAAGAATGCTTGATCGAGATCCTGTAGGTGTTTGTTTCTATCTGAGGGATTGGAGCAAATGTGGTTGTATCTTAGAGCTTGGTGTAGACGATGGATCGTGTGATGTGGTCTGGATGAAAGCTGGAGGAATATAGGTAAGTATAGCGGTCAATAGGTTTCCGGTATAGGGTGGTGTTTATATGACCATCGCTTATTTGCACTGTAGTGTCCAGGAAGTGGATCTCTTGTGTGGACTGGTCCAGGCTGAGGTTGGAAAAGTAATTTTCCCTCTGATATTCACCCCTTCTTGTCAACTGTTGAGAATAGGCCACTTCCACCTTAATTGAATTGTCCTTGTTTGCACTGACCCCCCACTTGGTAACTCCTATCTTTTCATGTGCTGTAATATATACACTGCTTAATGTATTTTTCACTCCATGCATCTGATGAAGAGGGTTTTAGCACACAAAAGCTTATGCCCAAATAAATTTGTTAGTCTCTAAGATGCCACAAGGACTCCTCATTGTTTTTGTAATGGTATGGTCTCTTTCATGCATTTGCTTATACAGATTACAGTCCCACAAGAATTTACAGTAATCAGTTACTTCTTAACTTGTGCAGAGACAAGCTATGGAGAGCTGCACCACTACAGGACATGAAGATATAAGGTACAAATGTCAAAGACTGGTAGCTGCATTCTAAAAAGATCATTAGCAGCATCTCAGATCCTAGTTGTTCCTTGGCGATTTCAGCCTCTCTCATTTGCCTGAAGTCTGTCAGTCACCCTCTTCCAGGCAGCGACTCTCTCTTTATACAGTGAAGCCCAGCTCTTCCCATTCCCCCAGCCCCCCAACCCTTCTCTTGTGTTGGTATTATTTCCAATCCTTATTTGTTGAGATATAATCACTTCTATTCCTTCTGGCATTTCTGCCTGCCCATCCTCTAGGACCTGTTTCTATGAAGGAAGTCAGTAACTTTTCACTCAAGTGGCATTGTAGCAAATTTCCACAAGAATAAGAATATATAGAAAATGAAAACATACCTATTCAGGAATAGCCATATATTCCTGGGGTGGTGCAGACACTTTTACAGGGTCATAAGAAATTGTACAGAGTTATTAAGGCCAAAATTCTGAAACTTGGGCCTGAACACTAACAGCAGTTCTGAAGGGGGAAAAAACAGCTTTTATTTACATGTCTAAATAAGAACCTAGGTGGCTAACTTTTGTCACCCAAGTTTGAAAGCTTTGGCCTAACTTTCTAGGTCAGATTCTAGTAACGTATAAGTGTCTCCTTCATGTTGTACTTTAGTATACTGAACTTCTATCAGACAGTCACAAGTATTTGTTCGATGTTTCAAAGATCTCTATGAGCATTTCTCCTCCATCCCTAGATCATGCATAAAGGTACACTGATTTAGTGTTAGTTACAGTGGTACTGTGGGCCAGTAATTATGTTAATACAGATAATGATATGTGCCTGTGCTACAAATGCTCCTTATGGTTTATTTTATACTTAAGCAGTTGCATTGCTCTTTTTGGTTTTACATTTGGTGAGCAAGTGAAGTGAAATTACAGATATACTTTTGTTCCCTGTGGCGTACCACATTGGAGAAGTAGTTTTCTATGAACATGGGGCCTTAGACAATTTTATTTTCAGTTCTGCTCTGTGCTACCTTGGTCAACTTACCGAGTCTCTGTGTACACTACAGACTCTGATATTTTATATTCAAGGTGTTGATTCTGCTTATCCGAAGTATATTTTGTAAGAAGCAAAAGTTGCAACTGCCCAATAGTGCAAAATAATGCAGTGAACATAATATCTACACTTTAACTAGTCTCTGGTCTTGCTTCTTTTTCACCACACTCAAAAAGGTGAAACACGCACGAGTGTTAAAGTGGCTATCACAGACAAGAAAAAGTATAATGTGTACTGGCATGTGGTTTGGGCCATGGATAAGAAGCCATATGGTCCAATTCATTTAAAAATGAATATACTGTGTAGCCTGTTGTGTGGGTTTTAATAAATGAGAAATCTGAGCCAGCATTGCTTCTGAACAATCGATCAGCTGTTATATCCCAAATGTGCAAGTCGGGTTGTCTAGGATTTATTTTTAACCTGCAAAGCTTAAACTTGAATATCATTAGCAAACACCAAGCTAAACTGAATTTAAAAAATCATTCTCCGTTATTAGAGATAAGTGTATGGTAAGAATAAGCATTATATACTGGAGGTAGAATTAGGCAGAAATGAACAAATAGTGTATTTACATATCACTTGCCACATTCATTTTCCAGTAAGTAAAATTAGTGTACATATCCATCTGTCATACGCAGTGGATTAAATTTATCCCCAGTACAGCACCATTAGTTTCCCAAGGATCAGTTTGGCCATCTGTAACTGTGCCTTCTTGGGTCACAACTGAGAATGCCAAATTCAGGACAAACATCTGATACACCCCAAGACTAGTGGCTAATCCTCCAGAGAATATACCAAACCGGCAACAAAAGTAAACTTCTGTTTCACCATACTGGCTAACAAGAAGTCATAAAAGCAGTTTCCTTAGGCATTCCAGTCCTTGTATTGCCACCAAAAACACCAGACTTAGAGATGAATGGTTCTTTAAAACTAATCTCTTCAAACAAAAGGTTCTTCTGATCCCAAAGGACCAGCCACACACCCAGGTCAATATATAACTTAGATCTTACCCAAAAATCCCGCTGATGCCAACCCTTTGGTATCTAAAATCTAAAGGTTTATAGAAAGAAAGAAAGAAAGAAAGAAAGAAAGAAAGAAAGAAAGAAAGAAAGAAAGAAAGAAAGAAAGAAAGAAAGAAAGGTAAGAGTTAAAATTGGTTAAAGGAATCAAATACATACAGTAATTGTAAAGTTCTTGGTTCAGGCTTATAGCAGTGATGGAATAAACTGCTGGCTTAAGTCAAACCTCTGACTGCTTCCAAATCATTGGAAGGTCCTCAGTCCATTGGTTAGAATGCTCCCATTAATATAAGTCCATAGTCCAGAGGTTTGGGCTGGAAAGAGGCAAAATAGAGTAGTTTCCAGGGCCTTTTATATCTTCTGCCATGTGGAGGGAATCCCATTGTTCTTACTGTGGGAAAGTACAGTAACAAGATGGTGGTTAGAGTCACATGGACAAGTCACATATCCATGCATTTTTCCTAGTCATTGCAGGAAGCCATTACCTATGCTTCGGACAGCACATTTGCAGGACAGTCCATTCAGTGTAGATGGGCGTTTCCCATGGTCCATTCATTGTCAGTTAAGCGTTTCTTGATGAACCACTTAATTTGAATAGTCCCTCCAAGATGTGCAGGCTAACAACCTTGCATTACCCCAGGAGCAAACATTTGAAATCCAGGTATAGAGCCAATATTCATAACTTCAAATACAAAAATGATACATGGATACAGATAACATAATCATAACCAGAAAATCATAATCTTTTCATAGACATCTTACATGCCACATTTTGTACATGATTTGTTGCCAATATATAACAGTGATTGCAACAAATATCATATTTTAATCAGATAATGTCATATCATCACATACTAATTACATCCCTGACAAGTCATACCTAATCTATTTTTTAAAAAGGTAAATAGTCTTTCTGAAATTATTTTTTTAATACAGAAAACAGGCTTGTTTGTTTTTTCAAGAAAATTACATATTCCAGAGTCTCTAGACTTTCCATGCTGTTACAAGTTGCATCTGGTTTTCTCCACTGGAGTTGTTCAAGCCAGAAACTTTAAAGGTAAGGCTGAGCCAAATCAAGCCAATGATCTGGCTTAACTCTATAAGACAAGAACAGGCCAAGCCACAGAGAATACTTGGGCATTATACTCATGGCTACAGCACAGTGCTGCAATCTTGTGTAATGCACCATGATTGTCTTACAACTTTGAAAAGTCTGGTGACAGCTGCAGAACCTTAGCTTCAACCTAAAACGCTTAAACATTCTTTCCAGCTTGGTTTGTTCCTGCCTCGATTTTAATCAGATACAGAGACCTGGAACCAGGATCAAGTGCTGGACTTGAGCCAAAGTTGACCTCTCAGTGGCTCACCTGCCACCAATATCAGCCTTATTAAAGCTGTCAGGTCATCATAGGATGGGGTTGAGAGTAGGGATAGGGAAACTTCCTGGAGTTCAAGGCTTTGCAAACACTGATTCTTTCCTGGGGTCACAAAACTAAGAATTTATGCACCCTTTAAAAAAAAAATTAAATGCATGTTTTTTTCAAGGCCCAAGAACTTTAAAACGGCATGTTTTTCCAGTTAAAAGGAAGACTGAGCTAGGTACTAGCATCCCCTAAAAGCTAGGCTGGCAGAAGTTGGTGACTTGTACGTAATATATTTAATACACTGATATTACAGTCATTTTTTCATTATAATTTTTCTCTTGCCTTACTCTGTACTCCTTTATTTCAGAGTGTCTAAGTGTAACCCAAGCCTCACAATGCTTCAGTTCATATTGATTTTCTTAACCCACAGGGTGAAATCTTGACCCAAAAAGGAAATTTTGACATTGACTTCAGAGGGGCCGGGATTTCATTCAGTGTTTGAATGCCACAAACTTCAGCATTAGTTTTCTCATCCCTAATCAGGAGAAGTGATTTTAAGTATATCAGGTTTCACTATCATCAGCATCTTTACATATTGTAACTATGGATACAGAAATACCAGGCCTTGTCATATCTATAGGGCAGAATTTCAATGCATGTAAAATCCTCTTTTTTTCCCACTATAATGACCACAGGATGAAGGCAATTGAATGTGCAATATGAATATTTTCAGGATAATAAACTAACACCAATGTATTGCAATGCTGTCTTATCTTATTGTCACACTGCCTGGTATGCAACACAGCTTAGAGCGCCAATCTCAGGTCAGACTGCCAGAATACAGGGCATTTACCCCAGACTAGTGGTGTATTCTATCATAAGACTTCACCTAACCCCTCAGGCATCACCAAGACAAACCAGATGTATGTGATAAATTATTATTAAAACCAGAAATCACATATATTAGGTTCTTTCAGTTCCAAAGAACCAGACACCCATCTCAGGTCAATATGTACTTTAGCATCTTACCAAATACTACACTTCAGTCAATCTTTAGTACACTAACTAAAGATTTATTTTTAAAAAAAAGAAAAGAACAGTTATTCAAAGGTTAAAATGAATCATATACATTACAGTTGATTTCAGAGTCTGTAGATCAGGATAATAGCAGTAATGTTAAATAATAAGTCTTTCTGGTACATCCAAAAGATTGGAGTCCTCAGTCCATTGTGTAAAACTCTCTCTGTTCGAAATCAGAGTCCAGAGATGTGGAGCAGTAAAAGGCAAAGGGATTATTTCACGGTCTCCATTTATATCCTCAGCCCATGTGCATGGAAAGTTACTGTCTCAGCATGGATTCACAGATCACATGTTCTAGGTGCCCAGCTGAGTCACTGGGCCTCCACTCCTCAGCTTGAAGAGAGACAGAAATGGAGAAGCTGGAGTGATTTGAAGGTATTTGGAAGTCCCTTTTCATGATGCTAACAGAGGAACCACACTGTTCTCTTCTCTCTTTGTCTTCTGTTTGCCACATCTTCCCTCTAACTCAATGGCGTACCTGTCAGCATCTGTTTCCTCTCTGTTCTTCTCACCTCTCCACTGCCTTTTTAGCAGCCTTTCAGTTCGCAACCAAATAGTAGTTACTGAATTTATAAAAAGCCTCACCTATTGATGAGTGGATTTTCCTCAAGTATCTATTTTCTTGTGGCTCTTTTGAATTTGGTAAGGCTGTTTCACTTCCTTGAGTACTAGTACCTATTCCCTTCCCACTCCCCATCCAGGGGATCCACTCCAGCTTTATCTACTCTTTAAGTGCCTATCACAGATCTCCCTAGGAGAGTCTCTAACTCAAATAATCTACCTCCATTTCCTCTCTTGCCACCACCCCTTCTCTTCACTTCCTTTACTTGTCATACGCACTTTTCATCTCTTGTCCTTTCAATAATTCCTGATTTATGCTTTGTGAAGGTAACCCTGTTGGTGGATATCACTTTTGTTTAACTTACACAGAATAGCCATGTTCTCCCATGGATTCAGCCACAATTCTCCCATGTAATTCAAACAAATGGCAAACTAGTCATTGGTAAATAGGAGCACCTTCCCTTTTAAGAAACAAGAACCAGAGAGATTGACTTAAAGCAGTCTCTCTCCATTTTGATCAAATAGATATATCCTATTTAATAGTGACATCAAAATTGGATCTCTAGACCCTGTCTAGAAATCACTTTTCATGCAGTTGGGAGAACTAAGTCATGCTTCAAAGATGAACTGAAAACAATTCAAGAACTTTAGGAACATATTAGAAATTTATGTGCCTTTTCCAATATGTTAGTTTTTCAGTGTCTAAATATCTAGCTTACGTTTCAATAATGTGCTTTAAACTAGTTTTCTTAACCTTTTTTTTTTAACAAAAGATTTAAAACAACATCAATAATTTAAAATTAAACCTAAATTTATTAAATACTTTGTGCCTCTTGCATTTCCTTTTTTTTTTTTAAATTAAGAAGATTCTAGCAGTCATTTCTGACTTCTGTGGCATCTTTCTGAAAATCCTTTCTGAAGCTCTGCTGCGCTGAGGTTCATTTGTGTCATTCAAATCTTTGCTCTTTAAATATCCTCTTATAAATTTATTATGGCAATACAGTCATATCTTTAAGTCTAATACGAAACTCTGATAACAAGCAGGAGATGGAATATATGAGTAGCAAGGAGACCAGATAAAAATTAAAATACTGTTCTGTCATTGCCCACATAAACTATTAGCGACACTGACAGGATGGTATTTTAATTTTGTCCTGTTCTCCCTCCCATCTTCAGTTTTCCATCTTCAGCTTGTTACCAAACCTCCTGATTAAAGCCATGAACACAGTGCCACACACACAATCCTAAGAGGATATTTAAAAAGCAAAGATCTTCATGACAGTAGACGAACTTCAGCTTGCAGCACTGCAGCAGAAAGGATCTCTCCTTTTATTAATTAAGGTGAGTTTCCAATAGTCTTGAATAAAACACCATTATCATATCATTAATTAATCTGTTCTCCCCCCAAAAATCTGACAAGTGATTTAACTTTTATAAAGTTACATATCAAAAATCACCTGCTAAATTAGAAATGGGGGACAGAGGAAATGGAAGGGGTTTATACTGGTAGTATGGGATCAATTGATTTATCCAGGAATTCATTCTGCAATCCTGAAGTGCTCTCTGTTCATAAGCCTATTCCTATGCCTTAATAAAGCCAACAGTTCAGAAACTCTTTATCTCAGCTGAGTACTTCACTATGTAGCTAAGAATCTGAATAAAGAAAAGGAGTACTTGTGGCACCTTAGAGACTAACCAATTTATTTGAGCATAAGCTTTCGTGAGCTACAGCTCACTTCATCGGATGCATACTGTGGAAAGTGTAGAAGATCTTTTTATACACCCAAAGCATGAAAAAATACCTCCCCCCACCCCACTTTCCTGCTGGTAATAGCCCATCCAAAGTGACCACTCTCTTTACAATGTGTATGATAATCAAGTTGGGCCATTTCCAGCACAAATCCAAGTTTTCTCTCCCCCTCCCCCCCCCCCCCCCGGATTTGTGCTGGAAATGGCCCAACTTGATTATCATACACATTGTAAGGAGAGTGATCACATTAAATAAGCTATTACCAGCAGGACAGTGGGGTGGGGGGAGGTATTTTTTCATGCTTTGTGTGTATAAAAAGATCTTCTACACTTTCCACAGTATGCATCCGATGAAGTGAGCTGTAGCTCACGAAAGCTTATGTTCAAATAAATTGGTTAGTCTCTAAGGTGCCACAAGTACTCCTTTTCTTTTTGCGAATACAGACTAACACAGCTGTTACTCTAAAAGAATCTGAATGTTAGGGGTTTTGCATTCAAGTATGGCTATTTCCTCTCTTCTTCAGTTAGAGAACAAGAAAACAAGGGTTTTTTTTCAGTGTTCTTATTTGTTGAGTATCCAGGTAACTACCTACTTAAAATCAAGCAAACAAAACTTGATAATTGCCCCCTACCCCTATCTGAGCCACAGAAGCTGTACCCATAGCAACCGGTAGTTTAGAGTAGACCATCTCATGTACCTTTCAGAATTTAAGCTTGTTAGAATCTATCCATTCTTAAGTAGAATTTTATCTTTCAGGGCACAGTTTGTTCTTTATTTTAAAGGATGGATGAAGTCCCATAAATAGTCCCTGATAAGATGTCCACGTGGAAAAGATGCACTTGACGCACAGTTACACAAAAAAACCCACAAGCCAAAGTTCCCTATGCTGAGGAACAAACAGGAATGAACGCTGCAAAAGACAATAATTAAGGATAAGGTGACTCAGGCACAAGGGTTGGCACAACGTTCGGCTGTAAATGTCAGGTTTCAGAGTAGCAGCCGTGTTAGTCTGTATTCGCAAAAAGAAAAGGAGTACTTGTGGCACCTTAGAGACTAACAAATTTATTTGAGCATAAGCTTTCGTGAGCTACAGCTCACTTCATCAGATGCATGCAGTGGAAAATACAGTGGGAGGATTTTATATACACAGAGAACATGAAACAATGGGTGTTACCATACACACTGTAACGAGAGTGATCACTTAAGGTGAGCTATTACCAGCAGGAGAGCGAGGGGGGGGCCACCGGGTGAGTCCTATTGCAGCCACAAGGTCTAGCTTGTCTATTCTTACTTTGGGTAGCTGGTACTGTAAAGTAAGGGATACACTGAAGTCAAAAATACCTATGTCTGTGAAACAAGGTCAAAATTATTTGCAATTTGGCTACCTCTTCTCAATCATGCTGATTCAGATACTTAAGCAGCCCAGCCACCTAACTGATCATTCTTTGTGCCTTACTGATCCATTACATCATACTGAAGTGTAGTCGGTTTTCTCTAGCTGTGCAACACACCTGTAATATTTCATTCTTATATGATTATAAGCAACAACTTCTCAGTGTTTAGTGACTGTATTTATATAACTATATACATTATTTCCTTTCTAGTCTGTCTTTCTAAATTAAAATTTATTTTTCAGTTTTTTGTTAAAGTTTGGTTTGAGATTAAATCCATTGTGTTAATATGGATAAGCATTTTTAATTTCCCTTTTGAAACAGAAACCATGAGCACAGAAACCATGAGCTGTCTCTTTGTACATAAGAATGGTTTTATTCGTTGACTGGTGTTTGATTAAAAGTGGTGATCTATAGGCAGTGCTACTTAAAAGGTGGATGAGGGGCTGACTGATTGTGCTACAAAGGTATCTAAAGTAAATGAAGCTAGAAGAAACCATCAAGAGATGAAAGTCAGCTGGAGTGAGAAAAAAAGAGCAAACCCAGATTAGGAAGTAGTTAGGTCTGAGTAAGAGTAGAAGATGGCACACATTCCTATACATTCTCAATTTACCACATGGCTCTTCAATTCATCACATGCAAATCACCACTACACATAGCCTTTATATTACGACTGGGTGCCATTCTAAAAATTAAAGTCTAGTTTCATTGCAAGTTTTTGGGCTTGATGCAGGAATTGTTGGGTGAAATTCTGTGGCCTCTGTTATGAAGGAGGTCAGACTAGGTGATCAAAATGGTTCTTCTGACCTTAAAATCAATGAATCTGTGAATGTGAAAAATGTATACACACACACTTCTTCTGATACAATGAGCATAGCTAACATTATTCACATTGAGCACACTCACTTCCTTCTACTGACACATTACAGCCCCTGGATTTCTTTTTCCCTTCTGTGGTCTCCTGGGCATAGATGGCCACTTCCATCTGCATCCCTAAAGCTGTTAATGTAATTTAGAAATAAACTAGTGTGATTTTCCTATATATAATCTTAGAAATGGGCCAAGGTCCAAGGTTTGGATTTTGAAAGACCTCATCAATAGGGTTTTGTGTTTGCAAAACCAAGGATTCAATGTTGTTCCTTTGGATAAAATATTCTGGCTTTCACCTGTTATTAACAATAAAAATACACACTTTTGTTCAAAGAAAAAACAGACTTATTTATCAACAAGTAAAATTGCTTGCTACTAAACTTTATCCTCAGAGAATTTTACATCTTGCACATTTTGATAGAAATATAAGCTCATTAACAGAATATATTTTAGCCAGACCATTACAACTTCATTTTGAATCACAGCTCATTAAAACAATTATAATCAAATGTTTCATTTTCTTTTTCCCTTGTGAGGAACAGCTGAAAAGGTTATGTTTGTTTTTCTTTATCTGAATCCCCAGGGCTATATAAACAGACTACATGGACTTGTTTGTGCTGTTTTTCCTTTATATGTAAGTGTGTTCTGGGTAATGTATGGCTGAGTTTTAGTGCTGTTCTCAGTGTCACCTATTAAGAGCTTTAGAGCGACACAGTGAAATCCTGACCCCGCTGATATCCACAGGAATTTTGCTTTTGTATTCAGTAGGGCCAGAATATCACTCAAGGTATGGCGAGTGGGGTTTACCATATTGTACCCTGTATAACAGATTCTGACTGGTCTAGTGAGCGTCCATCTCCTTGCACCACATGCAGAGACCAGTTGCGATCAAAGTCAGAGACACGGAGGATTTATGACCAATGGAACTGAAGTGGCACGAATGCTGGAGCACAGAGGGTGGCAGAAGTCCTACTATATTGTACATTTTTTCATAGTCCCATGAGGAGTTCTGGCTGCTGCACAACCGTCTGCATTTACACAGGCATGACTGTGGCTTAGAAACTACAAGCAACTCATTTTTATAGTGTGTCTGAATTATATCTACAGCTGATGTTGAGGTTAGTTCCGCTACAGAAACCAAGTTGAACCCTACGTTTGCAAAACACAAAAGGTTACTCTTTTGGGGCAGAGACTGTCTTTAGTTTTTCTGGTACACCAAGCACATTGTCATCAGTTAATAACAATATTAATTAGAAATAATTCCATGTGCTGTAGAAAATATACAAATACAATCCATTATATTATTGCAGTGCATCCCTAAGCACTCTACAATTCACAGAGAAAACATCCAAAAACAATTGAAACCAATTCTACCAAAGCAAATAATTCAAATTGCACATCAACAGGATTCACACAGACCGTTAGCGTGCAGCACTAAATTTACACCCCAGTTTTCCATGCAGTAGGTGCTTGTGTAGACATACCCCAAGTGTTCAGAGTCATGATTCAGGTCCTCAGAATCATAAGATTCACTTACAAATCATGAGATTATTTGTTTTTAAATGTTATTTTTTAATTTGTCTTGTGGTTTTTGAGCCTTGAGGTCACATTTTTAACTTTCTCTCTGCAATCATTAGGGCTAGAAACTTACTTTTATTTTTTAAATGAAAGATGAGATATGCAGATCATTAACTAACGGTAGCTGGGATCTTAATAAAAAAGCATCAAATATCACAAATATCACAATAAAAATCACAAAAGTTAGCCACACTGATTTGCAGATCCCCAGGTAGGAATCCCTCCCCTCGTAGTGATAAGTGTAATATAAATGCCTAGATATATTATTAATATCAGCTGAATCCGATTATCAATCTATTCATCCAGCCCGACTAGATATATTTTTCCTGTTCAGTTCACAGATCATTTTCTAAATTGTGAACCTTTGTGTAAACACAGAATTCAGCTTGTGTGTTCTCCTAGTAAGAAATAGGAAGGCTCTTTTAAACAGGCTTTTCATGTCTGCACTTGAGAATTGTTTATAATATGTGTGAGTATTTCTGAATTCTGAAAACAACCCCCAACAATCTAGTTTCCTACAGAGTCAGCCTGCTTTCAAATACCCATGTATCCATATGTAAAATATATTTTGAGTTTGATCAGGAAGATCACTGTCTCTTGGCTTTTCTTTTCTTTTTTTTTTTTTAATTGTAGAAGAAACCAAGGGATCTCTGAAGGGCAACTCAATGGTTCATATGACTGCCATTGAAACTAATGGAATTGGCAGTTCTATTCATTTTGGGTGGCAACAAACCTGACTGGTTTTGTATAGATATCTTTTACACTGACAACAGGTTAAAGCTTTGTTGGAAAAGTAACACACTATTAATGGACAGCAACTGAACATTAAAAATTGTACTATCTCTAACTATAACCCAGTCAATCCATTATCATAAAACCAAATACAAAATCCAAGCATTAGGATTGCTGACACTAAAATGAATAGAAATGATACTTTGCAATTAGAATGAATTTCCTCTGACACCTTCCAGCTGCAAACCTGTGAACTAGTGGACATTAAACTTATTTCAAATTTGAATTAGTTTAACTATCAGGGTAAAGCTGTCAGTTAAGCTGTCAGTCATCCTGACTAGGCTGTCAGGGGAGATATGAGAAACAGCTACAGACATGGGGAAGGAGAAGTGAAGCTCTGAGGCATAGTGCTATTGGTTCTGCACAGTGAGCAAGTCGATTTCCCATGGTCATATGGATATGTGATACATACTCTGTGAAACACCATGTTGTGTTGCATGATGCAGTATGTGTAGATTTCCTAGTGTCCTTATCTAGGAGGGGTGACAAGCCTCATCAAGGGGTGTTCCAAGAGGGTCAAGAAGAATGACTATTGCTCCCCTTCCGAGACTTTGATGCTGCTTTGTTTTCACTATGGCAGTCACAGAGCTGCAGCAGCATCTGCGTGTACCATAGTCCCCCTCTGCAAGGCAAAGGTAGATGGACCTGAGTAGTCACTGACCGAATGGCTTCTCCCTGCCCAGGCCCACTCCGAAAGTGTCTCTATGGCAGTGCAAAAGGAGCCTCTCTACTCCCTATGCAGTAGGTGTCATTCTGTAAGAATGTGGATGGACCTGCAAGGACCAAAGTCATCCTCCATATTGGAAGCTGGACAGCAGGGAGCTGCAGGCTGAAGTCAATGCCTGGCTGTGTCTGCAGCTGTATTAGAGTCAAGTAATCTTGGAATAACACAACACAAGTGTTAAATACAAGCTCTCTGTGCCTTAATAAAGAGGGCAACACACATGGGGTGCACAGAACCCCTGTACAGCATTCTGCCACTCATTCACACATGCATTCAGGGCCCTTCATGCCTGCAGAGGGATGGGATTTGCCTCATAGCAATTAGCTTTACCTTCAGAATATCGGTCTCGCTCGTCTTTTCTTGGTTTTGAGAAATGTAGCATAGCATTCACAAACACTGAGATTATTTAAAAACATAAAATGCAAATATTGCGAAGCCTGAGTGTTTAAAACTCAGGACTCAAGCCACACAAAATGATGATACTGGCTTATACAAAAGAGTTTTAAATATTGTAATAAAAGTTGGGTTGTTTTTACTCACCTTCAGGTTTTAGTGTATTTAAGATACACTTCAGGTAAAATTCTCTGAAACCTTGAGGCCTTAAAAAAAAATTTTAATGAAAGCTCAAGTCTCACAAAATTATGTGGTTCCAGAAGCTGGCAATACTGTAAGGTAATATCCATATATTGAAATATTTTGTTCTGTTTCAAGAACTCTAATGCACACATACACAGTCAACCAAGGACCCCTGTACCAGCCAGAGTGACCAAGGATGATAGGGTGACACCAGAATAATACTTGCACATTTCATATCCTATAGGCACTTTAATTAAAACTAGACTCCACATCTTGGTTTTGAAATAACACAAGCAATTCAACACTGCAAGTAAGAAAGCAAGCAAGCAAGCAAGAAATTTAGCTTTCTATTCGGCAAAGTTTATACTGGTGGGTATAAAATATATCATAATCAAGATTTATTTGTACAAACCATTTTAGTGGGAAAATGGGACCTCTAAAGTGTGGATTCAATTAAGAGGCATGGAAGACTTTGTTATCCTTGTGTTAGACCTGACTAGCATCTGTATGCATTGTTAGTCAAACATAATATCATAATCGTAAATAATGCTCATTCCTCATGGAAGGCTGATTCCAACCTAAGCCATTGGCTCTCTGTGCTTCTTCTCTATTTGCAACTGCTTGATAGCCAAAGTAGCATTAGTATAGATTAAATTGCAGGCGAATACTAACTTATGAACTCTCTTCGTACTGCATTAGATTGTGTGGCATTTTTGCCTCTTATCTAGAAGCCTTAATAATGCATTAGATGACCAAAGTTTCAAAAGAATTTGTTTGAGCTTTCTTTGGCTTCATCTGCGGTTCCCAATGAGCAATGCATCATCCAAACACATTATAGAAATTAGACCTTGCATTCCATTATGTATTCAGACATTTATAGTAGTATGATAAACCTGTCTGTACCTCTGGGAGTTGGCTTTATAAATCAATGCTTTCTGTAAAAAGATTACATTCCCACTGGAAATTATTGGGGTTCTATATCTTGTTTCTGTACTATATTTGAAGAAACACTGGGGGAGGTCGGGAAAGGAAAATTCAAATGTTTTGATTAAGACAAAATATGTTTTTGAAAGAAAAGTGAAATTGCTAGATTTTATACTAGAATTCTTCACTACTCGGGTGATTTTGACAGAATATTTGGCTCTTTGTAACCTCTCAGATACTACAGTAAAGGATGAGTATCTGAGCACCGCACAGTCATTAATGTATTTATTCTCCAGATAACCCTGTGAGGTAAAGTAGTAGTAGTTAGAATGCTCCCATTAGTATAAATTCATAGTCCAGTGGCTTGAGCAGGAAAGAGGCAAAATGGAGGTGTTTCCAAGGCTTTTTATAGCTTCTGCCATTTGTGGGGAAACCCATTGTTTCAAACAAAGCTCTGTGTGGAAATTTACAGGTAAAAGATGGGGTTTGGAATCACATGGGCAAGCCACATGTCCATGCATAATTTTGCTTAGTCACAGCAGGAAATCATTACCTATACCTCAGACAGTACATTTGCAGGACAGTCCATTCAGTGTTGATGGGTGTCTCCCATGGTCCATTGTCAGTTATGTGTTTCTTAATTTGAATAGTCCCTCCAAGATGTTCAGGCTAAATACCTTGTGGGCGTTACCCCAGGAGCAAACATTTGAAATCCAGGTATAGAGACGATACTCATAACTTCAAATATAAAAATGATACATGCATACAAATAACAATCATATTCAGCAAATCATAATCTTTCCATGGACACCTTACTTGAAAACCTTTTTGTACAAGATTTGTTGCAAATATATAACAGTGGTTGCAACAATGGTCTATATGGTCATATTTTAATCAGATAATGTCACACATGAGATGGGAAGAGCGGGCAAAGATACTCCTTTTTATTCCTAATAAGGAATAAGCATCTTGTTCCCCAGCAGCAGGGCAGGGCACTCTCCCAGAACTCTCTTGAATGCTAGGAAAGGGCCTGGCTAGTACATTTGCTGGTGCACTAAGGTTTCAAGGCTGGTTGGTGGGTCTGGTCTCCTAGTCCTCCTACGCGTATACTGTGATGTGCAGCACACACTAAAGGGGCCATACACTGCACCTGCTCTGTTTGGAGCAGAACTAAGGTTTATCCCTTTAAAATTATTGTAATATAATTTGATAGACCCAGGACTGCAGAAAGTTAATCTAATGCACAAACTGTTAGAGTGTGAAGCAGGCAGCTGTTTTGCCCTAAATTGTTTGAATTTTTGGATTACCTCAGATTACTAAAGGATGCTTTAAAAATTACTTCTGCCTACAGTGCAATGGGGAGGTGGGTGTTTGTCTGTTAGCTCCCTCTTGGAGAGCTGCACCAACTTCGCTCAGTTCCCTTTATATCATCACACGCAATTCTGTGCTGGTCAATCCTTGTTAAGACCCAAGCCTTGCTAGCCATGTCCTCGCTAGTCTCTATCACCTTAAAGATGGTGGGGAGTCAGTATTTCCATGGCTTTAGCAAGGGGGCTAATCATCCCTACATCTTCTCCCAAAGCCCCTGGCTGGAGCAGGTGTGGAACCCAGGCCCACCCTCTGCAGTAGATTCCCACTCAGGGCCCTTTTTTTGAGCAGGCAGAGCCAATCTTTCTCAGTCCCTTGCTGCTCCCTTAGCTACTTCCTACATTACCTCTCCTGTAGGCTCCAGCCTCTTGTCCTGCTTCTGTCTCTTTCCAGCGTTGGTTTGTGTCATAAATATAAAGGGAAGGGTAACCACGTTTCTGTATACAGAACTATAAAATCCCTCCTGGCCAGAGGCAAAATCCTTTCATCTGTAAAGGGTTAAGAAGCTAGGATAACCTCGCTGGCAACTGACCAAAATGACCAATGAGGAGACAAATTCAAAGCTGGAGGGGTTGGGGGGAAACAAAGGCTTTGTCTGTCTGTGTGATGCTTTTGCCGGGAACAGAAAAGGAAGGGAGTCTTAGAACTTAGTAAGTAATCTAGCTAGATATGCGTTAGAGTCTGTTTTGTTTAAATGGCTGGTAAAATAGCTGTGCTGAATGGAATGTATATTCCTGTTTTTGTGTCTTTTTGTAACTTAAGGTTTTGCCTAGAGGGATTCTCTATGTTTTGAATCTGATTACCCTGTAAGGTATTTATCATCCTGCTTTTACCAAGGTGATTCTTTTACTTTTTCTTCAATTAAAATTCTTCTTTTAAGAACCTGATTGCTTTTTCATTGTTCTTAAGATCCAAGGGTTTGGGTCTGTGTTCACCTATGCAAATTGGTGAGGATTTTTATCAAGCCTTCCCCAGGAAAGGGGGTGTAGGACTTGGGGGTATATTTTGTGGGGAAGACGTCTCCAAGTGGGCTCTTTCCCTGTTCTTTGTTTAACACACTTGGTGGTGGCAGCATAAGGTCCAAGGACAAAAGGTAAAAGTTTGTACCTTGGGGAAGTTTCAACCTAAGCTGGTAAGAAGAAGCTTAGGGGGTCTTTCATGCAGGTCCCCACATCTGTACCCTAGAGTTCAGAGTGGGGAAGGAACCTTGACAGTTTGTCTGGCAGCTTCTCACCAGTCTGTTGAAGACATCCTCTCTGCAGTCCCTCTGCCTCTGTGGCAACCACCCTGCCCTCCTGCCTTGCAGCCCTTTTATCCTTATAGCTACTGTGGGGCTGCCAACCAGCATGGCTGAGCAGGCAGGCAGTTGCTTCATTAACCCTTTGGCTGCTGAACCAGCATGTCCTGTACAGACTCCATGACAGACCTCCCCTCTTTGAATGTAAGTAGGAGTGTTCCCTGTAAAAGTGTTGCTCCATCCTTCCTGGTGGAAGAAATCCACATTCTTATTCTGATGGCTGAGCAATATTCCCCTAAAAAGGAGTAAGGCTGCTGGCCGATATACTATCTCAGAATTCTTCATATGGCCCTTCATATGGTTCCGCCACTTCAGTGGAGTTACCAATCGGAAGGGGTTGCCTAGTGAATAACAGTATAGTGCAGAGGTGGGCAAACTATGGCCCGCAGGACCATCCTGCCTGGCCCTTGAGCTCCCGGCCGGGGAGGCTAGTCCCCGGCCCCTCCCCTGCTGTTTCCCCTCCCCTGCAGCCACACTGCCACAAGGGCAGCCCTCTGGGTGGCGGGGCTGTGCGCTCCTGCAGGGCAGAGCAGCAGTGTGTCTGGCTCTGGCCGGGCGGCGCAGCTGCCAGACATGCTGCTCTGAGCAGCATGGTAAGGGGACCGGGACAGGAGCAGGGGGTAGTCAGGGGACAGGGAGCAGGGGGCGGTTGGATAGGTGCAGGAGTCGGGGGAGCTATCAGGTAGCAGGGATGTGGATAGGTGTCAGGGGGGCAGTCAGGGGACAGGGAGCGGGGGGGTTGTTTAGGGGGTGGAGGCTTGGGGCGGCGTTAGAGGTGGGGGGTCCCAGGAGGGGGCAGTCAGGGGACAAGGAGCAGGGGGGTTGGATGGGTCGGAGGTTCTGAGGGGGGCAGTCAGTGAGTGGGAAGTGGGAGGGGGCAGATAGGGGGCATAGCCAGGCTGTTTGGGGAGGCACAGTTTTGCAACCCCAATGTGGCCCTCGGGCCAAAAAGTTTGCCCACCCCTGATGTAGTGTCTCAATGATCCACTTTATCACAAGACACTCCTCAATTATCACGTAGGTTCTTTTGCCAGGAAGTAACTTCTGGCTTAAGTATAACAGCGGATGTTCCTCTTTGTCATAGTCTATGGGAATGTCTGAGGCATCACTGTGGAGTATAAAGGGCCTCTTGAAGTCTGGGTTGTAGGACTAGGTTGGCTGCATAGAATCTCATTACCGTGTTTGGAATGCTACAATGAGCTGCCAAATGCCATGCATTTTACTTAATCTGTAAGAGGTGTCGCTAACATGGCAAACACTGGTATGAATTTTCTATAATATCCTGCTAGGCCTAAAAGGGACCGGTTTTTTGGTTGGGGGTGTGTGAGACAGACTCGCAAGGCCTGCACTTTATCGACTAAGAGTCTGATCATCCCATGTCCCAGGAGATACTCTAGGAATCGTGTCTCCTACTTGCCAATAGCACATTTGGTTGGGTTTGCCATCAGCCTGACAGCCTTTAAAGAGTGTAGAACAGCTGTCACTTTCTCTAAGTGTCACTCCTAGTCTTGGCTGAATATTATTACATCATCTGAAAAGATGGCCTGAGATTAAATCTGGTTTCATTTATAAATTAGATGAATTTGATAGTCTCAGCGTAGTCTCCAGCAGACACTAATTTGCAACTAAAAACCACCACAAAATCCAGCACTATTGGCATCCAGGGAATGCCCAGTGAGGGAATGAGAACCAAGAACTTACAGCTCAAGGTGGAGATGCATAAAAATATTGAAAACACAAGTGGAAAAAACCTGCTAGTTCATCTAACTTAAAGGTCCACACTCTGTGAAGTGAATGCACAGATGGGTAAACTTTCACCATGTTTTATGCCCACAATGACAAAATGCTTCTTTTGATTGACACAGCCAACAAAAGCACCCAGAAATACTCAGGCCAAGAGAAATAAAAAGGTCATCTCTCTCTCCCACAGTGACTTTGGCTTCAACAAATTTCTGTCTCCACATGAACTTTACTTAATCCACTGGTTTGAACAAAGTTCTTTAAGACTAAAATGGCCCCAGTACTGCAATTCCATCCTAGGCCAAGCATATGGCAGCTGAGGGACACTCAATGGATCTGGACCCCCCCGCAAAGTTGGGGTAGAACATTGATATGTTTATGATACAAGGCCATCAACATGAAGGATAAAAGCTTCAGTTACATATATAACCACCTTATATTTCACTGTATCACAATATGTTCAATGGTTTTACTTGGAGAGAAATCTTTTTTGTATTCTTCTACTTAGAAAAGAAAGGCTTCACATGCTATTACTAATCTCCTTAGATCTTCAGTCCCTTGTTCACGTAGTTATTGTTTTCTGCCTACATTTTACATTTTGAATATAAGCTATTTACTATTCTAGCATTAGGAACCCATCAATGCCTAAATTTGATAGGTTAATTTGATCAAACAGATTTCTCTTACACTGTTCATTCAGTCTGAGATTTAAATGCAGGAAGTCTTGGAAATAAAACCTGCAATCTGAATCCTATTTGAAAATCAATAATCTTTACTCTTTGTGCCAGTTCATTACAATTAGAGATGTAGCACAATATGGATAAGGACTCAGGAGGTTTAACATCTGTGATATCAATTCCCTTTCATGCCTTTTTTAATTTTTTATTTTATATTACTAAATACTCCCAAGAGATACAAACCAATACTAAACAGGCCAGACTGGGATGCTGTACCAGCACTATGGCACAAAAGTAATTCTATGTATGCAGCCTTAAAACCATAAACATTAACCATTTGATACATCTCTGTATATGGATTCATAAGGCATATAATAAAGTGAGGCTGTAAGGAGAGCCCTCTCTCTGAGAAGCAGCCTGAGGAAAGACTGAGAAGGAGAGAAATCCAAACAGGCTTCTCCAGGGAGAAGGTAGAGGCCTAGCCAGAGTCTCTCTGAACCCCTCAGGAGGGGAAGTGTGGCCAGCTCCTGGATCGTGAGGTGGACCGAGTCACAGAAGGACAATCTAAAGCTCAACAAAATGGCTGCCAGCTGAGCCCAGCCAGACTGAAGGTTTGGCTTTTGTGTTCATTAGTGTAGGACTTTGGGAAGGGACTCTGTGTTCTCAGAAGGGGCAGGACAAAGCTATGTCCACAGTAGGCCAAAGGACAGTGGGGGGAAACTGAGGCAAGGGTGCTGTATGACATATCCAGCACCGTTGCCTCAGTTCGCCCTCCCCGTCCTTTGACCTACTCTGGCCACATCCAGCAGAGAGGAGAGGGGGGATTTGGGATGGCAGCTTGAGACATGAGACCTTTCATCTGAAAAGCTCTAGCATCCCTATTCTTTGGTGCACAGCCAGCCTTAAAGGTGGGCTACATGCGCGAGTGCTCAGGGCACTGTGGTTAGAGGGTGCCATTTGAGTGCCACAAGTTGACAGGCCTGGGCTGCTGGAGCAGAGAGGTGAGTGCGGGCTAGCCCGGGTCTGGAGACCTGGCAGGGGCCAGGTGATTCTGCCCTGAGCTGCCAGCCTGGCGGGGAGGCGCAGGCACCAGGGTTTGCCCCTTCAAAGCCAGCGGGCCAGCCCCAGGTCCCCCTTTCCCATGGGCATGGTAGTGACGGGGCGTATGACCAGGGGAGTCCTTGGGCTCAGAAACTCCTCCCCGGCAAGCCCAGCAGCTGCCACTCTCCGGCTCGGCTGCCCAGTTCTGAAGGCAGTGCTGCTGCCAGCAGCACCACAGACATAAGGGTGGCACTGCACCCCACCATGCCAACCTTCTGCACTGCTGCTAGTAGCAGTGCTGTCTTCCGACCTGGGCACCGCCACTCTCTGGTGGTCCAGCTGGCGCTTAATATTTGCCGGAGCTTGCTGGGGCTGAGCCCCAGCTCCTCTTTCATTACAAATTAAGCACAAAGGGAAGACTGTGGGGGCCTGGGAGATGGACGAGTGTGCTTCGGGACCCTGCGAGGTCCAGAGGAGCCGAAAAACAAGTTTGCCCAGGGCATCCTTTTCCATGAGTCTGGCCCTGCTTTGAGTCATGGAAGTGAAATTTGACAATAGGGAGATCTTTGCATTAGGCCTTTTGCCAGCCCCAGGAAATCTGCCAAACTTTGGCCAAGTTATATGCCTTTGAAAAATCACAGAGTGCATATGTTCAGTGGTCATTTCTTTGGTTCTAGCCGCGTAAAATCTCCAGATTCCAACCTCATTGAGCAAACATGCCGCCTCTCCACAGTTCTTATTTCTGACCAGACTGCACGTGCGCCATCTCCCCTAGGTTCCATCTAGTCCAGGGCTATAGGGTAAAGAGGAATATACCTTCTGAGGTATATTTCTACCTTTACTATAAAATCCTGATTCACCCCCAGCACAGAGTCCATCCTGAGTGCTGAATGAGACAGGAGTGTCCTGTGGAAAAAATAGCATGTGATCATGTAACTAAACACTGTATCACACTGTATATGCACAAGAAGGCCAAGTTAAGTGGTGCTCACTTTGTTCTATGTTTTAGGAGCTGCCGCAGCAGTATGTATGTAACTAGGACTTTCATGTTTGTATATACGTAATAAACTTGGTTATTTGGGACCCAGCTGTGCCTCTGTGGTTTTTTCATATTTTTGTTAAGTAAAGATCAAAAGACACAACATATACTGTACATGGTAAAGAAAGGATATAAGGAGAAGAAATGTAGATGTTGTAAAAATCTCACGGGCACTTTTCCAAGACACAAAGCACAAGGTTAGAGATTTCTTATGTCCCTGAAAATAACATTATGTACCTTCTGCAGAGCCAGAATAATGCCAGGGTTTGGCTTCTGTTACTTAAATGTCTAGATAGTGGAATTATCTCACTTACTAGTGGCTTTCACAGTTTTTATTATCTTCAGTACCTTCAGCTACAAGGGCCTCAAGAAGCAATTTTAACTTTCAAATGACTTATGTAACCATTTAACTCTAAAGGGGCCTTTTGTTTTTCATATCTGCATATGAAGAGGTTTTTCTTTTAATCTTCTTCCCCCAACGTTAGAGATTTTTGGCAGACAGGTGGAGGAGGTTGTTATTTTTTTCTGAAGAGTTAAGATCCCATTGTCTAATGGGTGGAGTGTCTCTGGATAGAAGAATATTATTTCTGAGGTCAGAACTTGTTCCCGGGAATTTTAACAACTATAACACAGATAAATTGGACACAGATCTGTGGCTCTCATACCCACCATAAACCTTTCATATTTTCTGTTCATTGTCTTGTACACAGATCTAATCAGTCAGCAAAAATTAAGGGTGCATTTTAGCGGTGCAAAGACATCAGGAGCTGACTATTAGAGATGCTTTCAATACCATATTCATTTCCATTGGATTGTAAATATATAAGTGAAATGAGGGGCTGCATTGACATACCTGCCTAGAAAATATAAACATAGTTGTCAAAAAATTTCATTTTTCTTAGAAAACCCCCAAACCACTCTTTTTAATAAAAAGCTGAAAAATTTGACAAAACAGAAAAAAAAATGTTTTGTTAAAATATTTTCATGGGAAAAAATAGTTTCCTGACCAGCTCTACCGAAGACAATTTCTTTGAGGCAAATGATGAAATCTCCACGCAGGCAAAATTCTCGTTGGCTTCAATGGAAGTTTTGCTTCAGTAAAAACTGAAGCCAAATTCTGCTTTTGGTAACCCTGCTGTAAATTATTCAGAACACAGTTTACCCCAGAATACAGAACTCATTTAGTTTGGCTCTCCACAACAAATGCAATGAAACATACACTATTCCCAATGCACAAAAACACTTTTAAAAGATTAATATTTCAAAAAACCACTGTCAAATCTCCTGGTATCTACTAATCTTTACAGATTGGAAAATAATCATCTGGTTCAGTATGATCCCATGTACTGCAAAAAAATAAAAATATCTTCCCATCTGTCAGTTAAAAATGCTAGCTTGAAATGAGAAGTTCACTTGCAGGTAGTTCTGCTTATACTTATTTCTTATATGTAGCTGAACATATTTACTTGTCTGTCATAAATACAAAATCAACTGCATGCAACAACCTATGTGAAATCACAAAAAAGTTGAATTAATAATTCCTTTATCAGATATTTGCTTAACAGTTCTCCGTACGCACGCATATGCCGTTGATAGCAGTCTGAATCCATTTATTCTTTTAAAACTTTTATCCCTTTATCAGTTGTTGGCTAATGGAGTATTTCATTTAACATATATCATTTGCAAGACCTTACAATAAAAGTATTCTTTTTACCAATTTAGTCTTTTTAGAAGGTAATAATTTCTGTATGTTTCTGTAGTTAGCAATTACTGATACCTTTAGTATTAATCTAATCAGGCTTCAGTTAGATATTATGTAATCATTTCTTTTGCTTCAAGCATTCAGTGAGACACTGCCTTTTGCATATTTTACTTAGTCATATTAACATGCAGAAGATAAAATATAACAAAAGACAAAATGTGCTTCCAGTGTTTGCATTTCTCTCCCTATTTTCCCAAACACATGTTCAGACTATGAAACAAAAAATAGTTATACTCTAATCATGTCCATATTTAGCATGTAGTGAACCGTAAATTTAGATGACATTAAATATTCATATAGCCTGTTGTTTTAAAACCCCTTTTTCTCCAATGCTTTGTTTCAACTGCTAAATCAAAATACTTTGTTTTAAGAAGGCTTTTGGTCACTGTATCACTGGTCACAGGTGCGACAGACTGACAATATCTTGTTATATTATGGTATTAAGATAAGGTTTAACTTAATTTGATAAACTTTCAGATTTGAGTTAATACCTTTAAGGTACGTTATTTTAAAAATGCAACTGTGTATGTGTTACTGTGGCATTGTATGTACCTTCTCTACTAGGGAAGGGGGATGCTAATGTACTTCCTCTGATATCAACACTTTGAAGCCACCCCCCTGCAGAGCTATGCATATACTAGTTCAAACTGGACACTTCAGGGATCAATGGACAAAGAAAGGTTTTCTGGATAAATAGGCTGGTTTTAAACTGTCTAAGGGGCCTTCTTCCTGATCCAGCCAATAGACAGGACCTCTGGTCCACGGAGGGCCCCAATCCTTTGGGAAGGGGTAGAAGGGCTGGGCCTACTGAGGCCTCATAAGACTCTGCTGTTCTAAGCTGAAGCTGTGATGAAATTGTAACCAAAAGAAATCCCCTTGTGTGAGAAGGGGTTGAAGGACTGCTCCTGCCAGAATCCATGTTAGGGTGAACTTTGGTAAATTCATTAGCATGTGTAGATTCTCTTATTGGTTTTAATATGTTTTCTCTTCAATGCTTTTTATCTTAAGAATAAAGTAAACTTGCTTAGGAAGTGCTGTGTGGTACCTTATAACTGCAGCAATTACACCTGTTAACAGTCTCTGAAGAGAAACCAAGCAGGTCTCTTTGGGCTACCTGTGTGCACTGGGAAATACACAGTGAAGGCAGAGACCTGTGCAGCCTGGAAATACCCCAATCAGAAGGGAGAAGAACACATTTCTCCACCCCAGAGAGGCAACAGCTGGGGCGCTGAGAGGGGGTACCCTTGCTGGGCCACTGAGGGGAAATATGGGTGCAGTTGCTCTGAATTTGTGGCCCTTATCACATTCCAGGAACTGCAGCCTCTTTTTCGTGACTCAGCTTTCCAGCCATGTCAATATGTGGTTTCGCCTTTGGGAGTGAGTCAAAGTCCTTCCACCCAAATGGTCTCAGGCAGCCTTCTCTAGCAGTGCCCTGAAGGTACCAATTCCCCAGTGGTGGGTAGGGGAACCCGGGCCCGCCCACTACTACATCTGGCAACTGTGGCTGCTTTCCCTCAGATCCAGTTGCTCCTTCCCTGGACTCCTTCTTACAGCTTCTGGTCCTGTCCCCCATCCCACTTTACGTATCAGTTCAAATTCCCTCCTCCCAGGGCATAACTACAGACTACTGAAGCCTCAAACACACCTCCCTACTCCCAGGGAGTGACTGCAGACTAGTTCTCTGCAGACTCCTTTCTACTGCCAACTTCCAGGCTTTATAAACCTGGCCCAGCTCCTCCCCCAAGTGGACTTCATCAGCCAATTAGGCCATAGCTCTCCCTAACTTTCCTCCAGGTGCAGCCTAATTGGCCTAATTTACCACTGTGGGCACTGTGCGGCGTAGACACCCCATCATAGGCATTCTCACTGGCAGATGACAAGAAAGACAAAATACTGCAAAGTTACCAGCAAGGAAGGGAGAGTGTTTTATTCTTTATTCACATATATATTCTGCCCCTGTGATTTAAAAGGTTATGAAAGTGTTCCCTTCCCCCTAATAAAGATTTCCTTGGTTGTACACAGTGTTGGAGTGTTTGCAAATGGGGAAGTTCTGCCTCTTAGGGGGATCCAGGGAGGATACGTTTAGTTTTCCCAAGTTTCTGAGTGGGGGCACAAAATGGTTTGGTGATTTATCATGGGATCCTAGATCATATTGCTGCCATGACCAGCTGGCAGAGGGTTATGTTAGTGAGACGATTCTCTGGGATCGGCCCCAGACTTAAACGGATTGCTTTATATAAAAAATTGGGGAAGGGATTCTCAGGTCATGCTGCACATTCCTTTCATTCAGAATTACTGGTGAAAATCAGTTCAGTTTTTTTGTGCTTCCGCTCAGTGTTAAAACACTTTCAAGTGTGCCAGTGAGGAGAGTCCCCATTTATTCAGAGGATTTAGAGCCTCAGACTACACTTTATCAGCCATAGCTCCCTCCCCATCTACAAGGTTTCATTTCAGAAGACAGTTTTGTTGCCAAACGCTAGCCCTTATTATTAAATCCTGCTATAGAGAGGTAAAGGCATGGGCGCTGACCCTATGGGTGCTCCACGACTGGAGCACCCACAGAAAAAAAAATTAGTGTGTGCTTGGCACCCACCAGCAGCCAAACTTCCCCTGCCAGCACCTCCTGCCTGCCGGCTGCCCTGATGATCAACTCCTTCCCCTCCCTCCCAGTGCCTCCTGCCTGCCACAGAGCAGCTGTTCCCCGGAGTACAGGAGGTGCTGGGAGGGAGGAGGACCATGGACAGGGCACATTCAGGGGAGGGGATGGAACTGGGCAGGAAGAGACAGGGAAGAGGCAGAGCGGGGGCAGAACGGAGGTTAGAAGGGGTAGGGGTGGGAGGTTGGGGGAAGGGGTGGAGTGGGAGCGGGGCCTGGAGCTGAGTGGGGGTTGAGCACCCCCGGGGAAAGTTGGAAGCAGCCCCTGTAGATATAGGCCATCCCATATATGCCAGACTCTAATCTCTTTTCTCTTGAAATAAGTGTGTGTGCCAAACTTTGTAGGATTTTTAAAGGGACAGCAGCGTGTCATCAAACGGAGAGTCAAGAGGCCACCTTCCTAATACCACTTAGATAGTCCTGATATTAGATAGATAGATTGCTTTGTAACAGAGATCAGATCAGAGAAAGCCTTGAACCATCATCTATATGTTTTATCTTTGTGAATAGAGATTTAAATACCCTCTGTTCTATTTCTGTATAAAATAAGGCTAAGTTACCTTTGCCTTGCAGATATAATTGTCTTCTATAAAAGAGAAAAATGTATACATTCTAAAGTAAATATAACATCTTTTGACATAGTTTTGGACCACCTACCCAGTGAGCTATGGGACCCAATACTCTAAACCCAAGATGTGTTTAGATCACTGAATAAAGCTTTTGCCTTTTTACACATTTTGCATTGTTTAATAGAAGCAATATGAGCTGGTTTTGGACTACCTAGAATTCTTTGGCTTGCTCTTTTGTCCAGCCTATGATGCAGTTATTGTTTTTCCTGATATAAAATCCATTTTAAGTAAAAGGATACTATCTACTAATGTATTTCTGAAAACAGACGTCCAATTTAGTAAAGGAAAGAATGTTGTCTATTTTTAGTGCTACATAACTTTTTAGTACCTGATATTAGGTCCAAAACTGCCCTGGAGTGTAGAATTGTTAAACAGAGTAATACAAGAACCTTTTTATTAGAACCTGCTTTTCTTCCTTACCTAAAAATCAGAATTGCTGTCAACCTGATCTTGCAGATACTTGATTCTGACCCTAGAACTTATTACTGCAAAAGCGGTCCCATGTTCTTACAATACTAAGGCCTATGTTTAGCCTTAAATGTTTGAAGGATCAGGCCATATGTAAGCTTATTATTGCTTGGTGTCACTCTCTGATGGGCTCTGCAAGAAT
Organism: Natator depressus; assembly: GCF_965152275.1. NCBI lineage: Eukaryota > Metazoa > Chordata > Testudines > Cheloniidae > Natator > Natator depressus. The sequence continues at coordinate 56,624,225 of NC_134238.1, forward strand.
GATCTCAATAGTTCTGGCAGGTGAATTCAAGTCTAGGGTCATGCAGACCGGATGGGTAACTATAGTTTAGGGCCTGGGAGGGTATATTTCAGTTCTCGCCTTACTCTACCCTTATTGTCTTCTATGCGGTGAAAGCAAATGCATTATAACAGGACATTAGGCATTATCAATGCTGTGTGTCTAACTTTTCGTCAACCACAGTCCAAATAACTGGCAACTTGCCAGCAGTGTAAGAGCTGTTCCTCATTTGCATAAAAGAAAAAATACTACATCTGCCCTAATCTTTAATACAGAAACACTGCCCATGGAGACCTATGGTTTCTGTGAACTGCAACTCGCTATTTTTAAAGATGGGAGAGACCACAGGATGCATTTTAGAGTTTGATGAGCAGCGTCTGGCCATACTTTGGACATCTCTGCTTTAAGTGTAAATAAAAGAGGTGAACTTGAGTGAAACAGATCTGTTTCGAATACTATGAGCTACATCCTCAGCCGGGCTTGAGCCCCTTTGTGCCACCACAAGTAGAGATCAGAAAGCAACTTACCTGGCCAGCTGAGGATTCCCTGGTGTGGGAGACTCCCCAGGTATTGTGCAATCAGCATGACCAGCTGTGACCACTTTACAGTCTCCCGGTGTTGGACATGTAACTTACTCATTAATTGATACAATGCTCATTGAAGTCTATGGGAATCTTTGACTTCATTAGCTTCCATGATCTTTAGATTAGGCTCATAGACTGGGAGGAGCACAGCCTCTACCATAGCACAAATTCGTATCATGAATTTACTCATGAAACAAGAGAACTCTACTACATGACTTTTTTTAAATTATTTTTGATCTCCTGAGAAAAGAACTGTAAATGAAGCAAAATGTCTCAATCAGAGTAGATTTTTTTTATCCAGTCTTTTATTTCCCCTGGTTCTCAGTTCCATGGTCCCTTGAGAAGAGGCAGAGTTTATGCTCCACATTGCTTTTCATCTTATTTATTCACTTTTGTTTTATAATCGTAACAGCAAAGTTAGCTTGCTAGATGCCTTTGTTGTGATGGGTTAGTTATGGTGGTAGTAGGACAAGACCCTAACACATAAGCCCTTGTTTCAGAGGCCTGGTATGAGGCAGGACCAGCTCACAGAATCTGGCAAGAACAGGGCTGATATTGCAGAAATACACATTCCTAAAAAGTGGTAAGTACAGAGTACTCATGCAAACACATCTCAATATCAATTGGTATCAAAACATCCAAATATCAAGGATGGCACAAAAACATTCCCCAAGAATAACAAACTGACCTCTCCTAAAAGATAAGGTCAGGATAACAGCACATAGCTTGTTTATATCAGGGTATAAAGACGTATCTTAAAGAAAGTATCTTTGGCCAGCCAAGAGGGGCAGTGGAAAGTCCCACCACTGACTGAGCTGTGTCCATTGTCACGGGCATGCATGTCTTAGTATCCTCATAGAGTCTGCCAGGTGCTATTACTGTGCTTCGTCAACAATAAACCTGACTGGGTGCCTTCGTACCTTAATGGATCTTGTGGTCATTGGGCGGTTCACTCAAGGTTTGCTGTGCCAACTGCCTGTGCAGAGCTTGGACAGCACACAGGGAAAATCCACATGCAGCCAAACATCTAACCACAATGGTTTTGTGTCCCTAAGCTTTCTCAGGCCTTTTAAGGGTAAGCTTAATTTTGAAAGTATTTGTTCAGTGATCTGAATATACTGCTAGGTATCCTTCCCTCTCCCACTGCCAAGCCATGGCAGGAACTTACTCAGCTTAGCTCACCTTTCTGTAGTGGAGTCAAGGTCCATTCATGCTAAGCAGCCACACAGTCATGGGCAGTGGATATAATAAGTTAGGGGAGGCTCTGTCTCCCCTGGCGCTGCTGCTGCCACCGGATGACTGGCTGCATGGTTTTGGGGAGAAGTTTTTGATTTCTTTTGCCCCATGCAGGTTCCAGGGCAGCTGAGGAGGCGGAATGTGCTATTCAGCTTCCTGGATTCATCAGAAATCTCCCTGGACTCCAGAGAGATTACTGATGAACCCAGGAAGCTGAGTAACACATGCTGCCTCCCTCCTCAGCCACCCCGGAACCTGCATGGAGCATATCAAAGCTTCTTTGGAGGAGAGTGTGACGTTATTGACTTGAACTGGGACCATATAGTTGTTGCAACCAAGGTCCCATAGTGGCACCAAATCTTGTATAAAAGGGGTCAAATAAGGTGTCTAAGACAAGGTTATGGTTTGCTGGTTATGATTATTTATCTGTATATGTGTATCATTTTTGTAGTTGAAGTTATGAACATTGGCGCTGTACTGTCCGTAGTTCAAACTTGTGCTATGCTTCTGGGTGACACCCCAGACAAGTTGGTGTCAGCTCTTCCTAGCCTGCTTGATGGCCCATTAAGGACCATCAGCTATACAATTGACCCATTGAGAGAAGGCAGAAATGCCTTGTGACTCAGCAAGGTATGCAGGGACATGCCTATGGACAGAACTCTGAGGTTTTCCCAGGCCATGTGATGGACAGCTTGTCTTTGGAACAAAGAAAGAAAGACCACATGGCAAGAGACTATAAAAAGCTGCTGCAGCTCCTCCATCTTGTCTTCAGTCCTGCTTCTTACCTCTGGAGGAACTTTGCTACACTGAAGCTTTGACTGAAAGACCCATCCCAGCTGTGGATGTACTCCAGAGACTTGATCTGAACCTGCAGTTTATTCTATCACTGCTGCAGGCCTGAACCAAGAACTTTGCCATTACTGTATGTAACTGATTCCATTTAACCAATTCTAGCTCTCACCTATATTTCTTTCCTTTTATGAATAAACCTTTAGGTTTTAGATTCTAAAGGATTGGCAACAGCGTGATTTGTGGGTAAGATCTGATTTGTATATTGACCTGGGTCTGGGGCTTGATCCTTTGGGATCGAGAGAACCTTTTTTCTGTTACTGGGGTATTGGTTTTCATAACCATTTATCCACATAACGAGTGGCACTGGTGGAGATACTGGGAAACTGAAGTGTCTAAGGGAATTGCTTGTGTTACTTGTGGTTAGCCAGTGGGGTGAGACCAAAGTCTGCTCTGTTTGGCTGGTTTGGTTTGCCTTAAAGGTGGAAAAACCCCAGCCTTGGGCTGAAACTGCCCTGCTTTAAGCAATTTGTCCTGTATTGGCACTCTCAGGTTGGGTCCCACCAGAACCAGCATCATTACAGAGAGTGAGAGACTTTTCCTCACAGAGGCTTCGCGTCTGGGGAGGGGAGGTGTGGCACGACTGTGGCTGGCCCAAGGCAGCTCTGGGGAGGTTGTGAGAGGCTCAGGAATTCAGCTGGGCAAGGACTTCTCCGGGAAGGAGGGACTTGCGGCCCTGGCCGGGGGGAAAGGCAGGGGGTCTCAGGGCTCCAGCTGCTGGGGAGGGATGCGAGCAGAAGGAGAAAAGCTGGGGGCTAGCCTCCCCTAAGGGGGGTCTCCATCCACCACCCATGCACATGGTGCTCTAAAAACTCCAAATTTGATCAGAGCTTCAGGTCCAGCAAGGCACGTTAGCTATAAGCACCTGAGTAGTCACATTGACTTCCATGGGTCTACTCACATGCTTAAAGTTAAACATGTGCTTAAATGCTTTGCTCCTGGGGCTTAGATGCATAAACCTTTCCCTTGCCTTAGAGGTGAGGTTCAGGAGGAAAACCCTCCCCCACTGCACTGTTCCTGACCTCCACATTCCACTGTATACCCAACATACATGGCTGCCATCACAACATATTATCTCTGTCCAGGAAGGTGTAGCAATGTGCTTCTGCAATTAGAGAAGTTTATGCCAAATGGTGGAATGACTAAGGGAATACTCCAATGTCAATTCAAGTCAATGGAAAAATTCCCATTTATTTGAATATTCATAGGTAGAGGCCCTAGCAGAGGTACATTAAGAAAGAGCAAGCATGGCTCCGAAACTTAAGATCGGAGGAGATACATCTTTCTGCAAGGTTAAGCCATGCTCTGGAACTTTTCGTGTTGAAGCAACACTGTGTGACTGAAGTATTAAAGGGACTGCATCCAAATAGAGACAAAATATGCTGAACTTCTAATCCCCAGATATAAGAAGATGACCTCCAGTTTGTAGGCCCATGATCAATTTGCCTCATTTCTGTCAAACATCTGGTCTTTCTTGGCCCATGGAGCGAGAATCCTGAGAATACTCACAAACGCAGATTTCTTGCCTGCTTTTCACCTGCCACTTCTTAAACACTGAGAGCAGAAAGAGTTGCTTTTGTGTGTATCCCCATGGACCCACATAGATTCAAAGCATTCTAACAGCATATTGTAGTTTTTACCTATTACTCTACATTTTTGAAATAGGACAATGCAGCTCTGGAAATAGTGAGGTTTTAGGGTAGATCTGTTTTGAAAAAGTTTTTAATATGGTAAAATCAATCTAAAATCTGTACTAGGCAGGCAAGTGGCAGGGGATAACATGAGCAAAGGGAATAAAAAGACCTCTGAAGAGCCTATACCAGTTGCTAATACTTAATCTCTTTAAATAATGAATTAGCTCCTCATATCTACTGTCGCTGCTAAGAGAAAGCACTTTCTTTGTGGAGTGAAGTAAAGCTTGAATACCCATGAATTATTCAATATAAAGTGTGCCAGTTAAAATGCCTTGATATTGGAAGTCAAGTGTAAGATTATCTTTTGTCTGTCAGAAAGCATCTCTCGCATGTTACCGAGACATGGGGGAGTGAAAAGGGGGGCCAAGGAGTGCACAAACACATCAAGAAAAATAAAGGAGTTATTGTAGTAATACTTCAAACCTCTTTCACTTACAGCTGAGCTTCAATCATATGTAGTGCTAATAATTTTGAGTCTTATTCTATTTACTATCACCATCCAGCTCCTTTTACTTCATGATGGCTCTCCAATCTGTGATCCCAGTAGAAAAACCAAACAATACAGTGATGCAGCAAATCTGCTTCAAGGTTTCTTCCATCAGAGACAGTACCAGATATTAATCTGTCAGCCTTTGCTGACACAGAGAAATGTATTTCCTTACTCAGGTTTCTAACAGCTTCCAGAGCTAAGTGATGACCTTTCCACTGTATCAGTATTTTTAATCTAGAACAATGTATGTTGCATCAGAGATTATTATCAATGTATAAAAGTATGATGTCTAAAGTGTGATTCAGCATTTACAAATAAATCTAGGTCATCTAGCACATTGGTATGACAAAGAGCTACACCAGAGTGTGCATCAGTAGAGTGATGGGGCTTGATCCAGTAAGATGCTGAGCATTCCTGAGGAAAACATTAAATGAGGATATTGATATAATGGGCATCACATAAACTTGGTGGAATGAGGATAATCAATATGATACAAGGGTACAAAATATATCGGAAGAACAGAACAGGTCATGCTGGTGAGGGAGTGGCACTATATGTGAAAGGAAGCTTAGAATCAAATGAAGTAAAAATCGTAAATGACTCAAACTGTACCATAGAATCTCTATGGATAGAAATTCCATGCTCTAATAATAAGAATATAGCAGTAGGGATAGATTACCGACCACCTGACCATGATAGTGATAGTGACTGTGAAATGCTCAGGGAGATTAGAGAGGCTATTAAAATAAAAAACTCAATAATAATAATGGGGGATTTCAATTATCCCCATATTGACTGGGTACATGTCACCTCAGGGTGGGATGCAGAGATAAAGTTTCTTGGCACTTTAAATGACTGCTTCTTGGAGCAGCTGGTCCTGGAACCCACCAGAAGAGAGGCAATTCTTGATTTAGTCCTAAGTGGAACACAGGGTCTGGTCCAAGAGGTGAATATAGCTGGACCGCTTGGTAATAATGACCATAATATAATTAAATGTAATATGGCAGGAAAAACACCAGGGTGACCCAACACTGTAGCATTTAATTTCAGAAAGGGGAGCTACACAAAAATGAGGAGGTTACTTAAACAAAAATTAAAGGGTACAGTGCCAAAAGTGAAATCTCTGCAAGCTGAGTGGAAACTTTTTAAAGACACCATAATAGAGGCTCAGCTTAAATGTATAACCCAAATTAAACAACATAGTAAGAGAACCAAAAAAGAGCCACCGTGGCTAAACAACAAAGTAAAAGGAGCAGTGAAAGGCAAAAAGGCATCTTTTTAAAAGTGGAAGTTAAATCCTAGTGAGGAAAACAGAAAGGAGCATACAGACTGCCAATGAAATGTAAAAATACAATTAGGAAGGCCAAAAAAGAATTTGAAGAACAGTTAGCCAAAGACTCAAAAAGTAAGAGCAAATTTTTTTTAAGTACATCAGAAGCAGGAAGCCTGCTAAACAACCAGTGGGGCCACTGGACAATCGAGGTGCTAAAGGAGCACCCAAGGACACTAAGGCCATAGCAGAGAAACTAAATGAATTCTTTGCATCAAACTTCTTTTCTATGTTCTATGTGCCATGAAAGTGGAACTTGTGGAGATCATGCATTAAATTAATATTCTTATACTGTAGAAAGTATCATAGATGTATTACATATATATATATATATAATATATATATGATTTCACTTCATTGTTTCTCAGTATCTTTAACATAAATGAGATTACTTGCAATGCCAGTTAGTGGTACTGATCAGTTTCGATTTGAGAAATTCCTTATTATTCATAGCTGCAGTTTAATATCCTCCCAAGGTACTAGTGGAATGGAAAGTGTTATCATAGGATTTAATTACATCATCTATTTTCCCACCCCTCAATAGATAAAAGAAATATTTATTGAACACTTCTGCTTTTTCTGCATTATTATTGATAAGTTTATAATTTCCAGCAAATAATGGACCAATATCATTGTTAGGATACTTTAAAATGTCTTCCCATTGTCCTTAATTCTGCTGGCTGTTGATTTCTCCTTGTGTCCCCTTGCTTCCTTTATCAAATATCTAAAATTTTTATATTGTGATTTATATTCATTACAATCATCTTCCTCTTTCTTCCATTTTTTTATAGCTGCCTTCATTTTCTCTATAATCCAGGTCAGTTTTTTAACCAATAAGGCTTTCTTCCTCTGTTGTAGGATTGTGGCTTTTTGGGAAACTAGTAAAGTATTCTTAAACAATTCCCAATTATTGTTCACATTTTTCTCATTAAATTCCTCTTCCCAGCTGTCTTGGGAAGAAGAATTGTTTTCAGCTTTGTGAAACTGGCCCTTTTAAAGAACCAAGTATATATATACTTCATATTTTATTCTGTTTACACATTATAAATGTGATCAAGTCCTGCTTACTTGTACCTAAGCTACCACTAATTTTTAATTCTGTGATCAGTCCTCTTTATCTATCAAAATGAGGTCCCCCTCTGTGGTTGCAGCACTTTTTGAAGCAGGATATTGTCATCTATAATGTTTAAGAACATAAGAACTGCCATACTGGGTCAGACCAAAGGTCCATCCAGCCCCGTATCCTGTCTACCAACAGTGGCCAATCCCATGTGCCCCAGAGGGAGTGAACCTAACATGTAATGATCAAGTGATCTCTCTTCTGCCATCCATCTCCGCCCTCTGACAAACAGAAGCTAGGGATACAATTCCTTACCCATCTAATAGTGGCTAATAGCCACTAATGGACTTAACCTCCATGAATTTATCTAGTTCTCTTTTTAAACCCTGTTATAGTCCTAGCCTTCACAACCTCCTCAGGCAAGGAGTTCCACAGGTTGACTGTGTGCTGTGTGAAGAACTTCCTTTTGTTTGTCTTAAACCTGCTGCCCATTAATTTCATTTGGTGGCCCCTAGTTCTTATATCATGGGAACAAGTAAATAACTTTTTCTTATTCAGTTTCTCCACATCACTCCATGATTTTATATACTTCTATCATATCCCCCCTTACTCTCCTCTTTTCCAAGCTGAAAAGTCCTAGCCTCTTTAATCTCTCCTCATATGGGACCCGTTTCAAACCCCTAATCATTTTAGTTGCCCTTCTCTGAACCTTTGCTAATGCCAGTATATCTTTTTTGAGATGAGGAGACCACATCTGTACACAGTATTCAAGATGTGGGCGTACCATGGATTTATATAAGGGCAATAAAGGCTATCCCTTTTTTAATGCTTCCAAACATGCTGTTCACTTTTTTGACTGCCGCTGCACACTGCGTGGACATCTTCAGAGAACTATCCACGATGATTCCAAGCTCTCTTTCCTGATTAGTTATAGCTAAATTAGCCCCCATCATATTGTATGTATAGTTGGGGTTATTTTTCCCAATGTGCATTACTTTACATTTATCCACATTAAATTTCATTTGCCATTTTGTTGCCCAATCAGTTAGTTTTTTTGAGATCTTTTTGAAGTCCTTCACAGTCTTGAGCAGTTTAGCATTATCTGCAAACTTTGCCATCTCACTGTTTACCCCTTTCTCCATATCATTTATGAATAAGTTGAATAGGATTGGTCCTAGGACTGACCCTTGGGGAACACCACTAGTTACCCCTCTCCATTCTGAAAAATTACCATTTATTCCTATCCTTTGTTCCCTATCTTTTAACCAGTTCTCAATCCATGAAGGGATCTTCCCTCTTAACCCATGACAACTTAATTTACGTAAGAGCCTTTGATGAGAGACCTTGTCAAAGGCTTTCTGGAAATCTAAGTGCCCTATGTCCACTGGATCCCCCTTGTCCACATGTTTGTTGACCCCTTCAAAGAACTCTAATAGATTAGTAAGACATGATTTCCCTTTACAGAAACCATGTTTATAAATTCCAACAACATTTTAATATGGGCAACATAAGACCTCCAGCTTATGTCACTCAAACTGAAGTCCCCTGTGATCACAGTTTTTTTCCCTACACATTTTAGATAGGTGCGTAAGGAGCTGGTCATGCTGGTCCTTAGTATGATTTGGTGGACTGTAGCAGACAGCAACTAGTACCCCCATCTTATGCTTTATCTATTTAGAGATTGATCCATAAGCATTCAAGAACATTTGTTTTCTGAATTATCAGTGACTCAGAAACAGGTAATGCCATTTTTGACATAGAGTGCCATTCACCCTCCCCTTTCAGCCACTCAGTGCTTTCTAAATATGTTACAACCATTGATTTTCCATTCATGCAACGTTCCAGTCATGCAATTCATCTTACCAAGTTTCCATAATATAACTAGATTGAATTTGTACTCATAAATGAGCAATTCCAATTCCTCTTATTTGTTACCCAGTCTCTTAGCATTGGTATATAGACAATTAAAAAATTTGTCTCTTTGCGTCCTTTGGTTAACTTTATTCTCAACATCTTGATTCTGTACTAAATGAGTGGTCATATCTTCCCTCTTTTTACCTTTTCCTTTTGTTATTAGTTTAATACCCTCCTGACTATTCTAGCCAGCCTTCCGCCAAGAAGATTGGTTCCCCTTCTACTGAGGTGAAGGCCATCCAAACAATATAGCCCCCTCTCCCCATGGAAGGTGGAGCAATGTGCTACAAAACCCTACATCTCTTATCTGACAAGCAGTTCACTTCCTGAATCGTCTGCATTCCTTCACTCACAGGACAGGAAGGATCTCAGAGCAGATTGCTTGGACATTTTTCAGTATACTTCTTGGTTCCCTGAAGCCATGTGTTATCTGTGAGATATCTTGTGATGCAGTGACATTAGTGCTGATATGAACCATCAACAGTGGATCTTTGCCTGTCTATTTCAGAGGCCTATCCACTCTTAGAGTGATGTCTCATCACATGGCTCTTGAAAGACAGTACACCATCCTGTTGTCCATTTGTCCCTTTCAGAATGTTCTTTCTATTCTGTTACCTATCAGCTCTGTGTTCTTGGGGTACCAGGGAGCCGTACCCAGCCTGTCTGACTCATGAAAGACCTTCCCCCCCTCACCCACAGCCTCTGCTTGAACCAAAACCAATCAGAAGAAAGACTTACAAAAAAAAAGCAATGAAAAGGCAGTGAGACACACACCTAAACCCCTGGGACAAGGGTGACAGGATTAAGGAAACTCCCCTAGCCACATTTGCATCGAAGATGGGACAAGGAGGCATCTCCATTAGCATACAGAATGGAGAACAGGGATTCCAAGGCAAGAACCGCATGGAACTCTGGGACCAGAAAAGCAGGGAAGCATTGCATGATGGGGGAATCTCTGCTCCTGATGTTAATGAACCTATGCCTGCACACACCCAGCTCAGTAGTTATCAGACCAATTCTAGTAATAAATCCTTTATTGGTATCCAAAATAGTGAAACTCCCTAATTTCATTGTAAGCTCCCTCCAAGGAACACCGCCCTTAGCCAGGAATGATCAGCTCCCATTGCCTAGCCTGAACAAAACAACTTTGGTATACTCCCTTGAGCCATCAGTTTACACATAAACAAATCTAGTGTTCTCCCTTGAACCATTGTTGTTTTTCTACAAAAACCCCTACCCATGCTCAAGCAAGTGTTCTGATGCCTGGATCCAAAATCTGAAGCAGATCCATTGGGACTTCATCTCCTCCTGACTGATCGTATTGGAGGCTCTGCCTGTCTCCAGCACTCCGGACCCTCAGCTGCCACCATCACCTGGGACCCCTTATCGATTCAAGCTTCACAGAATGGTGATTACCCAGCTGGTTCTCTCTCTCACTAGGTATAGTCTTCTGACCCTGACTTCTGTGATCAGGTATAGTTTTCTAAACCTGACTTTTATAATCAGGTTTAAGTTAGATTTAATATTATAACTGTTTTGTTTGTTTGGCTCCCCTATGGTTATTACCTGGCAATAAATAACTTTCATAATAAAGCTGATTGCTTCTCTCTCTCTCTCCCCCCCTCCCCCACAGGTGTTTTTTGGTTTCCTCATTCGCTCTGCAGCAACGCTCCTCATACCTAAGCTAAAAGATCCCTGCAGCACCCAAAAATCCTGTGGGGTTTACTCATCAAGTGGGTTACTACCAGAACAATTGTAACATGAAAGTGAGGATAGGGATAGGCTGAACCTGGGACATATGAGGGTAGCAGCTTGGAAATGCTCTCAACCCAGCCTACTGAGTCCAGGGACATATATAGGGTCAGTGTTGATTAACACGGTCGTCTCAGAGGCGTTCTGTTAGTGTGTGTGTGTGTGTGTCTGATTCTGGGGCTGGAAGAACCAAGTCCTGGGGAACCTAGGTCCTGCAAGATAGTTCCATTGGGAGGGACTTGCAGCCGGGGGAAGTAGAGCTCCATATGAGAACACAAGTGACACAAGCAGTACATCGATAGAAGTACAGACACCCCCCGCTTCAAAGAGTAACCCTAATAAATGAGCATATCCAAAGTAATGGGCAAAGCTGGTAACAATTCTTGTGAGTTTTGACTCCCCAACAAGGATCATCTGTCTTCCTTGAACAGTTGGAGAACTCTTGCTAGGCTAGCTTGCTTTTCTTATTTGTTGGTTGGGCCAAGCTGCTATCCACAAGTGTGTTCCGTATATCTGTCTATTCTCTTGGACAAGATGGATCTTGAGAAATATCTTTCACCATTTCCACATTGAGGACCTGGCCTTGATTAGAAACTTTTAGCTATGTGGAATTCCTCCTGGTCCTCCTCTCTCTGATGGCGACAAACTGCCCATCTTTGTCTGTCTCCAGCCATGAAGAATGACAACATGATCGCCTGCCTCTGGTGGTTCTGAACTGCCACCCCTCCTCTCTGACTTCCTGCCTTTCCAACTCCTTGCCTATGCCCAGAAGTCTACACAGGAATGAAACAGCCCCACAGCCTGAGCCCTGCCACCCCAAGTCAGCTGGCATGGAACAGCTGCAGGTTTTTCTTTGCTATATAGACATACCCTTACAGAATAAAGCTCATTAATACACAATGGGCCAGATTTTCTAGTCAGGCTAAGCTAGTATATTCAGCACAGGGACAGAAGGAGATTTAAATCATCTATCCATGCTCCCAGTCCTAGAGCTGGCTGCCCCTTGGCCTAACTCCCAGCATAAACAGAACAGCTTGAAGACTTTAAGCATGGAGTGTTAAAGTCTTGCTACCCCAAAATTGAGGGGTATGTTACCCCAGAATTTTATCAAGCTAATTGCAACCATATTGTGTGCCTTTATCTACCATGAATTAATAAACTAGAACACTACATAGTTAAGGGTTAATTTGGACAAACAAGGCATTTGGAGGCAGGGTTAAATACTAGCTGCAGGCTTGCAGTCTCTGCTAATCAGAATGGGAGGGGAGAAAAGAGTCAACAAATTATGAGACTGAAAGAAAATAAGTAGATGGAGACTTTGAGTTTGGGTGCCTTTGATAAAGAATTTTATGACTAAGATTGTTGATAAGTAGTTGATTGGAGTTAGGAGAAGTGATGGCCCAGTAAGGGTCACTATGAACTATGTGTTTTGTAAAAATTAGTTATAAAAAGACTAGATAATAGAGTGTACTTTGGAGTATTTCTCTGAGGTTACCCTGAGAGACTTTTTCCTGACACCTTACTCCCCAACAGGGAAGTGACCGGTCATTACTGGCTTGATGCTAATTACTCAATACCATCTCAGATTTTAGGTAGTTATGTAGGATGTTCTAATCTAGTGCTTAAACCTAACAAACAGTAGTTTTAGATAAGAGCACGCTTACTTGTATCAATCTTTTATCAGCCAGAAGCACTGTGTTCCCATTGATTTATTCCTGACATCACCTGGAGTGAAACAGTTAAGTTACCACTGCTTTGGGTTCTGAAAACTCTGGGTAACAGCATGACTGTAGTATATAATAAAAAGTTTATTCACAAATATTTAAATATCAAACAGTATAGGTAAGAAGAAGTATGCTAAAAAGGAGGCTACACCACATGCTGGTCCCTAGCATACCATGCTGGTGATTTTTACATTATAAAATAGTTTTTGTATCCTCTTCCTTGATCTTTGGAAAAAATCAAATGTTATTTATAAATTTCATTGAACTAAGAAGTGAAACAATACAATACAAACGTAAAAAGAAGATAAAACACAGCTACTACTTAACTGCAGCAAAGTAAAAATAGTCTAAGCAATTTATGCCCCTATTTTCACTGCTGGTCAGATTCTGCTACACTTACACGTGCTAGATATCACCCAGTTCCTCAAGTGGAGTCAATGGGGTCACTTGTGGCATAAAGGACAAATTAATGTCAGTTAAAGGTATTAGAATCCAGCCCTCCATCTTCAGTCCCAATAAGAATGAAACCTAAGTCAATAGAGGAGGTTGAAGGAAATCAAATTTATGTTCAGAAAGTTTTTAATTGTCCAAAGCCAGATAAAATGATTTTAAGATATTTTTGTCTGCTTCCAGAACATTGCCATGGATCATAACATTCAACATACAGGAGATAATGGGAGGCAGTGTGGCCTAATGGATAGAGCACTGGACTGGGATGCAGGAGATCTGCATTCTAGTCCTAGCTTGGCCACTGACCTGCTGGGTGACCTAGGGCCAGTCACTTTTCACCTCTCTGTGCCTCAGTTTCATCCTCTGTATAATGGGGATAATGATATTGTTCTCCCTTTGTAAAATGCTTTGAGCTAGACTGATGAAAAACATTATATAAGAGCTAGGCGTCATTATTAATCCTACTATTCACCCTATTCCTATTGAAGTCAATAGGAATTGAAGGTACACAGCATTACACGAGGTATCAAATGCTCAAATAAATGTGTTAGTCTAAGGTGCCACAAGTACTCCTTTTCTTTTTGTGGATACAGACTAACACGGCTGCTACTCTGAAATGAGGTATCCAGTGTCTTGTACCACCAGACTCAATGTTTGGAGTCTTTTAAAATCAGTGTTTAGTGTCAAGTAATCAATACTGGAGAAATAGTTGAACAAAAGGAGCATATTACTATTGTTGTTAAAGCTCAGATCTGGAATAATTGTTTTGGATAGTGACTTCTGTTCCAGAATTTGTTAACCTCCATATTTTGTACAGATAATTTAGAAGTCATATGAAACTTTTCCTTATCAAAATCCCCAGAGACAAATTTACATTATTCAAAATTATACAGATTGTGGCAGAAAAAATTAGAGGCATATAGTCTTTTAAATGTCAAGGGCCCAATCATTCTCTCAGCTGTATGCATGCTACTCTCACTGAACTTGCAAGTATGCAACTGATGCGATAATCAAGACCAATCGTTTTTCTGTTCACATGAATCTCCGTGGATAAATCATGGAACAAAAGAATCCAAATGCCACATTGCAATATCATTCTCTTTTCTCTAAATAGTTGCAACACTGAGCCCTGATTGCACTCTTTTGTGGTTTACACTGATGTAATTCCACTGACTTCAGTAGAGTTACTCATGATTTACCCTGGTCAAATTATGAGCCTAATCAGACCCTGTGTCTTTCTCACAGAAAAGACCAAAAACCACAACACAGTGACAGTATGCATTGAAGGATATCACCATTTAATACAAAAAGGATGTGGGTGTTTAATCTAATCAAAAGCCTGCTAAAAGTTAGGTCTTCCACATTGAGACAACAGTGGTGCTTAGGGCAATCCTCTATAATTCCATGCACTTTCACATTTTTATTTTGTGTAATTATTCCCAGCTTTCTACATTCTTGATCAGCAACAGAATGTCATTGTTAACATGAGGAAAGTGCTTTTGGCCTTCAAACCCCACTTTCATGGCATCTTGCCGTGGACTCAAGTTTGAAGCTTTTCATAGTTAGTCTCAGTTGACGCATCAAGTTTCAACAGTCAAGGTGCAAAAGAATCAGATTTTAACTCCACTGCTTGAAAAGCAGCAAAAACACCCCTCAAAAGAGCCCCCTCTTTGATTAGTACCTCTAAGGTCAAATCCAGCTCATACTTGTTGACCTTTTTGACAGAAACTGCACTGGAGACCCATGGCTAGTGGCACCTTCTCTGAAGCTGCCTATAGTAAATTTGAGATGTTGATCCAAGTCCTGTAGCTGTTTGAGCTTCTCTGTGGTTTCTTTCTTGAGAAGATCATTCAAAATATATTTGCATCCAACAAAATTCATTTTAAAAAGTCAACAAAAAGACAATAATTCAGAGGGAAAAAACAGCATTAAAAGTGGGTTGGCCAACTTGTGTGCCTTGCTCATCTCTGGACCACTGTAGAGCTGTAGTGGCCAGAAAAGAGTTGCCCTGAGGCATTCTCCCTGCATAGTGTGTATATAGAGGCAGGTTTCAGAGTGGCAGCCATGTTAGTTTGTATCAGCAGAAAGAGCAAAGAGTACTTGTGGAACCTTAGAGACTAACAAATTTATTTGGGCATAAGCTTTTGTGGGCTAAAGCCCACTTCATCAGATGCATGCAGTGGAAAATACAGTAGGAAGAGATTTACATACACACACACAGAACATGAAAAAATGGGGGTTGCGATACCAACTCTAACAAGACCAATCAATTAAGGTGGGCTATTATCAGCAGGAGAAAAAAAAAAACTTTTGTAGTGATAATCAGGATGGCCCATTTCAAACAGCTGACAAGAAGGTGTGAGTAACAGTAGGAGGAAAATTAGCATGGGGAAATAGTTCTTAGTTAGTGTAATGACTCATCCACTCCCAGTCTTTATTCAAGCCTAAATTAATGGTGTCCAGTTTGCAGATTAATTCCAGTTCTGCTGTTTCTCATTGGAGTCTGTTTTTGAAGTTTATTGAATAATTGAGACTTTTAGGTCTGTAACTGAGTGTCCAGGGAGGTTGAAGTGTTCTCCAACTGGTTTTTGAATGTTATAATTCTTGACGTCTGATTTGTGTCCATTTATTCTTTTGCATAGAGACTGTCTGGTTGGGCAATGTACATGGCAGAGGGGCATTGCTGGCACATGATGGCATATATCACATTGGTAAATGTGCAGGTGAATGATCCTCTGATAGTGTGGCTAATGTGATTAGGTCCTACGATGGTGTCCCTTGAATAGATATGTGGACAGAGTTGGCAACAAGCTTTGTTGCAAGGATAGGTTCCTGGGATAGTGTTTTTGTTGTGTGGTGTGTGGGTGCTAGTGAGTATTTGCTTCATTTTGGGGGACTGTCTGTAAGCGAGGAGTGGCCTGTCTCCCAAGATCTGGGAGATTGAGGGATCATCCTTCAGGATAGGTTGTAGAGCCTTGATAATGCACTGGAGAGGTTTTAGTTGGAGGCTGAAGGTGACGGCTAGTGGCGTTCTGTTACTTTGTTGGGCCTGTCCTGTAGTAGGTGACTTCTGGGTACTCTTCTGGCTCTGTCAATCTGTTTCTTCACTTAGGCAGGTGGGTATTGTAGTTGTAAGAAAGCTTGATAGAGATCTTGTAGGTATTTGTCTCTGTCTGAGGGGTTGGAGCAAATGCGAGTATATCTTAGAGCTTGGTTGTAGACAATGGATCATGTGGTGTGGTGAAAGCTGGAGGCATGTAGGTTGGAATAGCGGTGGTGTTTATGTGACCATCGCTTATTAGCACCGTAGTGTCCAGGAAGTGGATCTCTTGTGTGGACTGGTCCAGGCTGAAGTTGATGGTGGGATGGAAATTGTTGAAATCATGGTGGAATTCCTCAAGGGCTTCTTTTCCATGGGTCCAGATGATGAAGATATCAGTGTAGCACAAGAAGCCTCAAGAAGCACTATGGGGAATGTACTATGTAGTGCTAGTGGGAAAAGGTCCCATGTGCACTCTGCCAGAACCTCATGCTAGATGCTATCAGGTGTGAAGAGATGCGGGTACTGTCACCATTCCAGTTGGCCCTAGCCCCTTAGGGCTATGAAGCTCCATGGATACACTAGACAGCTACCCCTAGTCCTCAAAGAGCACTAGCATCAGCATTCTCATCCTGCATGGATATACAAAGAGAGGTATAAATTTCCCTGGGCCTTCATTCCCCAAGTACACCTACACAGGACAATCCAGATTTTAGCCCTATGGCAGTTGAATCAGCAGCTTGTAGATGTATAAACATTTACCAAAAAAACTACAGGCAATTGGTTTGCTTATCATAATCATTGTATTATTACCCTGTGTACCCCCATGTGTTTAGTCTCTCCACTAGTCTCTCATTGTATATTTGTTTATCTTATAAGCTCTTTGGGTCCAGGGCTGCCTTTTTGTTCTGTGATTGTTCATTGCCCCCCCCCCAACGGCAAGCCTCAGGCAGGCAGCCTGAGTGTGCAATGTAATGAGTTCTGCAGAGGAGACAGGAGACTGCCCTCAGCTTGCACCCCTGAGACAGGGAGTCAGAATTGTGTTTATAAACAGAGTGATTAACAGGTGATTAAGATAAGAAAGGGCTGTTAGGATGTTTCCTAAACTTAAATGATCTGTTCCAGGCTTCCAGTTCCAGTTCACCTTGTTCCAAGCTTGGTGAACTGCAAAAAGTAAGTAGCCTAAATGATAGAAAGTAATTGTAGATTTTCTACAAATTGTTTCAATTGTTTTATTCAAGGGGTGGTAACAAAGTTACTAGTATCTTTCTTTTTTAGACAAAGGAAATGCAGTAGATCTAATCTACCTGCATGTCAGTAAGGCATTTGATACAGTTCCACATGAGAAATTATTAGTTAAATTGGAGAAGATGGGGATTAATATGAGAACTGAAAGGTGGATAAGGAACTGGTTAAAGGGAAGACTAACAGGTGTGGCAAGATGGCCAATTTTAATCTGGTGGGTCCTGCATTTTTCTTGGCAGGGAGCTAAGATGCCCCTGCCTTTGCCCCTGCTCTTGGGTGCCAAGGGCCCCACTACTAGCCCAGGAAGGTGGTAAAGGAGAGAAGCAGGGGAGGGGTCTGGGTTTGTTCCTCCCTCTGAGTCCTAGCCCCTCTCAACACCTGGAGGTTTCTTACCCTCATCCCCCTTAGGTAAGGTTACCCAGGGTCTCCCTTACTTTAATTCTTGGGTCTTCCAAATCTCTCAACACACCTCCAAGCTCCAGTCCTCTCTCCTTCCTCCTCCTCTGTCTGCCTGATGCAGGGGGTTTTATTAGGTTCCTAACAGGGCCTTAATTGACTGCAGGTGCTCCAATTAACCTGCAGCCACCTTCCCTAGTCTACAGGGAACCATGCCTTAATTAGCCTTGAGCTTATATATTTCCCTCTAGCACTCTCCCACTGTTCCCTGGCCCTCCTGTATCACACAGGTCATACTGAAAGGTTAACTGTCAGGCTAGAGGTATCAAAGTAGCAGCTGTGTTAGTCTGTAGCCACAAAAAGAAAAGGAGTACTTGTGGCACCTTAGAGACTAACAAATTTATTTGAGCATAAGCTTTCGTGAGCTACAGCTCACTTCAACAGATGCATGCAGTGGAAAATACAGTGGGGAGATTTTATATACACAGAGAACATGAAACAATGGGTGTTACCATACACACTGTAACTAGAGGTAGGTTACTAGTGGCGTTCCTCAGGGATCAGTCTTATTTAACATTTTTATTACTGACCTTGGCACAAAAAGTGGGAGTGTGCTAATAAAATCTGCATATGACACAAAGTTGGGAGGCATTGCCAATACCAAGGAGGACCGGAATACCAAACAAGAAGATCTGGATGACCTTGTAAACTGGAGTAATAGAAATAGGATGATATTTAATAGTGCAAAGTACAAGGTTATGCATTTAGGGACTAAAAACAAGAATTGAAGCGACAGTGGAGCAGAAAGAGCTGGGTATATTGGTTGATCACAGGATGACTATTAGCCATCAGTGTGATGCGGCTGTGAAAAAGACTAATGCAATCCTAGGATATATCAGGCAAGGTATTTTCAGTAGTCACCAGACAGTGTTAGTACAATTGTACAAGATACTGATGAGACCTCATCTGGAGTACTGTGTGCAGTTCTGGTCTCCCATGTTTAAGAAAGATTAATTCAAACTGGAACAGGTGCAGAGAGAGGCTACTAGGATGATCTGAGAAATGGAAAACCTATCTTATGAGAAGAGACTCAAATAGCTTGCCTTGTTTAGTCTAACCAGAGCCTGAGGAGAGATATGATTACTCTGTATAAATACATCAGAGGGATAAATACCAGGGAAGGAGGGGAGTTATTTAAATTAAGCATCAAAGTGGACCCCAGAACAAATACATATAAACTGGCCATAAACAAGTTTTGGCTTGAAATTAGGAGAAGGTTTCTAACCATCAGAAGAGTGAAGTTCTGG
The DNA here is from genome assembly GCF_965152275.1 of Natator depressus. Lineage (NCBI taxonomy): Eukaryota > Metazoa > Chordata > Testudines > Cheloniidae > Natator > Natator depressus. Next base: position 56,643,314 of record NC_134238.1, read on the forward strand.
AGCAGCTTCCCAAGGGGAGCAGTGAGGGCATAAAACCTAACTGGCTTCAAGGCTGAACTTGACGACTTTATGGAGGGGATGGTATGATGGGACTGCCTGTAGCAAAAATCCCCAACAGCCAGAGATGGAACACTAGATGGGGGGCGGGCTCTGAGTTACTACAAGGCATTCTTTCTTAGGTAAATGCCTGGTGGGTCTTGCCCACATTCTCAGGGTCTAACAGATTATCATATTTGGGGTCGGGAAGGAATTTCCCCCCAGGTCAGATTGGCAGAGACCATGGGGGTATTTCACTTTCTGCAGCATGGAGGATGGGGTCACTTGTAGGTTTAAACTGGTGTAAATGGTGGATTCTCTGTAACTTGAAGTCTTTAAACCATGATTTGAGGACTTCAGTAACTCAGCCAGAAGTTAGGGGTCTATTACAGGTGTGAGTGGGTGAGGTTCTGTGGCCTGCAATGTGCAGGTCAGACTAGATGATCACGATGGTCCCTTCTGACTTTTGTCAGATTATCTGAGAAAGAATATACATTACAATTTTAAACCTAACCAGTGTCCTTTAAGTGACTTGCCACAAGATGTCAAAACATGTTAGTATTAGAGCTGAGTGGGTCTAATATTTATTTAATTTTCTTTCTTGATATAGGAATTAGATACAGTGCTCCTGTCAAATATTTCTAAGTTATTATCTTCAAAAACATTAGAGTTTTTTTCAGTTGCCTGAGTAGCTCCTGGAATCATGGTTAAAGTTGCTTCCTCCTCCCAAAGCTGAAATGGCATCCCTGTAGGAGACACAGAATTTGTCCCCCATACACACACACAACCCCATTGGCCTGGCTGGAGCTACTCCCCAAATATAGAAGTCAAACTATGCCTATGGGTTCTTTGGGTTGTCGAGATTCTTTCTTCAGATAGAGTAAAAGTCCTATTTCTCATCCTTAGTTCGGGGTGTGGCCAGCTCCAGGAATCAGTCTGGCTGAAGCACAAATCAATCAAAAAAGATCCTCTTCTATTTTGTTTCATCATGTGTTCTTTCTTCCCTCTTCCCTGTGCTGAAATGTACTTAGAGAGCCCAGCTCTGTGACCCTTCCTCACAGAAGCGGTCTCACTTGAGTCAGTGGGACTCCTTGTGGAGTAAGGTTCTGCTCAGTAGGTCTGATCCAATGTCCACGAAAATCAATGGAAGTCTTTTCATTAACTTCAGTAGCAATGAATCATAGCTGACATGAATAGGAGTGTCAGAATCTAACCCTTAGTTTATATAGAAGGAATAGAGTATGCCTCTATGCTCTTCAGTCTCTTGTCATGGCACTTGAAGTGAAGTTTTGTTTCTTTCACTTGAATAGAGTGTCAAAAGAACTTCTGGAGTGTCCTCACCAGGATGAGCAATTTACTTCTGAGGAGTTCGGGATCCACTTGCAGTTGCTTTCTACATATTGACTTAATAACTATGCCTGACTATTCCCACACTGTGCAATGTGCATGTCTGCTGGAATGACCTAGTTCTGGAAGCATAGTGGCAGATGTCCTGGGCCTGAAAATATCCACGCCAATACTACAACGACCACCACCATTTGCTTATGTAGTAATCAGCTGTTATATTGTCTGTTCTTATTTGGTTTTGTATTGTTCTTGACCTAACTCTAGAAGGTGTAGAGAGACTCCATACATCCTTAGCTGCGTCATAGACATCTTTGTATAAGACCTTCTGTAAAAATCCAATTTTCTAAATGCTGGTGCACTTGATCTTGCTGTACCCTCTTAGGAAAGCAGCTACACTTCTTAGATATTGTGTGAACACTTGATGATCCCATTTTATACCAAAGGTTAGAAACATATTTTTTGCTTGGGAGAACCAAAGGTTAGTATTATCTTTTTGCCTTGGTCGGCAAGTCTGAGATAGTTTCTGTATTCTTTCTATTGGGAATCTGAACTCTTTCAGATCCACAAATGTTATTCAGACTTTCCTCTATTGATTGATCTGACTGACTGAGCTGTGTCCCTATTGACTCAACCTGTAAAACTGGTGGTTTTAAAAAAATGTATAAAGGTTTAAACAAAGGTCTGTTTATTCTGGGAAATAGAATGGGCCCATAAAACCCTGATCCATTCAGGCATATTAAACATTTTGAATTAAGGAATGCAGCTTTCTACACAAACATTCTATTGTTTCTTTGTACAGAGGCTCTAAGACTTCTTGAACCAGATTCTACACTCAAAATATCTGATAAACAGAATGAGGAGGATGGAGGAAATACTTGAAGATAATGGTGATGAGTCCTTGTGGGAACCCAGGACTTGGAGGTCACTGTAATGATCTACCAACTTGAAAAGACATTGATCTGCTACATAGCTAAAGGGGCTGCTGCTATATCTCTGTCTCCCCTGATGTAACGGTGCCATCAGACTTAGGATTTAGCTCAGGGGTTCTTTCTGTATACTTGATCTGCATTCTGTACCCTTGGTAAAGGAAAAGATAGGCAAACTCCTCCACTCATTTAGAAAAATTCTTGTCTTCTTTTGGGTCCCTGCTAATAACTGAGAGTTGTATAGCTTTGTTTTCCATCCATCCATGAATGTAAGTGTAACTTATGCATCCGATGAAGTGAGCTGTAGCTCACGAAAGCTTATGCTCAAATAAATTGGTTAGTCTCTAAGGTGCCACAAGTACTCCTTTTCTTTTTGCGAATACAGACTAACACGGCTGTTACTCTGAAACCTTCTTTTTTAGACTTGTTCAATGTAAGTTGCTTATTCTTAAAGCAAGCCTGTTTATTTGCATTTCAGTTAAGATTAATATCTATGAAAAAGATAGGAATGGAAAAAGGCAGTTTGCTTTAAGATAAGGCAAGCTTCAGATTCAAACAGGCTGAGCAGAAAGAGGTTACACACAAAGGACCTGGGCCTTTTCTCACTTACACACTAGTTTTATACCAGTGTAACTTCAATGGTTTCAGTAGAGTTATTCATGAGTTACACTGCTGCGCAGGAGAGCAGAATCTCACCTAAACATTATTCAAATCTTTCTTTCTTTCAAAAAAAGAAAACCAAAAGTCCTCCCTTCAGGAACTTGAGGAGGAGACAGGAGTGAGAACACCCAGCCTCTTCTAATAACTATTTTGACCAACCAGCTGTTGGCCGGTATAAAATCTGAGACAGCTGGTTAACCAACTCCCCGGGCTAACTGCCTCCAAAAATCACTTTTTTTTCACAGCACACATCCAGATTCAGAATCTCTGAGCTAATTATCAGGGCTGGGATTCTCAACTTAATCATCACTACCAAACTCTCCAGAGTGTGATGGAATCTAAGAACTAACCCCTACCTTGCTGAATCACACACACACACAGAGAAAGAGAGGGAGATGAAGTGCTAAAGGCCATTTCCATTTTCAGCTGGGAAGTCCTGCACACTTATTCGTATTTTTCTATATTTACAGCTGAAATGTAAACTCATTGAAATTATCTGATGAACTATAATTAAAGGTTAAAGAATCAATGTTAGAGAGCATTAGTTTAACAATGCTTCAGGGAAGAGAGAGTCCATCTGTCTGCTTGGTTTGAAAATAAATCTGCAGCGTACTAGCTATATGAGTAAACTCATTCTATTCTTAAAATAAATGAGTGAAAGGTGGGACGATAAATAACCATTTCACTAGGTAGCAGTAACTTTATACAGAAAATATAATATCTGGTTAAATTACAAGCAGAGTCAGGTGGACCACACACTCATTTCTCTCTAGCATCCTCATTAAATTTCGGTTCAACAGGGAATGGTGTCACTAGTACCTTAGCTGTCTATTAGGTATTCAACTTTGTATTTGACTCATGCCCTCACTGATATGTTTCTGCCTGTATTTTCAGGTGTTAGAGAAAGGTATGATGCCAATAAATGTAGTGCTTAATTGTTTTGTAATTATTCCAAGAAATAACTTCTTTTGAGTGAATAAACACAGATACCCAGACCCTCAGCTGGTGTAAATCAGCACTGCTCTATTGACGTCAACAGAGATACACCAGCTGGAGATTTGGCCCAGATGGTTTAAAGACTGAATCCTAAGCAATGGTTTGGCAAAAAATCAACAGGCAAGGCTGAAATGGCCTTCCTCTTCAGGCAAATCAGCAGTAAATTACATTTCTTACAGAAACTCCTGCTATCTGAATGTAAAATCTTGCTGAAACAACTATGATAAATTAGTTGGTCAGTCAGATGAATGCTGTTTGTTACATCCACTTGCAGATGTTTACTTCTATGCATGATTTTCTTGAGGAAATTGACTATAACAAGGAAATAGTTAACACATTTACAGCTATCCAAACTTTAACTAGCAATGCTCAGGCAGCCTAAAACACTTCTTTTCAAGAAATCCAGAATAGACTCTTATTTATTATTAATATTTATTTGATATTATTATTGTTTATTGTTTGAGAGTCAGCAGTGTTCACAGGTTTCAGAGTGGTAGCCGTGTTAGTCTGTATCAGCAAAGACAACGGGGAGTACTTGTGACATCTTAGAGACTAACAAATTTATTTGGGCATAAGCTTTTGTGGGCTAAAACCCACTTCATCAGATGCATGGAGTGGAAAATACAGTAGGCAGTGTGACAAAGTTCCTCCTCTGCCTTGGTGGGTCCTGCGCTTATTGGCGGATTTGCTTGCCTCAGAAGTTCACGGCAGCCCTCAGTTTGGCCACTTTTGTGAGTGGCTCAAACCTGCCGTCCACTCAGCTAACCTAATCACTGACCAGCATGGGGAAAAGGAAGGAGAACTATCCCACAGTCTCTGCTGATCCACCTAGTCGGTCGGGGGACAGGCGAGGGACCTTCCCCTTGGTTGCCTTACCAAGTGGGGAATCATCCTTCAGGATAGGTTGTAGATCCTTGATGATGCGCTGGAGAGGTTTTAGAAGTCACCCTCTGGGTGACTTCTGGGTTCCACAGCAATGTGGGTACCACAGCAGGGTGACTTCTAAAACCACTAAACCTCTAAAACCTCTTCAGCGCATCATCAAGGATCTACAACCTATCCTGAAGGATGATTCCCCACTTGGTAAGGCAACTCCCATCTTTTCATGTATTGTGTATATATATATATGCCTACTGTATTTTCCACTCCATGCATCTGATGAAGTGGGTTTTAGCCCACGAAAGCTTATGCCCAAATAAATGTGTTAGTCTCTAAGGTGTAGAGTACTCCTCATTGTATTAGCAGTGTTGCCAACTCTCACAATTTTATTGTTTGTCTTGTGATATTTAGTGTTTTTCTTAAGGCTCCAACTTCTACAGTCATGCAAATATGTGAGAATTTCAGCTTTCATTTTATAAAAAAGAAGTTTCTAGTCCTCAGGGTTGTGAAGAACAGCTTGAAAATGGGACTTGAGTGTGTCCTGAGGGATCAAGAAACAGAAGCTAAGTAAAGAGAATCCAAAATGTATTCTCTTCTATAATATCAAGATTTTTATGCCAATCTCATGACTGGGGAGGCGAGACTCATGATTTTTGAATGTTGTGGATTAGCAATGGTCTCTAGTTGGTATCTCTCAATGACAGAGGCGATGCATGAGGGGAGGGGCATGCTGGTCACTGCCCCCCCCAATTTCTGTCAGGGTTCACACCAGAACCTTTACATTGTGGGCCCCCCCCCACTATCAACAGTTATGCCTTGCCCAGGAGCTGCCCCTGGCCCATGTCTTAGCAGAGCTCATCTCTTCCTCCCTCCTCCCCAGTGCAGCTGGAAGCAGCTCCCATCCCTTCCCACCCACACAGTACCAAAAGATGGCCAACGCCTCCAGGCTGCTACTGGCCACTGACATAACCCAGCCACCTTCTGTCACCTGGCTGCAGCACGGGCAGGAAGGGGTTAGGGAGGCATTGTGCACAGGGGCCTGGGAACCTGCTGGGGTTATTGGGATCTGGCAGAGAAGAGGAGGAGAAGGAGGTGACACCAAACCCCAGCCCGGGGAGAGTGCAGTCAGGGGTCCAGTAAAGCCTGGCTCCTTCCCTTCCCTGCCTGTGGCAACAATGCCATCTTGGGCTAGAGGCCTGCCGTCACTTGTCCTTCTGCACTAGACAGCAAATGTGAAAAATTGGGACGGGGGTGGGGGGCAATAAGAGCCTATATAAGAAAAAGACCCAATAATCAGGACTAGCCCTATAAAATCAGGACATCTGGTCACCCTATTCCTCACAGACAGCAACAGCAGCAGCCAGGTAGGATGGACTCTTGCACTTGCCCTTGGCTGCGGGGGCTGAGGTGCCCAGCCAGGGCACAGGGGGTCCGCCCGCTTCTGGTAGACCAAGCTACCTACCAAAGGTGGGGGAAGGATGGAGGGGTACTGTCTGAGAAGCAAAGAGTGCTTAGAGCTACCCAGAGGCTGGCAGAAATCTGGGAGGTCTCAGTGTAGAATGGATGGTCTCTGAGACTGGCTCACAGGACATGTCTCCCTACAGCAGAGAACAGCTTGCCCTGCTCCAGCAGCTTCTCTCTGAGAGTCTCAAAGTGCTTTACAAGCTTCAGTGCACCGCTGGGAGCGAGGTGGTGATTCCCCCATTATAGAGCGGGGAGGCCTTGCATTTAACCTCGTGCAGCTGTGTGGGCATGTGTGTGGGCAGGGGCTGCACCTGCAGCCCTGAGAACTGGGCCCAGCTGCCTTGTCCAAGCTCTCAGAGTCCATCATGGAGCCAGGAATAGAACCCGGGGAGGCTGGGATCCTGCAGCCAAAGGCCAGGCGGGACCCAGAGCCTGTGCCCAATGGTGGGGCTGGCCAGGGGGTGGGGAGCTGGCTCCGAGCTGGGAGGGGCTGGGAAGCTGCTCTGCATTGCACCAAAGAAGGAGCAGCTAGAGACTGAAGCCATGCTGCAGCCCATGAGGCCATATGGCACATCCCTCCCCACATGTTGCCTCTGCTGCCAGGGTTCATACCAGAACTTTAAAATTGTGCCCTCCCCCACCCCTACCCCCCCACTTCAACAGTTTTATGCATCACCTCTGCTCAGAGGCTTCTCTAGCCAGCATGATGGCCCCCAGACAGGACTTAACACTGATAGGCGGTTGAGTATCCATTACGTAACAGTCCAATTTCTGCATAGCATTTTGAACATGCATAACATATCTTACTTGTAGCATTTACTCCCATACCCTGATCTTTTGTAGTAGCCTCCGTTGATATCACAAGAAACACAGCCTGTTATGTACAGATTGCAGTCAGCTATACAATAATCTTTTGAAGGAATTTAACCTACATCATGAACTACTTGTCTGTCTCTGAGATACCCTGTATTTTTCTGTTGAATTTGTCTCAGAAAGGTAAGCCTGGGGTATCACAAATACATGAAGTACATATCTCAAGGAGCTTACTTTCATCTTCAGTGAGGGTCCATATGTCTTTAACTCCTTTTCCTGCCACTCTAACAATGGTACCTCTCAACACAGAAAAGGAAGGCATGCCAGATGCTTTGGTTAGGCAAGGTGTAGAATCTCTGGTCTAGAATGGAGCAAAGGGGGAGAGTCTGGAAGAGTCGTTGAAATCTGGAAAGGTGAGGAGTAATGAAAATTGAGAAGAGAGCATCATATGGGATGATAAGAGCTGTTGTGGGCCTGGTGGGATCTCCACTGGCTTAGCAGTTCAGTTAAACTTGTGTTTGTTTAGCCGAAACACATCTCTGAACGGCCTGCTCATTAGTAACTGATATCCCTTGTATTTTTTAACCTAGCTTATAGAGTCATGTTGTTCTTGTATACATAATTATCTGATTGTTGTTTGAATCCTGCTAAACTCTTTGCCTATTCATTTAGCAGGTTACCACTGAGGCTAATGACACCTAGAGAATTACTCTGAAAGGAGTTACCGTTATACAGTGATGTATCACAAATGTAGATGGACACAAAGTAAGAAGCTGTAGGCATAGAATGCAAATGAGCAGCGAATGAGATTCAATGAGTTGCTCACCAGAGTATCAGACATTGATGGAGAAGCCTCTGTAGGGCCACAAAACAATAACAGGCTTGTGTTTCCGCTCCCCAGCTACTACTGAGTAGAGACCACAACCAGGGATAGAACACTAATTGAACAGGATGCTGCTAGAAGGAAATATGTATCAACATCAGTTCCCCCATGGGAAGCCTTAAGGCAGATTCATGAAAGAGCAGCCTACAAATAGCATCTTGGGCCAAAAATGTAGCCTGAGTTCAAAAAGAATTCCATAGGGTGAGCAGCTGACGATGAGCTCCAGTGTGGTTGGGAAGAGTTAAAAAAGATTAAAATGCCCCAAAACACTTTAATTGCCTGTACCTGAGAAGAAACAGACAAGCTACCGAAGGAGATAAAACACTGTCATGGGAAGCAATAATTCCGTGCAATACAACTTTATTTCCTATTCCATCTTTTATGTAAACCGTGTCCCAAAACACTTCACCGACTTAAATACTACAAGACAGCAATTTACAATGCAAATGACAGAAAACAATGGGATAAAGATACTGCTTCATGATAAAATTATTCCTCCGATAGGCCAATAGCAGAGAGAGACAATCAATACAGCCAAGAGTTTCAAAAGTGACTACTGATAATGGGAATCAACCTTTGGGTGCCCAATTTGAGACCCCTTAAAAGAGTTTGATTTTCAGAGGGTTGGTGCTAAAGACTTTCTGAAAATCAGTCTCCTTTAAAGAGTGTCAAGTTGGGGACCCAAAATTGCCCAAGGTAATCTTGGTCTGTCTTATTTAATTATGAGATTGGTAAGCAGCAAACAAAATGTGCAATATATCCAAACAGAAAGCAAGCAGAGTGTCCAAAAGTTAGTCCAGGTGTTGGAGAGAAGTAAATAAAAGCCTAAATGTTGCCATTCATTTTATCAACATGGAAAACCCCCCAGTGGTTATGAGGTTTGATTGGGTTTAAGATAAGCACTCAAAAGCCTGAATGCTTAACTGGACTGTAGTAGGCTGCAAACCTCATGAGAATAGGCTCTGGGGTGAGATTTCATGGAAAGAGGGAGGAAAACTGATGGTAACCCAGGATGGGAAAGTGGGAGAGTGGCAAGAGGAAATGAAAACTAGAAATCAGAGACTAACAATTAGGGAGAAAGAAACTCAGAGAGGGAGGGGATTAAAGGGAAATGGCAGAGGATAAAAGATAGGGGAAGACTTAGAAGAGGGACAGAGATGCCAGAAGGACTAGAAGGGAGCAGGGGGAGAAAGGTGGCGGGGGGAGTTATGTAAACCTTTTCAGACTTCAGAAACATTTGTGTGTGAGCTTTGGGACAATAATCACGTGGGTTGTTATTTTGTCTGGACAATTAAATGATCTCTAGACACAGAGCTTAGTCACCTTCCATCATATTTGCTATGTAATTCACCATTATTAACAGGTCAAGCACTTAAAAGTCTTTGCCCTAAAGAGGGCCTTATGAGTAACTTTATTACCTTTTTTCCTATAAAAAAGAGATTTTGTATGCTGGATGTTTTCTCCCAAAGCTCTGACAGCTCTCCTATTAAAGGCACAGCCCTGGTAGTTGGAGCCTAGGATCTCCTTTACTGAACAGATAAAGTAAAGGGGATTTGGGGAAACCATTTGTATGCCAGTTTTATGTGAGATGATTTTTCTTTCAAATTCTTCTCATAATGGGTGACCCAGTGAGTGATCCCATCTGAATCTGAAGAAAGAAAAATCAACCACAAACCTAAGTGGAAGGCTACAAGGGGAAATTTAAAGGGAAAGCACGGAAATATATTTTTCAAAGTCTCTGCCTTTTCCAAGCTAACAGCTATTTGAATATCACTGTTGTGCAAGAATGCTCTGATGTGATTTAAAAATAAAAAGGCTGTAGGAAAATATTAGTGGTTTTTATTATTTCTCCATTGGGAATTTTTGGTTTCATTAGTAGATTCAGACTTTGGTGTTAGCAGCCAAATGGTGAATATGGTACAAAGCATTTCCTCCTAAATTAAACAGAGCCTGTGAATTATGCAATTATCGTGCTTGTTCCTACCAAGTGAGGAAAGGGTTAATGGGATGAACTATTACCTCCTCTCTACGTGAGATGAAGGATTGAATTTCTGAAGGCAAGATCTTACAGCGTGTCCTGACTCAAACATTCTTTTATAGATTCAGCCATAGCATTCATTTGGAAAGCTTTACATCATGGCCTTGGCAGACTCCCAGGCTTTCTCCAATGCAGGTTGCTATTTTTCCCTTAGCTTACCAAAAATAGCCATGCATAGATTTAGTGTACTTGGTTTGCTAGTATTTACAGGAAAGAGTATTGTCAAGTTTCTTCTAGGCAAGCAGACAGGTTGGCAAAGAATGAGTCGAAAGTTGGTTCTTTTTCGCAGAAAAAGCCACACACCCTTAAGATTCGCATTTATGAGACTCTTACGCCTTTGATCTCTGTACTTATTTTATTTATTACACTGGCCTGCTAATATCTGTTTGTATCTGTAGTTCAAGGTCATTCTCCCCTTTCTGCTCTCTCTAGTCACTAACAGGTAAATAACTCATCACTCTGTCACTTGTTCCCCGCCACTTAATTATTTTGCACAGTACGTACAACGAGGAATAAAACAAAAGTGGCTCTGCTTTTGGTAGAAGGGGCTGTTTGAGTTTTAGTGGCTTTGTTCTCTAAAGTGAGGTGCATCCAATTTCTGACTTTAAAATGTTGATCAAACAAATAAATTGATATATATGAGAATTAATATCATGTAAACGTCCCCTCACAGAACTGCTGACCTCTCCCTAGGACACTTTCCTACAGCTAGGAGGACAGATATTCAGCTGCCATCACAGCTGTTATCCATTATAGCTGCTAGGCTGGTTGGACTGCCTTCTGGTTCATGTACTGTAATACAAAGTGACGGACACACTCTGATGCAATTGATCCTTGTATGCTCACCCAGAAATGTGAAAGAACACCTGCAAGGAGCCTAAACCAAGACACCCTTCTTGCTCTGCTGCCAACATAGATATCCCCCAGTGCACTTGTCATCCAGTGGGTATTATGAACACCAGCACTAACATTATTTACAATACATCACTTAGATTAATAGATTCTGAGGCGATAATGGACCACTGTGATCATCTAGTCTTACCTCCTGCATAACACAGGCCATAGACCTTCCTAAAGCGGCAATCGAAAAGGCAGTGCTACTACCAACATCCATGTTAGATAGGCTGCGATGGCCAGGTGTGTAATGTTATTAATAGAGTACAATGTTTAACAGAAGCACAGTGTCATATTTTGACTAAAAAAAACAAGTCGTCAGTAGGATTAAACTTAAGCCCAACATTTTAAGGTATGGTTGCCGAAAACAGGTTATTCCATTAAAAAAAAGTAGAGTAAAAACCAGGCTAGCAAGTCATCATCATCATCATGTTCCCATTACATCTCTGGCATTTAGGGCAGCAACAAAGCTCCTCCACTCCTGTCTGTTTCTGGCAAGGCTTTCAGTGGTTCCTGAGCTGTGCCTCAGGTTTTTCAGCTCAGCTTCCACTGCTCTTCGCCATGTTGTTTTCAGGTGGCCTCGTTTTTGCTTGCCTTCAGGTGTCCATCTTATTACTGCTCTGGTGATGGAATCAATTTCCATCCGAAGCACATGGCCCATCCATCTCCAATGCCTCCTGGCAATGATGATACTCTTATCCTCTTGGCTGCACTATGTCAATAGATCTTGGTTTGAAATTGTTCTGGGCCAAAAGATATGGAGGATTTTTCTGAGGCAGGTTGTATGGAATGAAAACAGTTTGGACATGTGGTACGTTCTCATTCCCCAGCATTCTGAACTATAAAGTAATGTTGAACGTATGCATGTTAGTATAGGCTTGTTTGTCAGCTTGGGATAGAATTTGGGGTTTGACTTTTTGATACTCTTATATGAGTAAACAAGGGACAAAGACACTGATATTGCTTCTGCCTAGTCAGCTGAATTTGTTAGTACAATGGGAACAGATAAGAGCAGTTACAGTGTTACTCAAGAGCACACTTTAAGATTGCCTCAACCTCTACATCAAGGCAAATTCAAGCAACCACTCAGGAGGGGCAAAGGAGTTTGGGGGGGAAGGTGTACAACACTAAAAGACCAAAGAAATGGCCATCCCTGACCACAGCACAGTCTCACTCCTTACCCATCCCATGGGGTACAAAATGAGTGGGACTGTGAGTGTGCATTGCAGGTATATTTGGGCCTGCTAAGAAGGAAGAGGGAATGGGGAGGGAAGGGGGGAATGGAGAATGGAGAACAGGAACACAGGCAAAGCAACTCACAAAGTTCAAGGAAAGTGGCCGTACGCCAGCAAATGTTTTGCAGCCACTGTGAATCATCCCATACATGCGGTCCTACCAGTCTGTGCTTGTTTGCCGGGCCCAGAATAGGTATTCCACTGTATCAACCAGCCCCACTGCCGCCATGATGTCCCAATTGCCACAGCCCGTGCTTTTAGGAATGTCTGTGTCCATGTCCTCATCACAGTCGTCCTCATGCTGGTGTCTCTTAGCCAGGTGCTGCACATACTCCAGGATAATGCGCAAGGTGTTTACAATGCTCACAACAGCAGCGGTGAGCTGAGCGGGCTCCATGCTTGCCATGGTATGGCGTCTGCATGGGTAACCCAGGAAAAAAGGCACGAAACAATTGTCTGCCATTGCTTTCACGGAGGGAGGGAGGGAGGGGTGACTGACGACATGTACCCAAAACCACACTCGACAATGTTTTTGCCCCATCAGGCATTGGGAGCTTAACCCAGAATTCCAATGGGCAGCGGAGCTTGCGGGAACTGTGGAATAGCTACCCACAGTGCACGGCTCCATAAGTCAATGCTAGCCACGGTATTGAGGACACACTCCTCAGACTTAATGTGCTTAGTGGGGACATACACAATCGACTGTATAAAATCGACTTCTAAAAATCGTCTTCTATAAAATCGACCTAATTTCGTAGTGTAGACATACTAGAGAATTAGGGTCCCCTGTGGGAAGTGGACAGTTGTTCATTTAGTGAACTTACTGGGTCTCTCCCTATTCAGGAAAAACACAATAGGAAATCTTTGGCTAAAAGAGGCCTGAGGTTCAATCTGAGTTTGGAGTGTGATTTCTGTGATGACATCAGAGTAATTTCTGGCTTTGAAAATGCCTAGTACACCTTTCAGCCAGAGAAAGGCAGCTCACCTGGGCAGGACATAAGATTCTTGGCTTGAGTCTCACCTGCAATAGTTTACCTGTGTACACACAAGTCCAACTGATGGGTTGGAGGCCTCTTTTAGTAACCAAAGTTTGCTCTCTTTGTCCGTCCATCACAGGACAGAGAGTAGGTGCTCCACCCTTTTATCTATTCACTCCCAAGTTTTTATTACCTGGCAGGAGGGTATTTTTTAATGTACAGGAAGCTTTACTTTCTAAAGCTGTGGTTTTCTCTCCTCCATCAATTGTCCTTCTCATCTCTTGTAGTATGGAGAAACTCTGGGGCCCAAGAGGGTCTCTCTCGGGTGCACAGAAGGATGTTGATGCTTGTTCCTCTCCTCCTTGCTGCACAATTCAACACCTCAGTGTAGTCCTAACAACATGCTTCCTTACTGCATCACTGAAACCAGACATGTTCCTCTCTGAGCACATTTTCATTTCTTTTTTACAGGTGTTGCTGACAAATGCTTGCACATCATTTGCAAAAGGACAGGACACTTGTGAAACCAGTAGGCCGTGTTTTTTTAAATGTTCACAGTGTTTTTCAAACTTGTCACAAAATGCAGACAAAACAAAACTCAGCAGCCCTATGCAACTCTGGCAGGCTGGAATGTGTAGGCTGGATGTTCAACATCCAAGATTATTAACCAAAAATAACTTCCTGGTTTTTGAACCACATTTTCTCATCAGTATGCAGCACTAGGATATAGGAGGAGGAAAATGAGGAGTGGAAGGATACAAAACAAACAGTGAAATGGGAAGCATGTCTATTCTGCTCTAGCCTTCCTTTCTCCTTTTCACAGCCCACCCTACGAACTGCAGTTGTGGTGTCTGAAGAACTATACAATGTGTGTATGGCTCAGTAGTAGCACACATATAGCTGTACACATCTGGTGAACAGTTGTTTGATGTCGTGTTGCTTGCTAGCCAACAGCATCCTCGTTTTTGAATGAGACCTCCACAGTTGCTGCAGTGTAGTGTAAGGCTCTAATCCTTCTTTGTAATAGGCTTATTCCTTGAGCCAGAAATATTGCTCTCAATCTCTAAGATCTGCTTCCCCACCCCTTGCAGCCCTCCATGCACCTTCCCAAATCCAGAATCACTGTATGATGGTCTCTCCATTCTCTATGACAGGGTAAGTAACTGTCTTGCTTAGACTTTGGTATGAGCACATTTTCAGAGGTGCTGAACACCGACCATTCCCAGTTGATATCTATTGGGAGCAGGGCATGCTTTTTTGGGTGTTTGATGGACAGCCAAGTACCTAACTCTGACACCTAAGTTTGAAAATTTTGGCTTGTTGCTTACATGTATGATAAAAGTTGCAAGAACATGTGTGTTAAAGCTGTTCATGGACATTTATCAGATTATTGAGTGAAAGTGTAGGAGGAAGAAACAATTCTTCTTTTCTCAGGTTGCCATCACCGTGGTCTACTTCAGGACTGAATTTTCAGTACGTTTCTCTATTCCCCTGGCACACATTAGCAGAGAAAGTGTCAAGGACATCACGTCTCTCTAGCTGAGCTCTGCTTGATATAATTTATAGGAAGAAGACCCATATTATTGGCTGGCATGGCTAGTGTTCTCCCTTTAATTATTTCTACAGTCCTTCTCTGTTAAGAGACTGAGATTTTATTTAGATACACTGCAGAAGTTAGCAAAACAGGCAGGTACCTCTCCATTAACTGGTCCATGTTCAAGACAAAAATATATGTTCACTGTAGAATGTGTCCATAGGAATTCTGGAATTCTGTATCCCATCTGACAAAGAACAAAGGTGCAGTTCTTGAAATGCAGCTGAGCTCACAGGAAGACAGGATAAACTGGCAAAGTCAAATCTCTTCAGAAGCAAAAATTAACTGTGATTACTTGATGCCAGGCATCACTCAAACCAATCAAATTGTTATTTTGGGAAATCATAAATTTGTATCCAGTGTCAATTTGTCACTCATTAAAATCTGATAAGAATGATTAGGAAATTATCTTAATAAGTAAACGTTAGTCTTAACCTCTTCTTCATTTAATTGCTTTAAATATAAGGTTACGTCACTCATTTAGGTCTTGATAGACCTCTGACCACTTCACTGTTAGTTATTTTCTTGATCTAATCCATATTGCCTAGTTCAAGGAGCAACCATTTACTACCAGCAGGCCTGATCCTGTAAGGAGTGCCTCCTGTGAGCTGCTGAGTCTCCTCAACTCCTCCTGAAGTCAAGTCACTTGAGGAGGTGCTCAGCACCAGACAGGATTAGGCCCCTAATTTAATCCTTTGTATCAGATGCTCAACCCCTAATAAAGTCCCTTTGCACTGCCCAAGCAAGGACTCTAAACCACTCCCCAAAGTGATGATTGTTACCCGGGGTTCTTTCAACCCAAAGCTCTTGGTAACTTTTACTCTGTGCAAGGTGGTGTCAGGAAATAAATCAGAGGAGACACGGCCATCTGACCGATAGATGGCTGGCACAAACAGGACAACATAAGAGTGCTTTCACTTAAAGCTAAACTTTACTTAGTCTCAAGCACTTATACACATGTCCGCAACAGGTTAGTAAAACACCCCCAACCCTTGATAATTACCAAAGCTGAGTGTGGCTCTCGAGTGGCACAGCGGCAGCCCATCTGCCGCTGGGAAACACAAGATGCATCCAGAGGGAGAGTCCAGTCCTGAAGAGTCCCCCTACCTCAAACTTTTTCCCCTTATTTATACATGAGTACTAGAATGACATGTCCCTTAAAGCACACTTGTTAAGTAAGCAGTTTCAGTGGTCAAGCAAGAGGTTCCTTCTGATTAACCAGGTGTGGGTTTTTCCAGAGTTTGCAGCCTTGAGGCCCCGATAGACATTCCTGGGGCACATCCTGCTCTTCTAAGATGCATGTATCAGCAGCTTCAACACAATTCTTGTCAGGAGGGATGCGGGGTCAAGCTGCCCTTTCTGTGGCACCCAAAAAACCCCATCCCCTCCTGCCTTGGTTAAGCTAAGCCTGCTGACTTGGCTAATTTACAGCCTGCTGACTTGGCAGCTTTTAGCAATAAGCCATAGTGGTTTCAGGCACTTCACTGGTTTGCCAAAGTCTCCCCATACAATGATGAGGATTCCCTCAGTGTGAAGCTGGCGTAACTGATTTTACCCTGTTCCCACTACCCTGTTACCCACCCCCACAGCATTGAGGGCAGACGCACACTGAGGAGGCAGGGAATGGTGTTTGTGCAGCAGGCCTTTTGTGACTACTGCAGCAGGCATTCTTTAGAGCAGTCCTGTGGCTCCTCTGTGTTATTCTGTGAACTGTTTTGGCCCTCTGGCATCCCCAAGGCCAGAGGTGAAGAATAATAGCTTACAGCCACTTTTCCTTCTGCCCTTTTCCTTGCATCCAAGGCTACTCCAACTTTATACTACCTGGGGATTGTCCCACATTAGGAGCTCAACAACTGCCATTTTTGGGTGATTCTTCATCTCCTTGGCATCACTGGACCAATAGAAAGGGGGAAAAGCTGGTAGCCAGGACCTGGCCATAATTTTTCAAGATATTAATGTGCACAAGGCCTATGCACCATTTAAACTCTGTTTTGAAGGCTTATGTGGGACCATAGTAGTGTCTAATCCTTGTGCTGACCCTCTACACCAACTAGCAAATATCGTTTCCCATTTGTGAACAAAATACTCCTTTCTCCCCCAGGATTCTGTGTATATAATATAATAGCACAGATAAAAAGAGAATGTATCATTCTGCCCTTTCAGTCCAGATAGTCACAAGGTAGAAAATATTGGAGAAATTATTAACCTAATTTGCCAACATGCAATTAATGGGATTGTGCACGCAAATTAGGAGCATATAGAGTTTTGAAAATGTAGGCTCGTATGTTTTAAGTTGCTTTAATATGAATACAGTAGCTAATACTTGTTACCTTTTAAAATACACTTTTCTTTACATGGTGCTACAGGCAATTGAAACCCTGTTGAATTCTGCACTTCTTAAGCGCCCTTTTCAACAGAATAGCTGCAGGGTGCTCCAGGAATTCAAATGCCCAACAGGTTAAGAGCAGTTTTATTTAAGACATTGTCCTGGTTGGCTGAGAGAGAATGGTGATCTGCTTTTTGATTTGCCTGCAGCTCATTCTTGCCTCATGGTTCAGTTATCTGTTTCTTTCTCTCCATATCTAGAATAAAATAAATGCCGGTATGACACATTTTCTGAAAGTGACAATATGGTTAAGAAACTGCCATACCTAATGAAGCATTTCAGTTCTACTTGATAAGCTATGCTTATTGTGATCATTTTAGTGATACATATATGGATTTGACATATGCAGCCCTTTAGCCTTTTAAATAATCTGGTCAGCCAAACTGTTAGAATGTAGGTCACTTTAACCATTTCTTTTGTATATATATATGGGTAGATTTATACTCCCTCCCTGTAGGAAATATGCTAGGGAATGATTTACAAGATATTCAACAAACTCATTTATAAACTCAGCTGCTTCTTACTGCTTACTGAGGATGCTCAAATCAATGCAAGGTATGTGCAGCCCAGAGGGAAAGGAGCAGGGCAGAGAATCTGCCCTGGTAATTGTAGCACAGCCCCAAACAACTACTCCACTACTGTTCAGTTACCGACATTTTGGTTAATTATAGAACTCACTATATTCTTCTAGAAACGATGAGGTTCAACAGATAGAAATGTGGGCAGGTGGTAGTGGGTGTGGGTAGGAAAATCCATGGAAGAACATGACAAGGTGGAAGGAGACTATGTACTGGATTCAGAAACACAGAAGAATCTAGTAAAGATTTCTGAGTGTGGGGGTTATTAATTGGTAAGGTGTTTCTCTCCCGTATAATACCTTGCTTCTTGGTTCCAAGCAATCTGAGTATATATCTGAGACTGAAAGCCAAAGCAGCTCTGTTTCAACAGTGATACTGCAGTGGAACTTGAAAGGGCAACTGTTCTCTCCCCAGCTGGAGGCTGTGCTGCTGTAGCTTTGGGACTTAGAGACAGATGTTCTGATGGACAGTTGAGTCCCCTCTCCTCAGCCAGTCAGATCACATGTGGGATGGAATTAGTGACAGGTGTAATCTTTGGGAACCCAGACAGTGAGACAATGTCTCTGGTGCTGAGGGTAACAGCGGAAGCCCCCAGGATCTGGCTGGGGAAGGAAAGCCCTGAATAAGCCCTCTGGGCTTGAGGAAAGAGGAGGTTCTGAGCCTGGAGAAGGTGGAGACTGAGCTAGGCACATGTAAGAAGCCAGGAAGAAAGAGCTCCAGGAAAAATAGCCTGAACAGGGAGCAAGTCTCTGGGGAACCCAATTAACAACCAGTTGTACCCAGAGAGTGGGTTAGAGCTCAGCAAGACTCAGTGGGTTTGAACAGCAAATTCTCAGTTATGGGACATTCTCAGGCACCGGTGCAGTGTTCTAGCCTACAGAGGAGAGAGCCTGTTATCTATAGTTATTAGAACTGCTGTGTTGTACCCTAAGAGTGATATCTATTGCTGTGTAGTGAGCTCCATTTGTTGAACTACACTAACCCATGTCTGACCTTATCTCCTCTAGATTGGGAGTAAAGTTCCTTGTTTGTTCTGTGACCCCTGTGTGCACATCTCATTCCTGTATGAATCACCAAGTATTAGGTGGCCCATGTGGCTCTAATATTTGGAGCACATACAGTGCCTGCCTCCAGGGTCTGCGGTGTGGTGCTTACGGTTAGTGAGTCTAATTTCCGTGTACCACTGCTCCAATGGGCATAGTCTTAAACCTATCAGATTCAAGAGGTCTGTCAATTTCAGTGTCTTTTCTGGTTTGGGGGATATTAGGGCCTTGAATCACTCCTTAATGGCATTTGCCTTCACCTTCCCTGGAAGACAATTGACTGGGGTTTGAGTGCTGCCAGGTGCAAGCAACTACTAATGTGAGCCCTGATCCAGCAAAGCATTTAAACAGGTGCTTCATTTTAAGCATGTGAGTAGTCCTATCTTAGCCAAATACTTTCAAAATATTGCCTAAGTGATTAGGATTAAATTGTTTCATACAACCACCATGTACTCTGCAATGGTATATAGAATCTAATGACAGGTTTCAGAGCATCCGATGAAGTGAGCTGTAGCTCACGAAAGCTTATGCTCAAATAAATTGGTTAGTCTCTAAGGTGCCACAAGTCCTCCTTTTCTTTTTAGAATCTAATGAGTGGATCTTAACTAGTATTTGTTTTTTTGTTCATAACAGCACTCCTCAAACCACTGATCGGACAGAGTCCACATTCTGTGATTAGCGCCAACATTTTGCTGCTAGTCTCACAAATAATAAAAATAACAGATGCTTGAGTTGCAAATGCTGTTAGTTTCATCAGAAAATACAAAGTTTTAAATCAGAAATGTACTGTTGTTTTATTGTTCCAGTATGGACATTTGTAACTAAAACCAGAATTTAGGGTTTATTTAAAAAATAATTGTAACTTATGACAGAAATAAAGCCTTGAAATCTGGTTTAGTACTTAAAACAGAGACCGTGATTCTGCCACCCTTACACTGAGTAGTGGAAATCATTCCATTATGTCTATTTGTTTTCTCTTTAAACTCATGGGGGATACCCAGAGGATCAAGCCATACAAAAAGGGATTAAGGCTGGTAGACTCAGTCCCATAATCATAACACAAGTCTGCTCTAGAGTGTAATAGAATAACCTGGATGTTGCAGGTGGAGATTATGCAGCAGTGGTAGCACTGCATTTGGAAACATGTACAGCATATTTATGGTGCCGACAAAATGTTTATCTAGTGCCTACACTGTGTTGATGGTAGTGTTAACACTCTCAAAGAGGATCACCAAATTCAACCAAATGTTAATGGAATACAAAAAAAAATTGCTTTACGGACCAAATATGATTTATTTACAATTTACAGGTAATTCTGCTGCCAGCAAACTACAAATTACGCCTCTTATTGGAAACCACCCACTGGACAGCTGCGCACCAACAGAACTAACTTCTGTCAAAGCAATATTTCTGATTAGGGTTTGGAAGCTTGTGATTTTGTGACATGAGTGGCTTGTTTGGAAAATTCTCCTCAAAAATACTAGCTTAACTTGGAGTGCATGTTTAAGTACTTTGCTGAATTAGGGCCATATATGTAACAACTGTTTGCCTACACTATCACCACACTACCAGTATCTAACTCTTTGCTTTGCAAAGTGCTTTCTGGTGCGTCCACTACAAAAGGTGATCAATAAAACCAAATTCTAGTTACAGTTTGCCTAATGTACATTGAAACAGGAAGTGTTCTTTCTTTCACATGAAACTCTGATACAGTCTTCATAAAGCAAGAATCACAGATGGGAACTTTTTTTTTTTTAAGAGTTCTCTGTAAACAGATTTATCTTATAAGAAATGAAGAGATGAAACTCATTTCTGGAACAGCGAGTTACCACTTTTGTCAGATCTCAAGGCTTCTGTTATCATTTGTGCAGTTACTGTAAAAAAAAATAGAAGTAATCGTATATGTACACATTGAACTACTGCTCAGGTCAGAAACTCTTCTAAATTGCTGAAGCTCCATTGCACTGCAAAATTTACTACCTACCACAGCCTAAGTAGTGATATAGAATATATTAACTAAAAAGCAGGGGCCAGATCCTTAGCAGGGGTCATGCAGGAGCCATGATGATTTACACCAGCTGAGGCTCTGGCCCCAAGTGTTTATAAAAGGGTCTGGATTACAGAGGAGGTTACTCCAATATTTTCAAATGCGGAAATTAGTGGTACAAAGCCAGCAGTCACATTGTGTTATGAAGAACTCCTCACTAGAACATATTAAATGCTACACATATGCTAGAAATTAAACATATACCTTTTTCTTTGGTCAAATCTTTGAACCTCTATTTTTATATTTGCTTATTCATATACAGCTAAATTGTGACTTTTCCCAGAGTCTCAATCAGGGGCTGAGTATGTTGCAGACCACGAAGAGCACTGAGATTCTGAGAGTCAGAGTCCCCTTGCTCTGAGGGGGAAGTAATCTGTGCCAGGTTTACACCCATCCAATCTCACATGCTCCTGCCAACATTCTCAGGTTGGGGACATAATGGCTCTTCTGAGACCATGTGTCTTCTGGGGCTGCTACCCATGATATGGGTAGCCTCACGCGGGAGCGTAAGCCATTCTCTTCTGCTCCCTTATGCCCCTGCATGGAAGTACAAGCCAAACTATTATTTGGACCATAGTAAAGTTTTGATCTAAAGATCTGGAGAATGGTGGGAACCCAATAATTTCAATGTCTCTCTAGTGCTAATTTTTCAACATTCAAAAAAACAACATGTAAAATGTCAAGAGTTTCTATTCTATTTCTGAAGTCACACTTTCAGTATTGACCACAAACCTCAGTCATTTCTTAAGTTACTTTCTAGCTGATATTTGTATTGGGGATCAAAAATCCAGTCACTTTTGGTTTTATAGTTTATCCCACTCTGGGAACTATACACCTAGGTAAATATTAGTGCAGTGACTTCAGACAAGTTCAAGTCAAGCTAGCCTAAAAGGCCATGAATATTGGAAATCTCCTTTGGGTTTCTTCATCGCATAAATTCACTGATCTCAGCTGCACTGACATTAAAGTTAGTGGGCACACTGTTTCTGTCCTCTTCTGTTTGCTGCATGTTTGAAGACAGAAACATTATTGACTACACAGAGCACGTGCTCTCGCTCTCTCTCGCACACACACACAAAGTCACAGCTTGTCAACAGCTTTGGCAAAGTAAAACACAAATGATAATTAGAAGCATGTGACCCTAGAAAGGCAGCGCAGAAACTAAAAGGTCATCTTTTTTTCCAAATGACCTAATTAAAAAAGCCTGGAGTGTTGGCTACAGTATAATGGGTTTACACAGCTTTCAACATAGATTTCCTGTTTCAAAACGGTACAATTTAGTGCTCCTGCAAAAATATGATTTGGCATTTAATGCCAGCAAAATCAGGCCTCACAACAACACCTGCCTCGAGCAATGTCCAGCATGTTAGATCTATCAACTGAGTATTCCTGATTTACTATCCCATGATGACCATTTAGAAACCAGTGCCAGAATTACTGCCAATCTGTAAACATGCCTGAAGTGGTACTTTGATACCAAAGGCAGTATATATATATGTATTAATAGTCCAGAAAAAATCACTCCACAACCCTTCCGATGATCCATTCCTGACACAATGTATGTCCCCCTTCCCATGTCATGCCATCTAGCTATTAGATCTCCTTGTCACCACCTTCCTTGGTGAAAAATGGGAGAGGATATACAGCAAGGAGTGGAAAAAGGGAAAGGAAGAGGTGACAAAGAGAGGAAGAAGGATAGAAAAAGGGGGAGAGGACAGGAAGAGAGAGAGTGAGAGGTTGTTGCAGAGCAGGAAGGGGGAGGAGAAGAGAGAGAAGCCACACCCCCACCCAGCCAGGAAAAGGCAGCATGGGCTGTGATGGGGAAGGAGGATATTTACCCTGAATTTGACCATTCTTCATTTCATCTCATTATTACTAGTTCTATGCCCTTGTATCATCCTAATAATTCTTCTTCCTGCTTGGTGTACACACACTTCACACAGCTGCAGAAAACTATTGTGCCCAACTTAGTCAACAAGTACCTAAGCTATATATAGCTTATTGCTTTTCCTCATATCAGTCACTCCAGCCCCCTACATTTTAAATGATTTCATTGGTACGGCGGCATTGCGGACCGCATGCAGAAGGAAATCGCTGCCTTGGCCTCCGGCACCATGAAGATCAAGATCATTGCCCCAGTGGAGCGCAAATTCTCAGTCTGGATTGGTGGCTCCATCCTGGCTTCTCTCTCCACCTTCCAGCAGATATGGATCAGCAAGCAGGAATACGATGAGGCTGGTCCATCCATAGTTCACAGGAAATGCTTCTGAATCCTGTAGCAAGATGGAAGTGTCGGATGTGCCTGGGCAAAGTACTGTGTTCCTTTATGGAAATATTCCTTTCTAAGCTGTTCAAAATGTTCAAGCATATTCTGTCTGTGAAGCTGATGCCCTGCACAGTGAGAGGAAGCAGATGCAGTGCTCAGTGCATCCAGTTTGCAAGAAATCCTGGCTTTCCTGTGGCAGATCAGCTGAGCACTCCATAGTCATCCTAAAGGAGGGAGGGACATGCAAGTTTGTGCACCCACATGCTGTGAGGTGCTGACAGCCCTCAGCTCCCACTGGCTTCAGGTCTGTACTCAGGGCAGCTAGCCATCCTGTTGCCCATGCAGCAGAGGCTACACAAGTATTTTTAGCATAGGTATGTCAGTCCAAGTTGGAAATTACACCTCCAGCTCCAGTGTAGACATACCCACAAAGTATGTATAATATTTTCTTTTCTTTCACTGGTAACTTCTGTATTTCTTAACCATGTGCTTTTCATTGAGGGGCCAAGTGCATCCCGAGTTCAGAGCTTTAAATTCAAACTCACTTTGAAATTGTGTGAAGGTGGGGGAGGAGGACAGATACATTTAGCTGGTACAAAAGATAATATTTCCTGGATTGCATTACTCTGAAATGATTGAATGGGTTTTATTCAATTGTTTAGCTTGTTTTCTTCTGGGATGAGCACAAATGTTAAATTTCAGCCTCAAAGGTAATTTTTGGCATGCAAGGCACTAAAAATAGTGGGTATAAAATGCAAGTGTCATTTGAATCATAACTAGAATGGTGAAAGTGCAATGATATAATGCATTGTATAGAGTGACCTGAGGATAAAACTGCTTATTCTAGTAGGATTTCTCATTCACAGTTATGCTGGAACAGAATTATTGAGATGTATGAGGTATTTACAGTATAATCTGTAAATACAGTGTTAACAATAACAGGAGTTGCGTGTTCAATCTTCCATGTACAGCGCTGAAAATGTTTCCCTTAACCTCAGGGATCCCTTTTTGCAGTTGCAAGGAGTTACTTTCACCTAGACACAATCAGGTCCCATTAAAACATTCACACCTGCACAGGGCTGTCTGTTGATTTGGGGAGAATCAGGTCACTAAGATGTAATTTGGTTTCAAAGACTGAAAGGTACTAATTTTACATGCCAGTAAATCTATCAGATCACAAGGAGAGTGAGGAAATGCTTTTATCTTTAACGTGACAGGCATTAATAATGTTACCAGAATTTCTCTTATATATAACTTAACAGTTTGAGGACTCTTCAATACCTGCACAGTATGAAAGCTCCCGTAATTTGAAAGACAGTGTCCCCTTCAGATTAACTGACATTGCCAGCAATGGTGTGGGAGGATGAAATATGTTCCCTTGAAACAGGAAAGGGTTGGACAGAAAAGAGCTGTATCCGAACATTCAGGAAAAAACATAATGATTAAAAGACAGGTAAAATATCCATCAGGTAGGGGAAAACACTGTCATTCTTTTAGTATGGCATTGCAGTCATGGTGTTCAGCACCAGAGCATTTGTCCCAACTCAGCAAAAATAAAATAAAATAAAAAAATAACCACAGCCACAGTCATTCCTGAAAGAGAAAAGATTTGCCTAAGCTCAGCTACAGACATGGGATGGGTGGGATTTTCAGAATTTCTCACTGTTGTCCTAACTCTGCTCCCATTGAAGTCAATGGGAGTTTCACCCCGACTGCAAAAATAAGGCCAATGCTGAGTGCTTTTGAAAATCTGATTCAGGAGCACCCAAACTTTACCCAGAGAGATGCACCAGCAAATTGCCCACAACATCACAATCACTGCAGCTTCCCTCATAATGACCTATGGGAACTGTATTGTCTGCAGACCGCTGCTTTATATAAAAGAAGAAGCTGGGCAGCCAATGGCTTCTATTTGGCTTTGGGACCATGCTTTGGAAACTCCAAATGGATTAGGAAAGGCGATGTGGGGTTTTAGTTTTTTAACTAATGGCTTTTATTGTTCTGTATCAAGTATTCCAAATATAAGTATATCTGGGACAAGACAATAAATATATGAGAAGAACATAATGGGCCTAATCTATTCCTAGTCTAACTCAAACCACTATTAATTTTCTGGCTGGCTGCCAACGTGCATCTCTGAAACTACATCATTCCAGGTGCTACACCAGGGGTTTATTTTGTCCTGTTAGTGTGCGAATGATCAGAGGGGAAATGCCACTGGGGCAGAACATAATACAATGATGAGCTGTATAGGACAGCCACTGAGATAATATTTACTCCCTGGTTACACCATGGAGCATTTAGCAGTCCATCTGAATTTTTATGTTTTAGCGCTCTCTCCTTCCACGCCTCAAAGAGATATAGAGAACATTTCAGTAATGGAGCTCTGCAGGGAGTTAAAGTGTCACTGTTTTTTCTCTTCTCGCTTTACATAATCACCTAGCTATCTAACATAGGAACTGAATCTTTGCCAAAATATGGTAGAGCTCAGAGGGTGGGGAAGAGAGATCACAGAAGCAACAAACCACATGTCTTCTTGGTTTTGCAGTGTGGATTAGTCACTGTTACCAACCACTTTTTAAAAATCAATGAAAATTCACTGTAAAATGATACAGGTGAACGATTAGATTTATTTACTGGAGTTCCTCTGATCTGAACTTCTGTTCTTTCAGATACATTTCATTGTTCTGCTGTTAAGTAAACGTACAGATTTTTACAACAGCAGAAATTTGCTGCTTTTGTTAAAGGTTATTTTAAAATGTGCACAGTACAGATCTATAGAAAACCTACAGGATATTCCTCTTGGCTCATGTGATTCAGGTTATACTACAGACTGCAGTCACAGCTTCCCATTTCTGCTGGAAATATACATGCTATTATATTTTTATTAGTTATAATGCACAAATATGGAAATTGAAGGCACTGTTCCTTCTATTTCGTACTTCCCGTAACCCACTCACTCTGTCTCTCACACACACACACACACACACACACACACACACACCATTGATCTGAATTCTACATTTATTTTCTTCAGAGCACAGGTTTAGTTGATCATAGAAGTTGTTCATTCCAAAGTGGAAAGATTTCTGCTTTGTTTGGCAATGGAAAGAATTTTTAACAGGTTTGGGCTTTCAGTGTTCATGTTTCATAAGCTAACTCCATTCGATTGAGGCAATATGAGCAGAAAAGGCAACAGAATGGGGACAAATACTAAGATAAAATAAGGTTCCTATAACATGGAAGTGATTGGTTTATTGCCTAAGTATCTGATTTTCAAAGTCTTTTTAATTCGTAGAAATCCTGTTTGTGAAACAATTAGCATTCTTCCTCATGTTCTAATTTTTACTTTTGTACTCAGTAAATTTAAACCAAACCCAGAGAAGTAGCAGCGTCTGTCATTTCTGCTTGATTATTAGTACAGGCGGTGGGGTTCAAGAGGTTACCACAAGGAAATAATTTGTTTCTGCCTACAAATCAGAATATAAAAACACTTTTTACTGTAAACACGCTTGAAATATTGAGTGTTCGTTGCAAGTTAAACCATAACCCATGGGTGGACTCACACGGGCATTCCACTGGTGGCTGACAAACAAGGAAATGTTGTAAAGGTTATGTATGCCTGGAAGCCAACACCAGACCCAGGAACTCACATTTTTGAAATTGTTGGTTTGGGACTCTGCTGAGGTTAGAACATGAAT
Source organism: Natator depressus (assembly GCF_965152275.1). NCBI lineage: Eukaryota > Metazoa > Chordata > Testudines > Cheloniidae > Natator > Natator depressus. The sequence goes on from NC_134238.1 coordinate 56,670,077, forward strand.
TATGAATGTATGAGTAAAACTAGGGTGAGACGTATGAAAGAACTGAGTTCTTACGGGGGGGTTGCGAGGAGAATCAATGAGATGAAAATCCTTATTGAACTGATTCGGATGTTGCTTCAAATGCTTACATTCCGCAATTGCTAGGAAATCAAATATAGGATTGGGTCCCAGACTTCATAAAAATGACTTATAGAAGGACTAGACAAAATCAGATATAAAAATATTCTTTATTTTTTAAAGAAGAAGGTTGAGAAAGCCCCTCATTGCTTCTATGGCAGTGATAAGGAAGACACAAGCTGGGTTTAGCCTTGAGGTTTTCTCTCCATGAAAAGCGATCTTTATATTTGGTCTTAGGGAGGAGTCAGCATTAGTGCTGTCACAGTGACACCTACTGATCAATCTGTGAAGCAAGACGGGGCCCACTTTGGCAAAACCCTGTTGATCCACCTTAATGGCCACAGAAAATGCTACTCCCAGCTACACTATCAGTAATATCAACACTCTTACCTTTCATGGGCAGGTAAGGGAAATTCTTCCTTTCCAGTGTTTTTATTGGCACCATTTATGGAGGGTATCCGAGCCTACTCCACCACCAGTGGAGGAAGAGAGTGAAATGGTAGAACAACACAACAAAATGACAGGGATATTAAATAAAAATATACAGATCCACAGGCCTGGCTTATGAAGATGACAGAGCTGACCTTTGAACTGAAGTTGCCATTTCCTATGTTTTTCAGCCAACAACCATAAAATTTATGGTTGCAACTGAGCATTGTTGCCATGGTCCCTCTCGCAGATTCTTCTACTAGAATAAATTCCACAGCTGTAGGGAGCAACGCACAGAAGAGCAAGCTAAAGGGTATCAGATTCTCGTTACCACAGATATTTAGACAGTAGCCAGACAATGAATAACACAACAGACAATGCTCCAGGCTGCCAGCACTGCCCACCCCCTAGGAAGTGTCAAGAGGGCTGTATGTTAAAGCTTTAGACAGACATGATAATCGCTCAAATAAAAATGTATTAAGGGGCTGTATATGCTATATTTGTATTAATAAACACAAGATCAGAAAGGCAGATTTTGTCCTCACCACTGTTTACTAAATCATGTTGCCTGCTTAACGGAGAGACACTGCCCATTAGAATTAATCCCTTTCAGAGGCTAGTGGTAAAAATGGAATCATGAGCTTTGGGCTGTTACATATGATTTCAGAGAGCTCATCTCCCACTGAGGCACCAAAATGAAGCGGCCAGATTTACAAAAGTGCTTGGTCAGTACCCAGTAGCTCCTCTCATTGCCCTCAGTGGGAATTGCTGGGTGCTAAGCACTTTTGATAACGTACTCACTTTACTTAGGTCACTAACTGAGAGCAGAACGCTTTTTGAAATCTGGTCAGTAAATTAACGCATCAGTGGCCAACCACAAGACACTAGCAGACTGAAATGCAGGGAATGACTTCGATCATTTAATGCTACACTGAGCATGGCCAATAATGAGATAATTTAAAAACACCAGAAATACCTGGGATATTTTTTCTATTTCCCAACCTTTGATAGGAAAGACAATAGTAACAGTTACCAAAAGAGAGACCCTCCAGAAGATTCGATTACTCATAAAATATTTATAGTCTGATAGTGAATGAGGACTATGGTACATTGGATTAGGGTATCTAATGTTCTTACCTCATTGTCATCTGTTTCAGGCTAGAATCATGCAGTGTCTGAGGTCAAAGAATAATGAGTTATATGCTGAGCCATTAAGCACGTTGCAGATCCATAGGCAGGTTACTCTCCCATTAAATATTTTTCTGTTAAACTGTCATTTTGTGTTTCGGGAAATGATAATTAGTTGGTTTTCCACAGAATATATATGTAAGTAGAGTATATCTGCAGTACTATATGTGGGACAGAAAAATAACTACAAGTGATTTAAAGCATTTATACATTCTTAGGAAATATACAGATCCATGATGACTACAAGAAAGCATTACTTTTGTATCTGTACTTACTTCCCCCAAGAGGCTACATAATTGTTTCTTTTGTGACCCTCATGATTTTGTCTTGCTACCTCACCTGCCACTGCTTACTTTCTGTGTGAAATAGTAACTCTACTTAACATCTGCTCTGAATTTGTTTTCTTCGAGTTCATGCTCAAACCTACTTTATTATCTTCGGAGGGGGATGGCAATATATATTACACACACAAAAAGACACTGAAGAATGTTAAGGTTGCAAAGTGAAACACTCAAAAGTTAGGAAAGGCCAGAATTAACGTTGCCCATTCAACCTGAATTTATTTATTTGGACAATGGTAGTACCTAGAGGCCCCAATCAGGATTAGGATTTCATTGTGCTGGGCACCGTACAAATGCAGATCTTAAAGGTATAATACTCCAGTCTCCTACTAAATACCTTTCCAATATGGAAATCTAGAAAACATAGATTTAAAGCTCAGTTGTGCAAGGCTGTTGCATCCATGGCCTCCCTTTTGTACCTGCTCAGAGGTCAGACTCAATCACAGATACTTGTCCTGAGTGCAAGGACTACTCTAGGCCCATACCTCTGCATCCACCAGGAGAGATGACCCCATGGAAATACATGAATGTTGCATTGTCAAGGAGTCATTCTATCTGCATCAGAAGCAATACCTCCATCCCTCTGCTAACACCACATCTGCACCTTCATGCTAGGATTTTCAAAGGAACCTAAGGTGTTGTACGGGAAAAACTGCAAGTACCATTTTGTTTAGGCACTTTGCCATTTTGTTTGTAAGGAGTTATTGTTTGTCCACCATGTTGGTGACCTTCTTCTTGAGACAATTGGTGCTCTTTTCTCTCTAAGGCGGGAAAGAGCAAGGGTCACATGACCTGTGTTCTTCCTAGTAACAGGAGAGCATAAAAGACTGCTGCTCCTGAGAAGAAAGGCAGCCCTTCCCGGTGGCAGCGCAATACATGTCCGAGCCAAGATTTCGAGGGATCTACAGAAGAAGATCCAAATTCCATAGTTCCAGCTATCAGTTCTTGATTTATTCCTATTTTACCTGTATCCTGAACTCCTGTGTCCTCACCTTGCTGTCCTGATGTATTCCACCCGTGATATCCTTTGTCATGGGTCCATTCCTCTGAACCTGGTGTAGTATGCTGTGAACCTCTGTACATTACCTGTAGTAAATTCCCCTTTGTCCTTGGGTTTGGGACCTTGACTTTATGTCAGTTTGTTGTGCCAACCTGTACCAGTATTCCCTTGGTGTATTGTTTTGCTGGGGGTCCTATAAGTTACTGTTTCCTGTTTCAGTCACTGTTTAATAAACCAGTTTGCTTTATAGTTAATCCTGTCCTTAGTTTTCTCTCCGTTGATAGATGCAGTTTGGGGGAACGAGCCTGCTGGGTGGGACTCTGAGGTGTGGAACATAGAGCACATCCAGTTAACCATAGGCAAGATCTGAGTTCCTAGTTAACAATGCGAGGTACTCAATCCCTGTGAGAGCATAATTTCCTGAGCTTACAAGCATAATCAATCCATTAGCCACTCCTCAGTGTCCAAAATTCTGAAGTCCTTACTTGATTGATTATTCATTCCTTTCTCAGGCAAACTCCCTATGAAGTTATTATTGGGCATTTTTCTGAGTAAGAACTGAGTAAAAACAGTGTGAGGACTGAATAAGGGCCTCCAGATGAGGTCTATTGTTTTTAATTTCTAAATGCTAGCCTTACAGGTTCAGAGGTCAGCTTTTTCTGCCAATATTTTGCTGACACTAAAATCCTCACTTGAGTGGGACATACCAATGAAACGTATATATTCAGTGTTTTTTAACTAGGTGTAAGCGTATTTTAGGTCTTTTTAGGATTGACAAGTCACGTTCCTGAATCACTGTCCCTGAGAAGCGGAGGTCTTTCTGATCATTAGAAACCTTTAGTTGCGTATGGATGGGTTAGGTAGACAAGCCCGTTCATAGATGCATCATTCTATAGCAACTTGGAATGTCTATTGTTCAGCAGCAGCTTATGTAGCATGTTAAGGATTTGCATGATCATCATCATATTTTATTGAAGTTGGCAACAATTTACTAATTATCAGCAATAGGTTTCTGAAAAACATTTTTCTTTCCATTAAGTTTGTTTCTTACCTCTCCTCAGAGGCAGAACTGAATATTCATGTGTAGATCAAATCACTGTTAATTTGGCTTGCTGCTATTTTTTTCAGATAGACTGTTAACCCATCTTTTTTATGGCACTTCTACAGGATTTGCTATATTTGCTATATTTATAGAATCTTTGCTGGTCTGTTTAATTACTTGGAAGGGTTTTTTTTCTTAAAGCTAAATAAAACTTTTATTTCAAGTCAAACATTTATAGATTAAGAACCATCCATACAGCCTCTGTATTTATGCCTCCAGTTCTGTGGTTGGAATCATTTGCACATGCTAATTTGGCATTTGATTTTTCAACATTTTCAGAAATGATCTTCAAATGTAAGCACCTAGCCATCTGTGGACACAATTACCAGTTTGCACAGGCAATCACAGTATTTCTGGATGCAGCTTTTGGGCCCAATCCTGCTCTGACTGAAGTCAGCGACAAAACCCCATTGACTTCTCTAGCAGGAGTAGGCTGAGAGTGTGAAGTTGTACACACATTTTTATATCCATAACTGCATTAAGTTTAATTTTCAAAATCAAAATCTCAATCATCTGAACACACCTGATTTGCTGCCTCCTGGTGTGTGCAAAATGATAGGTACCAATTTGCTCTGAATTTTTTTTCCAAAGCTGCCATTTATTATTTATTATTATTTTATTGTTGCAGCTGTGCTAGACACTACAAACACACAACAAGAAGATGGTCCCTACACCGAGGAGCTTGCAGTCTAAGTAACCATTTAACCATCCAGTTCTTTTTCTGGGTCATTTCCTATAACAGTAATATCCCTTCAGAATTCAGCTCTTCTTGTTGATGCTATAGGCATCTCTATAATTATACCTTGCAGTTATTCAAGGCCTTTGCGTCAGTGATATGAATACACCTTACAAACATCAGTTAATTTGCCTGTGTAACACCCCTGAAAGGCATGATAGGTAAGTATTATAATTCTCATTTTACAGAAGAGAAAAATGAGCCAGAGAGATTAAGCAGCTCAGTTTTATTTGTATTTTTTATTATTTTTTGTAAAAAGAGAATAAGAATGGTCTTGAGACACTGGACTGTGACTCAGGACATCTAGGTTCGAGTGTCAGCTCTGCCAGAGACTTCCTGTGTGACCTTGGGCAAGTCATTTAATCTGCCTCAATTACCCATCCTTATAACTGGGATTATTCAGCTTCCTTTTTCTGTCTCATCTATTTAAATCATAAGTTTTTTGAGGGCAGGGACTGCCTATAACTATCTGTGTAGCCTCCAACACACCAGGACCTCTAGGTGCTACTATAATACAAATAATTAAGGGCATGATACAATTCCTACTGAAGTCAAAAGGAGCTGGATTGGATCCTCTGGGCTATCCCAAAGTTATACAGGAGTTCTGTGGGAGAACCAAGACTGCATATAGAAGGAAAAAGGATGATTTTGTGGCTAAGGTTCAGCACTGGAAGTCAGGCAGTCTGTGGTTACATCTACACTGCAAATAAAGGTGTGATTAGAGCACAGGTAGACATACCCATGCTAGCTTTAATCTAACTAGTATGGGTAAAAACAGTAGTGTAGATGTGGCACAGGCTAGCAATCAGAATACATAGACCTGTGGGCTTGTACTCAGGTGGCTAGACTCTGCTAGCATAGGTCTGCCTCCCCATGCTACGAACACATCTTTACTTGCAGTGTAGACATATCTTCAGTTATAGCCTTGTCTTGGCCATAAACAATCTTGCGTGTCCTTTGGCAAGTCAATTAACTTCTCTGTTCCTCAGTTTTCCCATCTGTAAAATGGAGGATAATACTTCCTTACCACACATATGGGTGTTGTCAGACTTAATTCATAACTATTTGTGAAGTGCATTGATGCTACCATAATGAACAGCATAGAAATTCAAACCAGGAACAAAATCGAGATAGCCTGTGCTTTAATCACATTATTTCTTCCCTTGGGATCTTTTAGATCTGGCACCAGCCGCAAGGAGATTTCTGCATTTACAGTGTAAAAATCATTCTCTGGCTGGAAAATGAAAAAGACAGATGAGTTTAAATAGGATGGGAAAGAAGTCTTCTCAGGCTATTAGGAATCACCACAGAAAAAGAAATGGGGGAAAAATTCATATTAAAACGTGAGATTGTACAAACGGGTTTATTTTAAAATGTTCATCATAAAATGTTAGTCCAAATAATGAAATGGACTAATGAGCATTCTATAAATGTACCGACTGCTGTAAAAGTGCCATAAAATATGATGGGTTAACAATCTAGATGAAAAAAATAGTAACAGGCCAAAATAACAGTGATTTGATCTATACATGAATATTCAGTTCAGCTTCTGATGAGAAGTAACATTAATGATGTGAGGATTTAACTGTCAAAAAATCCTGGGAAAGAAACTTAATGGAAAGAAAATATTATTCAGAAATCCATTCCTGATAATAACTAAATTATTACCAACTTTAATAAAATTGGACAATGAATATGTAAAAGTGCCATAAAAGCACGTAGAGTTTCTAGCATGTAAAATAAGCTTTGCTTAACAATAGAAGATCTAGTTTAGTGTAAAACTTCTATAAACAATACCTTTTTATATTGCTTTATACATTTAGAAAATTATCCCCTTTTCCTCAAGATCTTAGGGTGCTAATAATAGAAATGAAGGGTTTTTGAAAAGACATTTCAAAGATAATCTTCACAATTTTTAAAGGAGTAACTGTTTCTTACTGTTCTGATGGCATCACTCTTACTTTTAAATTGCATATATGTTGCCAATAATTCTAAAAAGCTATAACAGGGAATGTATATATTACATGGGTATATGTCTACATTGAAGTTTACTGAGAGTACTACTTTACAGAAAGTAATCTGTGGCTATCAGGAAATATTTAGGGAGGTATGCTTGACACACGTTTATGTTATAAAGTATCCCACTATATATGTATGTGTGTGTGTGTATTTGCTACATCAAAACAAACTTATTGCATGAGGCAAAAACATTGCAGCACAGAAATACATGCTTCAGAATAGACATTGCCACAGAATGTCCTCGTACAGCAAATAATGCACATGTAAATCTACCTTCAGATTATCATATAGATCTACCTGTATAATACCTTATTATATAATATCTGTATGATAATGCTGAAGGTAGATGTACATGTGCATTATTTGCTGTATGAGGACATGCTGTGGGAATGTCTATTCTGAAGCACGTATTTCTGTGCTGCAATGTTTTTGCCTTATACAATAGATTTGTTCTGTTGCATGGTATATTCTATTGACATCTAAAAAGTAAGATCAGGCAGACAGAATTTTTTACTGGTGGTACTAATACGCTTCTAAAAATAACTGCATCACAACTAACAAACAGTATTCCTCCAAGGTCTAAACAGTCTGTTAACCAAAACTTCTAAGACTAACTGTAATAGCACCATCTGATGACTTCCAAAAATATTACGTATATGAAGTAGGTGTAGGAGTATACTGGGAATATGTCAAGAGGTTAAATTCAATTGAAACAGAACGAGGAGCTCTCACCAAACTAGCCAGCCAAAGAGGAGGAGACTCTCTTCCTCTGGGAGATACCGCCAGAGCCACCATCATCAAAATTCCTCTGGGAGATACCGCCAGAGCCACCATCATCAGAAAGGAGGTGATGATTCAAAGGAGACTCAAAGAGCTTGGCTTGTTTACCCTAACCAAAAGAAGGCTGAGGGGAGATATGATTGCTCTCTATAAATATATCAGAGGGATAAATACCAGGGAGGGAGAGGAATTATTTAAGCTCAGTACCAATGTGGACACAAGAACAAATGGATATAAACTGGCCATCAGGAAGTTTAGATTTGAAATTAGACAAAGCTTTCTAACCATCAGAGGAGTGAAGTTCTGGAACGGCCTTCCAAGGGGAGCAGTGAGGGCAAAAGACATATCTGGCTTCAAGACTAAGCTTGATAAGTTTGTGGAGGGGATGGTATAATGGGATAGCCTAATTTTGGCAATTAATTGATCTTTGACTATTAGTGGTAAATATGCCCAATGGCCTGTGATGGGACATTAGATGGGGTGGGATCTGAGTTACTACAGAGAATTCTTTTCTGGGTGTCTGTCTGGTGAGTCTTGCCCACATGCTCAGGGTTTACCTGATCACCATATTTGGGGTCAGGAAGGAATTTTCCTCCAGGGCAGACTGGCAGAGGCCCTGGGGGGTTTTTCACCTTCCTCTGCAGCGTGGGGCACGGGTCACTTGCTGGAGGATTGTACCTTGAAGTCTTTAAACCACGATTTGAGGACTTCAGTAGCTCAGACATAGGTTAGGGGTTTGTTACAGGAGTGTGTGGGTGAGATTCTGTGGCCTGCGTTGTGCAGGAGGTCAGACTAGATGATCATAAATGGTCCCTTCTGACCTTAAAGGCTATGATTCTATGAAAACAAAACTGTAAAAGAGAAAAGGCCAAATTGGCAGCAATGTCCATCTGTTCCTATTGTTCTCCCCCCCCCCCCTCAGTGAACCCAGTTAATAATCTATTATCTAACGCATTCATATTCCTTTCGTAACAGTGGATCTTTGTTTTTGTAGCCACATTTTCTTGAAGTCAGCTTTCAGTATATGATCCTGTCCCGCCAAATATCTATGCCATTTGGACTGTATATCTAGCCTGCAACTTTCTGTGTTGCCCTCTCTTTGACCGTCTGCACCAATGAAAGATGTCCTTGTGAAGAAGTGTCCCTTTGCTTTTGTGGTTATTAGTCCAGCTCTACAGAGTTTCCAAGGGTAATGCTATTATATTGCTTCAAACACTGTATGTACCCTATTGAGTCATTTATTGGCCAAGATCCTAACAGAGGAAAGGACTGTCTAGGATTCTGATGAACTTAATTCTAAAAAGTAAAAATATTACACTTTACAACAAGCAGCCATTAATGATAACTAACAATGTATTTCTTATGGAATTGTGCTTCTGTATGAATTCCCAAGCATAATAAAAATAGAACCAAAGAAATTAACCTCTTGTATGCCATGCTTTCCAGGGGACACTTATAGAGTATCAAAAGAATATGATCCCATAACTTTGTGCCGTCCTAATTAGCATCCTGGAGCTTATTGTTTGGGGGACAGTTTTTGTCTCCCTTCTATGCCAACTTGTGCAAAATTACACCCCTGAATATGAGTTCATCCCCGTTTTTCAAAGCAGTCCTTTTGATTTTAATGGAATAGCAAAGTCAACACATTTGTCAGGATGTTCTGCATACACCCACAGGGTCAGTTTAATGCCCCAGCATAAGATATATACATTGTATTCTATGGTTCTATAAGAGATAACAGTGATTTTCCATTTGTTCAATATAGCCAAATGAGGTTAGAGTACCCAATGTAAATATACTGCCAATTCTCTTTGTGATCCCACTAACTATGAGGAGCAAAGCTCATGCCTTTTGCTTGCATTATTGATCACTACTTCTTCAAATTCTCTTGTTTCTCTTCTCATATATAAGTGAGGTTGCACATTGTGCTTTGTCAAGATCTACTGAGTGGTTTGAATGTTATAGAATGATAGGTTTGAGTGATTCTGATGCCACAATTTCCAGTGGGGCAAAGCCGTGACTAAGTAAGATCACAATGAGCGGTTCCGATGAAGGATCAACCTGAAGCTCAGGATTTCAACTTCCAGACTAAGGTTTGCTGCAATTTCATCACCTCCAACTCAACCTGATTTTTCTTTAACATTTCTGGATTAATTTGTTAATGTTTCTGAAGGCTTTGAAGATTAAAAGTACTGTACAAATGCTAAGTTATTAATTATTACAATTAGTCTTTTTTAGTGTTCCTAAAAGATACAGCTTCTTCCGTTTGCTTTCTATGAAGACAAAGTTGCCAATATCATACACTATTCTGACTTATCAATGGAACCACACAACCACCTTTACAAATATATTTATTCAGATTTCAGCTGGCTAATTGCATCAATGGTTTGAATCAATGTGGCTTCAATAAAAATATTTCCATTTCACTATTAATTTTGAATCCAAGTTTTTTTCTAAATATTTTCCTTTCTTCCTTCCAGCGCTGCTTCCAAATGGTTATGTTTGTTGTAAGTCAAAGTTAGTGGTAAAGAAGCTATTATTGTTTGTTTTGTATAATTTATCAGCAATAACAATGCACATTGTGATAGACCATGGGAGTCTTTAGCTATTGTAATCGTGAGACACACAGCAAACCTCTCTTGAGTTTGCTCCTTTTTACACAGATGTATACAGAGAACAAGTGAAATGAAGTTTGTTTCCATTACTGAGTGCCAGCTGGGGGGAAAGCACATTAAAAATGACCTGATTTTCAAAGTCTGAAGTTCTCAGTCCAGTGCAGAAGTTAAATGTCTCTGCTTTTCCACTGTGCAATGCAGAGAATGTGGTGGGAACAGAATAGGAAGGCAACTCAGCTGGAAAATATCTCAGATAGATGAAATATTTGTCAAGCAGTTTTCTCATGTGAATATGCCTCTAGTTGGTATATGCCAGTCACTAGAGCATGGCATTTGTTTTATCTTGTGTCCTGAGGATTTTTTTAACAGAAAAATTTCTGTGTAAGGCAGCAGAATTAAACAGGCAACAAAGTGAGGCAAGTTTAACAAGAATTCTATCTTTCAAGTGACTAACAGAAATAGAGTCAAGTTTTAATATCCTCAGAGGCCCTTTCTTCACATAAGAGCATGAAAACAAAAGAACGTTAAGGCAGGTTCACTTTCTTCCTCTCTGCTAGACTCATTTATTGCCAACAAGGCATCGTTTTGCATTTTTTTTAAGATGTAGATGTCAAATTTGATAGCTGTGCATTTGAAATTAATAACAACAACCAAAATATTAAAAAACATGTTTTCCCCAGATGTGGTGATGTCTCAATAGATTCTTCTTTTTCCCAGCAAAGGAAACAAGGCACATATAGCTGTTTATCTGCTTTACAGCTTACCACACTGTTATCCTGAATAAAGACTGCAGCATATCCACGGGGCATTACCTGATCAATAACATTCCACATGTAAAAATCAAAGCCAGGAGGGAAAAAGCCAGATAAAAAAGTAATAGCTAGAAAAGCAGCCACACTACTAAAGGGCTCCACTATTTAAATGGTTAAACTTAAAATAAACGCAAAATGAGGGCTAGGCTGATACTGCTCAGGGCTCATATACTAATGGAAATAGGGCCCCTTAGTTGGACAAGGGCGTGTAATGATTCTGTGTTCTTAAGTGAAACATGGACACTTTAACTCCACTGCTGACATGAAAGGGTGTATTTGAAGACAGTTGTGCACAGAGGGAAAAAAGAGAGTTACGTCCTGAGAGAGAATGCCTACAACAGTTAAACTCTGTAAAGAGGAACTAATGTTACAATGGGTAGGGAATGTATAAACATATTGAAGCCTGAACCACCATAATCTAATGCTATGTGAAACAAAGTGAAAGACATACTTAAATCTGTATCTCTACAAAGTATTATTCTTAGCTAACCTAAGCTGCTCTAGGATGTAGTAAAGCTATGCAATGCAAAGGAGACGGACCTTCCTTAGCCTATCTTCTATTAGCTCTCCCCAGCCAAGCTTGCCCTCTCAAAGAAACTGTTTTTGCACCACATGCTTTTCTGGGGACTGGGCCTTTAAATTTGATAGAGCTATTTTGTAACTGACTGTTGTTTGTTGCATCTGTCTCTCCTCCAGATGAAGGCAGGTATCCATCACTTCTGTTGGGTTTCTCTCTTTCTTGTTTTTGAGGAGGTTGTATCACCAATTCCTAGTGTTCAAAAATAATGATTTTTTACAAAACGTTTTTGTCCTTTTCGTTTGCCTTCTAGTGTTTGATCACTTAGGGTTCATATTTTCAAGCTTTCTCCACAACCGTGATGTTTAGAAAAGTACATTGAAAAAAAAATGAAAGCTGAGATGCTCCCGTTATCACTTGACGTCAGGAGCTGGGGCTTTAAGGAAAACCCCCAAAATTGTGAGACTCTCTATAAAAAGATGAGTTAGTAACACTGAGACACCAGGGTCTTGCATCCTCCATTTCACTCAGCATCACGACTTTCCAGGAACCCCTTCTAAACCCAGTCACTTTATTCTGCTTCTAGAATCCAGAATGGGGGCACAACAAATACGGAGATCTAGTTTAGTCCTAAATGAGTCCCGTTTGGTTGAGCCATTTACATGACTATTTTTTTTCTAATGTGGATGTTTTTAGATTATCATTATAATTATCAGATTAAATTTTCCCTGAAAACTCTAAACAGCTGAACTCTTTCTAACTCTGCCTGTCTAATATTTTTTTTTCCTTTTTGCTTTAGAAAAATAATAAATCTGTTGATGTGCTGAAAAGGGAGTGAGTTGATCGGTGAAGAAATTTTTTGAAAGTCCAGCTCAAACAAAAATTATGGGAATATCATAGGGCTCAAATCACTCATTAGACAGTTCATCCAGTTTGCTAAATGTAATGGAAATATTTATACTGACAAAAAAAAGGGGATTGCTGTTAACAGGTATGTAATGTGAATGCTTAGATCCCTTTAAAACAACTTCTAGAAGCAAACTATTTTGAAAAACACCTAGTATAGAAACTATAATGAACCAGCTAGATCCTGTACATACTGTGATGGAGTGTTATACGTTTGTAAAAGTCTGTATCAAATTGTGGCCTTCTCTTGACATTGTAATCACCATTTTGAAGAAGGTGACTTGCCTTTAGAGTGTGTCTACAGATGTCACAAACACACCAAGGCACTTTATGGTAATGCCAGACACCTCCCTAAAGCCATTAACACAAGGGTCATCAGTGGTGGTTGCCAGAAAAATGGGTTTGCTAAAGAGAGTGGGCAAGTCAAAGGAATCTGGTTCTCCCAGTTTGTCTTCAGCCAGTGCTGGAACTTCAGCCACCCAACTGGGACTCCGAAGCTGGTCAGTGAGTCACATGACAGAGGGACCAGAAACTTTACTTACGGTACAGATCTGCTCGAGTCTCTATCTCACCAAGTAACCACTGACCAACAACAAAAGGATTGCAGGAGGAAGAAGAGAGGACGGGCCTAACCACAAAAGGGGTGGCCATAGACTCAGAAGAGAGAGCATATTGGATTTTGTTCTTTTGCCTGAAGAACTTTGAGAGTGAAAGTTATCATGGTCTTAGAACCTCCTGTGCAAAACCTGTGTTCCTCACTTTACCTGCCATGTGGTCCCCAAAGAGTTGAACTATAAACCAGAGCACCCACAGTGAGGTAAATCTCTTGTGGAGCATGCATAAGCAACTGGGGAGGCTTGAGAGGTTCAGCACCAGTTTCAGGACCAAGGGCAGTTGGATGGAGGAGTCCATCAACCCCAAGGAGTGGTGCCTGACAGGTACACATACAGAAGGGTGTCATAGGGTATGTCTACACAGCAAAAAAGGACCCATGACAGTGAGTCTCTGTCCTACTATTCTGAAAAGAAATTTTTTGTCAAAATGTGTAATTAATACAGATCCTTTTAAGGTCAATCCAGTTTATGCCAATTAAGATTTAGGACTGTCACTGACCATCCTAAAATTAACTCTAAAGTTAGACATTGAAATAATACAGTTAAAACATTACTGTAATTATATGTCAATACCAAACAAATTATTTTCCCCATTAATACAAACAAAAAAATCAAATTCCTCTTATTGTTATCATCTGGATAACAATACATACGCACGTAAAGATTTCTTGATACTTTCAAGTTAAAACCAGTGTTAGATGTGAATTCTTCAGCTCTGCATGAATTCTCCACTTCTGTTGACAGTCTACATTGGGTAAAGATCTCAGGCAGTAGGTGGAATATTCAACTTAGTTCAAGAGGTTATGATCACTGTCAATGTTCCCTCTAATTTTTGACAGGCCATGTGTGCAAAAAATTTCTTCTGTGCAAATTTTTGACAGGCCGTGTGCGCAAAAAATTTCTTCTGTGCAAATTGTGCTTCTGTGCAAATTTTTGTGCACTCAGTGTTTCGCCACGTGCACGGGGTTTAGGATCTGTGTGCACGCACACACACGCACAGCTTAGAGGGAACAGTGATCACTACAGGTTTTCGAATAACAAAAGTGGGCTTCTCCCTCTATTGACTGAAAGAAAGTGAAAAGGACCACAGGTCTTGGTATGGCTAAGAGAAAGGCTTCTTCAGTAACCAGTGAAGATGGTTCCTCAACTGCTCCATCTTTCCAGGTGTCCTTCAGCTTACAGGAAGGCCATTTATCCTGTATTTAGCGTTACACTCTACTTACGTCTCCTCCATAAAAGATCCTTGAAGATTCAACATACAAGGCACACATCATCATCATTTTTCAAGAGCCCAAGAATAACTCCTTGTAGTTTTAGTTTTCCCAGAAGTTCCCAATCCTTCAGGTTATGGAATTCATCCCTACACATTTGGGAATTTCAGCTACGCTTATTCTGATCAACTGTTTTTATTCATAATTTCTCTCTCTCTCTCTCTCTCAGATGTAACCCAGTTGTTCACCTTTAGACCTTGACTGCTGTCATCAACAATTTCTTCCTAGTTTGGATAAGACAGGCTCTGGTCAGTTCTGACCTTTCAACTTTATCGGAAACTATTCTGCCATGGTTGGTGCCTCTGGAGCCCAGTGTCTTATCAAAAGTCCATTATGTTTTAGGATAACAGAGGCCTGGGGCCTAGTATCTTTATCAGAAAGTTCACTCCACGGCAGTTCCCTCCTGCTGCTTTTTGAAACTGGCTAAGTTTCTCAATGCTGGCAATATATACTATGATTTCAAAGATCATTTGTTTCTACATCTCCAACATTTATACATTTTCTGATATAATGTAAAGCATGGTTATATTGACATTTGATATATATTTCCAGGGGGCAGACATGTTCTTTTTGGATTGTATCCCCTTATATTACCTTGCTACCTAAGATTACATATTTGGCAAATATGGAATGTTGATGGAACAGGTAGCACCACCTCTAGTTGAGGCTGCCTGATGCTTCCCATTATAAAACCCTAATTTCAGTTGCTTATAACTTTGCAAAATATATATACATATAGCTTTTCCTTATGAGGTGGATTCTGTTTTCTTACTGTTGCCAAAGATGTCAAATAAACTGTCAGTTTACATCTGAGAATCTTAATCAGTCCAATCACCTTTCTTAAAATGAACAGAGTGAAACCCAATTTTTTATAAACGAGAAATCCGAAGAACATATTATAATTGGCATCTCCCAGAGACAGCTATTACCTCCTTTTACAGGTCCTCCCAAAGCTGCAGCCCTAGCCAGCTCTTGTCTAACTTGGCTTAGAAGCACTGCTATGACACTCAATAGCTTTGAATCAGTGCTGATGGCTGAGATAAGGCAAACTACATGAAATGCTTGGTATTAAAGGCAGAACTTCTTTTGCTCTGCACATGTCATATATCACTGATGCACCTGTTTTATGTTCAAAATGGGAAGATAATCAAAAAGGAAGTGGCCAGCTTTAAAAGAGAAGCTATATTTTTAGTTTCTGAAAATAGCCCCCATATATAACTACTTAATAAGAATATGTGCCTGACTAAGCATATGTTTGAGATGTGCTTGTGTATTTTTTCAGCCTTATTTATAAATATTATATGTAATATGTATAGCATGTGTAGATTTCATTTTCACTCTTCTGGAGTATCATTTAATTTCATTTTCAGTTTTCCAGCTTAAGGTGCTGCACAGATAGAGTCGGGGTCGGGGGCAAAGCTGCAATAAATCTTCAGAACTCCTATGACGGTATATTGGTTTGGCTTTTATGTTTAAACTTTGATTTGTAGTTCTACCATGGGTGTAACTGAGAACATTAAAATCCTTAGTTGTGCTGTATCACCATCCCTTAGCACAATGATTGTGTAAATCTGAAAATAATTTTCCGACCAGCATGTCAATTTCTGTGATACCCAGCATGAACACTGGCTAAAACTATACTCCAGGTGAGGAAATTATAACAGGTCAGAAATGTGTTGGAACAGGATAGACCAGAGAATAATGTTGGTGATTGGTAAAAGAAACCTCCATAAGCACATACAAATATACAATATCATATGATGTTAGGAACAAGGAAAGAAACATTTGGCAAATGACATACCTGCTCCTCTTTGCTGGCCGAATTCAGCTAGATGGTATACAAAAGTGTTTCATGATGAAGTGAACAAAGCTTTTCCATACCTACCAGGGTGTTAACCCTGAAGCTAAGAAAGAAAGAAAGAGAAAGAAAGAGAGAATATTTTAGAAACCACAGAACACTTGTTAGTACTCTAAAAGAGCCAAAAAAAGAGATTTTCATGTTGGCTAGTTAAAAGAGAAAAAAGAGAACTTACTAAGAAGTATGGTGTGACATATTTTTCTTTTCAGTTTGACCACGAGTCTCTCTGAGCCATGCAAAATCTCTGCAACCTGTGAGCACGGCTATGGAAAAAAGAGCATGAAATGTGGTGACTCCACTGCCATGAACAGTTAAAAAGACTTAGAGATTACAACTACCAGATTGCTCGTGGTGGTGGTGGTGGTTGGTTAGGGGCTTGTAAGTGCACTAGACAGCCAGGTTGCTGAACCTCTGCCCAAAACATGGAGATTATACGACAGAATGATTTTTTTTTTTTTTGTGGAGGAAGGGACAAATCTACAGGGATAGCCACTGAATCATTAGAACTCTGGATAATGTCAGCACCATAGAACTAAGTGGAGGAAAAGCCTGCATTTGGTTCTGCTGTCTGCTGCAGCTATTGAATTCTGCAAGGTGCAAGTGCTCACTGAATCAAAAATTATGTTTCAGACAAGTGCTTCTGAGCCAGCTATTTTCTTCCCTTTGAGTTAAGATTCCATTTAATTCGATATGTTAATAAATGTTTATTCCACATATGGAGTTAAAAAGGCAAGAAACTGCCTTCAAACATACACATGGCATCTGGACATGCTGCATATAGAAAAGCAAATAAATAGCTTTGAATAAAATGTTTAATTAGAGCAGGGATGTGCCTGAGGTGCAGAGCTTCAGGGTGTGCAGAGCTGCAATTTTGAGTCAGGCCCACGTCTACTTGAGCATGTCTTAGGCGAGGATTCCACTGCAGCTAAAGACTCAGGCCCAAATTCATCCCCAGTGTAACTCTGTTGAAATTGATGAATTTTCATAAGTGGAGTCTTCAGGGAAGAATTTGGTTCTCCTCCTTTCACTGCATGAGTAGCCATATTGTGCCTCTAAAAATGCCTCTTTGGGAGCCCCAGGAGGTATGGTAAACAATGCCTTTTGGAGCTCTCCGCCACCATTGGAGACTACAGTGTATATTTCCCCCAATAGTTAGCCAGCTCAGCTTGCCAGCACCCATTGTGCATAGGTCCTTAGACATTTAGCTAAAGAGAGAGAGAGAAAAGAGAGAGAGAGAGAGACTCATACTTCCTAATCTTGAGACATTTCTCCATGCCTGATATATCTCATCTCTTGGCCCCCCAAAGGAATACACTTTGGTAACTTAAACGTTCGCAAAGGAATGCAACTGCTCACATAAGTAATTGTCTCACTGTGAATCAGAATTGCAGAGTCAGACCCTAAGTAAATTCTTCCAACTCGGCCTTCCAGCCTATATCCTTAATTCAGCTGGTTAATGTTGTCCTTCACTTTGTCCAGCAGATTAGTTCTGTCTCAGTAGTTTATTAAGATTTTGGCATGACATTAAAATTACAACAGTTTATTCAAAATCATTAACTATGCAAACCTATACCCAGGGCTGTGACAATGATTTTGTTAACACTTTCTTGGAGCAGCATAATTGCCATTTTTGTTAACAATATTTGCAGACCGTGGATACAGCCTCTGATTCTAAAGGAGTACTTGTGGCCCCTTAGAAACTAACCAATTTATTTGAGCATACGCTTTCCGATGCATCCGATGAAGTGAGCTGTAGTTCACGAAAGCATATGCTCAAATAAATTGGTTAGTCTCTAAGGTGCCACAAGTACTCCTTTTCTTTTTGCGAATACAGACTAACACGGCTGTTACTCTGAAACCTCTGACTCTAGATCACTTTCAAGCCTTGTTTAACAGAGCTTTGGTACAGGTCTGAAAACAGAATTGGAAACCAAGCACTCCGAGTTCTAATCTCAGCATTGACACTGGCTCCTTTTGTAGCCATAGGGAAATCCTAAAGGCCAGATTCTCAGTGGGTGTAAATCTGCGATTGAAGTCTGTAGAGCTAGGATGACCTACACTAGTTCAGGATCTGTCTAAGTTTCCAAAGTGGTCCTGATCTTAAGAACCTCAAGTTCTGAGTGTTCAGTTTCACCCACCTTAATCTTTCTACCTCATTTTCCAAAGGTGTAAGATGTAGAGCTAGTGAAAAATAGGGACACATCTGTTGACAAATTTCATTGAAAATTTTGAATTTTAAACCATGCTCTAGTAAGAAGGTAATATCCACATACCACACAGGGGTGTTGTGAGGGGTGTTGAATGTTTTAAAACACCTTGAAAATAAGAACCATGTAAGTGCTAGGTATTTTTTTGTCCCTTCACAACTGCAATGCCGATGTTAATACAAAAAGCTTACTGGGTTCTACCAAGTCTATTATCACCTGGCATAATCTGATCTCCTCAGAGCCTTGAAGAGATTACAGAGCATTGTATAGTTTACCTAGAGTTGTGGTCAGCACAGTACATTATCAGGATTAGCTACATTGCCTTATAAATACTCTGTGTGCCATGTGTAGCACACCAGGGACTTCCTCTGCCATCATTTTATATACTTTTATGGCATGTTAATTATTTACTTTCTGGCAGCTGATTTACAAAGTTTCCTGAAGACTGTTTGAAGAGATAAGAAGTGTATTTGGGAAGTGGGGGAGGGGAGAAGACATTAGGTCCACAAAACTTACTGGAAAGAAAATCATATTTTCTTACAATTTGCTCTGGTAAACATTTTATGATATTCTCCACTACAGCACAGAAGAAGAATCTTTAATAAAGATCAGTTGCTGCTTAATACCTATGTCAAGTGCAACGAAAAGAGGATTGATTGTGACAAACTGACTGTTTTGGATTATAACTGACCTGTGGTTCAGTAAACTACAATATCACTTGTTCCATCTCTAGACAAAATTTTCCACTGTCTTCAGTGGGAGCAGGATCAGTCCCCCCACCCCCAAATCTGTGGACAATGACTGGCATTGAGATGTGATTCTGATAAAAAATCTCCCATGGAAGAGACATCCCTTATTATAGGGGGAGTTTTCAACTGCTGGGATCAGTAGCAATTATATTACACTGAGGGAATTGAAAGGGGGACAGACGGGGCAATAAAAGAGATGAGAAACTACTCTATGTCAGAACCCTTGGGAGACCATTTACATGAGCCAAATAAAATGCTTCCAAAACTAAGAGCCTTATGAGAAGGAAGCTACCATATGCAAGTGCAGTCATTTTCATAGCTGTACTACCCTAAATAGAACTGTAGTCACTGAACCGGAATCATGGGGTTATTTGCTTCTAAAGGTCATAAGTTAGGCTCCTCTCAGTGCTGACTGAGGGGAGGACCTCATGCATTAACTTTTTAGATTTGGGTCTGAGCTCACTCCCATTCCCTATTCATTTTAGTCAGCCCTCATTTTAGGAGGGGTTAACAGCTGTGGTTAGCTGTTGCATTATTTGAAGCAGGTGCCTATTGCTGCCTCTGACCTTGACATGCACAGCCTACAGAGCAATGCCAGCGTTAGTGTTTCTAAGCAGGAGTCACCATAGGAGTGGCTAGATTCAAAGAGGATTGAAGATTTAGACTACGAAAACAGCTGTCAGATAGACTAATCTTGTAAAGTATTACAATGCATGAGGGCAGCAGGAGTAGGTGTTCACCTGTCAGTCTGCGACATGCAAGACAAGAGCCTATCTCCACTCTCACATATCCTGACTTTAAAAAAAAATCACATAAAAAACAACATCTTTGCTACAGAGACATTTTTAACAAGTATTCCAGAAAGAGCACCAGCTATCAAAAAGGCTGCCAGGACCAGAAGGAGCCATCAATCGAACAAGTTTACATTTCAAAGTTTTTTCAAGAACAGTGAAATGTCTTTATCCTCCTCGATGGGAAAACTGCAGTGCCATAGTAAAGTAGCTATTTGCTGCTTCTTAGTGAAGACTGTTCCTCTAAAGTGGCCCTTTAACCCTTAGAATGGTGCTAGAATATATATATATATATAGTGGCTCTCTTGAGAGTTCTGCTCTGAGAAGCTTCAAGACTGTGGAGTCAGTCTGCTATCTTTTTCCTTTTATATATTGCATTGTTCAGTTCAAGAGCTTCTCTGTAATGTCTGAGATTAACTGGTCAATTTTTTTAAACCTTTCCTAATAGTATTTGAGACCATGGGAGGCGTCTGTCTGTCTAATTTAGGCATTTATCTGGTAATTCAGTCAAGTTCCCTCATGCAACACAGCTTCATTCTCCATAAAGAAAAGGAGGACTTGTGGCACCTTAGAGACTAACCAATTTATTTGATTTATTTAATTTAATTATTTATTTAATTTGTTAGTCTCTAAGGTGCCACAAGCACTCCTTTTCTTTTTGCGAATACAGACTAACACGGCTGCTACTCTGAAATCATTCTCCATAAAAGAACCTAGTGCAAATAAAAGGTCATGCCATACTGCATAGTGTTGCTGCTCTCGGACATTTCACAATTAAACTACTATACCTTTCTGGCCCATGAAAAACAGAGGACTGTGTAAATGGAGAGATTTTCAACAAGCTGCGCCTTCTGATTCTGTATTCCTCATTTCAGCTCTGTGTTTAATTTTTCTGAGTCATTTGAAAATGATTAAGCAGTTCAAATAATTGTTTCCTGGGTATATTAGTGGCATTTAATTGTTCTGCTTACAGCTAAAGATGGTGTAGACTGTAGCTTGCTTTGGAATATTCTAACTCCAAATAGACAATAACAGCTCACCGATAAATCAAATATTTTGAAACTTTTATTACCAGCTTCCCTCCCAATTTCTTCTTTATTTCCCTGACTGTCCCACATAGATACTCAGTTTTGACACTGCTCTTCATTACCTAAAGGCACTGCTAGAACTGAGGATGGAAAGGTTGCACTCTAGGGCCCTGCTAGCCCTTGGCCAGGATCCTACAGCCATTATGATACACAGGCTGTTGAAAACTCCTCTCTTCTGGGTGGGGAGGGTAAATGACAGAATCTCACTGTCTCTGCATACAGAAAAAAAACAAATGCCATTTACTGTAGTTGTAATATATAATTTATGTGAGTACAGTCACAGCCTCAGACCATCTTATTGTTATAAATGACACTCATTATAATTTATTTGGAAAAAATATGCTATCTGTTACCATGCCAACATTCTTTGTAAATACCATTGGTTCTCAATGAACTCCTTCTGACCTCCTGGTCTGAGGTTGTCACTGTGTGATGTACATAATTCTCTCAACACTGATCCATTACTTCTGCTCAGTGTTGGGGGTCATGCCTGTAGTGTAAAGTCAAAGATAATTAGCAGTCCTATCAATAACCAGCTGCAGGACTGCAGCCCAAGTGACAGGCCAGAAAAATCCAAGGAAAGAGGAAGAAAAAGTAGAGGAATATGCCTGTTTATTCTGAACTTCGAGCAGCTGCTGCGGACTATCAACATCATCAGGAGACCTCACTGCATTAGCATAAATTCAAATGACAAATCCACGGTGCTATTCAGAGACTCATTAATTTGCAATGGGTGCAGTGCTCATGACATATTAGTGAAAAATTCAAATGTTTTTGTAGTATTGTGAGTTTAGTTGTGGGACCTAAGTCGCTAAAATGAAAATGTGTGTAATTTTTTTAGCAGTTTATTAAATTATGAAGTGTGATGACTATATCTGTGCATCTTTTCAAGCAGATGAGGTCCAGCACCAAATAGCATGGTTTGGGTAGATATTTTCCTGTCAGACTATTTTCAAGCAAGAGACAAGATACCAGACTGTCTGCCGAGCTCTGCAGCATGCAGGCTGATAGCTCCCCCTTCTGGGTGAATTGTGTTGCCACTTGAATATAGAAGGAAAACAAGACTGCTTCATGGTTTATGCTTTTGTTGTGTCTATCTTTTTTATGCTTTTAGCCCCAGATTTTGATGCACAGTGGTTACAGCGGTCAGCAACGGCAAAAATAAAATATTACATTATGATTATAGATGAGTTTGATGGCTTCCTTTGTGATGCCATATTCATCCAGATATGAGGAAGACCATATATAACTCATGTGTGCAGGATATAAAAAGCCTTAATTATGAGTATCTTGTTTTAAGCAATTGCTTTGTTTATACACCAAAAAATGGAGAGAGAAAGGATTTAAATTTTTATATTGAGAATAACTTGGTCATAGTGCTCTTTCATAATGTTGCGATCAAGCTTATAATTATAACTTACAATTTAAATATGCAGCACTATGAAGTATTCTTAGGGCTTGATTCTGCCTTTTGTGCACAACTCAGAGAAGTAGGTATATCTTTCGCCTCTTTAGGGACAGCATAACTTGTACCACATGCTTCTGTTTGTTTCGGCAGATCTGGTTTTGGACAGGGTTCTGGTGAAAAATGTGTTTAACCCATACCTGTATCTGTATATGGCTTGGTGTTTACATTTCTCTGCCCACCATGTATCCCATGCTGGATGTCAGATCCAGCGTGGGCTTCCTAGCCATTCCTTTACCAGCAAAATATACATTAGGATAGGTTTCAGAGTAGCAGCCGTGTTAGTCTGTATTTGCAAAAAGAACAGGAGTACTTGTGGCACCTTAGACACTAACAAATTTATTTGAGCATAAGCTTTCGTGAGCTACAGCTCACTTCATCGGATGCATTCAGTGGAAAATACAGTGGGGATATTTACATACACAGAGAACATGAAACAATGGGTGTTACCATACACACTGTAACGAGAGTGATCACTTAAGGTGAGCAATTACCAGCAGGAGAGTGGGGGGGGGGGGGAAACCTTTTGCAGTGATAATCAAGGTGGGCCATTTCTAGCAGTTGACAAGAACATCTGAGGAACAGTGGGGATGGGGGGGGAATAAACATGGGGAAATAGTTTTACTTTGTGTAATGACCCATCCACTCCCAGTCTTTATTCAAGCCTGTTAATTGTATCCAGTTTGCAAATTAATTCCAATTCAGAAGTCTCTCGTTGGAGTCTGTTTTGGAAGTTTTTTTGTTGAAGAATTGCAACTTTTAGGTCTGTAATCAAGTGACCAGAGAGATTGAAGTGTTCTCCCCCTGGTTTTTGAATGTTATAATTCTTGACGTCTGATTTGTGTCCATTTATTCTTTTACGTAGAGACCATCCAGTTTGACCAATGTACATGTCAGAGGGGCATTGCTGGCACATGACGGCATATATCACATTGGTAGATGTGCAGGTGAACGAGCCTCTGACAGCGTGGCTGATGTGATTAGGCCCTATGATGGTGTCCCCTGAATAGATATGTGGACACAGTTGGCAACGGGCTTTGTTGCAAGGATAGGTTCCTGGGTTAGTGGTTCTGTTGTGTGGTGTGTGGTTGCTGGTGAGTATTTGCTTCATTTTGGGGGGCTGTCTGTAAGGACTGGCCTGTCTCCCAAGATTTGTGAGAGTGATGGGTCGTCCTTCAGGATAGGTTGTAGATCCTTGATGATGCGCTGGAGAGGTTTTAGTTGGGGGCTGAAGGTGATGGCTAGTGGTGTTCTGTTATTTTCTTTGTTGGGCCTGTTCTGTAGTAGGTGACTTCTGGGTACTCTTCTGGCTCTGTCAATCTGTTTCTTCACTTCAGCAGGTGGGTATTGTAGTTGTAAGAATGCTTGATAGAGATCTTGTAGGTGTTTGTCTCTGTCTGAGGGGTTGGAGCAAATGCAGTTGACACAAATCAGACGTCAAGAATTATAAAGTTCAAAAACCAGTCGCAGAACACTTCAATCTCTTTGGTCACTTGATTACAGACCTAAAAGTTGCAATTCTTCAACAAAAAAACTTCCAAAACAGACTCCAACGAGAGACTGCTGAATTGGAATTAATTTGCAAACTGGATACACTTAACTTAGGCTTGAATAAAGTCTGGGAGTGGATGGGTCATTACACAAAGTAAAACTATTTCCCCATGTTTATTCCCCCCCACCCCCACTGTTCCTCAGATGTTCTTGTCAACTGCTGGAAATGGCCCACTTTGATTATCACTACAAAAGGTTTTTCCCCCCCACTCTTCTGCTGGTAATAGCTCACCTTAAGTGATCACTCTCATTACAGTGTGTATGGTAACACCCATTGTTTCATGTTCTCTGTGTATATAAATCTCCCCACTGTATTTTCCACTGAATGCATCAGAATGAAGTGAGCTGTAGCTCATGAAAACTTATGCTCAAATAAATTTGTTAGTCTCTAAGGTGCCACAAGTCCTCCTTTTCTTTTTACATTAGGATAGTTACTTGCATGATATGAGAAATAAAAATCTTAGTTTTAAACTTCAGAGTACTGGCTTAAATTTTCATGATTACTGATTTTTAAGTGCCCCACTTTTGAGAATCTTAAAGAACTTGGTTTTTAGAGGGCAGGGGCTCAGTCGCAAGCTGCACATCCAAAATCATTAGTCACTTTTCAAAATGTAGGCCATTATGTATAACCTGATAATATTATCACATATGCAGTGTTTGGGTACCACAATCGTAAGCACATTAGAAATACCTTCAAGAGGTGTACACAAAGACAGAAGTATATTGACTTCGTATATGTGGTTACCCCTGCATAGCTTTCAGATGCCCGCCATTTTTATGCCAGAAGTGCTTTTATTGCCTCATAAATGTGGTACTTCCCATAAAAAGTGCAATAGTCAATAAAACATATTTATTTTACCAATACGTTTTGCCTACTTTATTTAAGGAGAGATTGAAGCATCTTACAGCACATATCCTGCCTCTGGATGAAGTGAAAGCCATTTCACATGCTGGCTTCTTGACTGTGTTAGCCATCTAGGACACGGCATGTTACAACAGAAAAAAAGACAGTTCCATGCCTTACACATCACTGAGAGGAGTGCCACATGCTAGAACATGCTTCCATACCCCGCTCCCATTTTGTCAGAGCAAATTCCATGCTATACTCTTATACGGTTTGAGTCTGCAAAGTGCTGAGTGCCTCTGGGAGGTGCTGAGCATCCCAGATTCCCATTGCTTATATTAGCAATTGGTACTGAATCAGCTGGATGGTCCAGTGGTAAACGTGCCACTGGGACCTACTCTCGACTCTGCTACAGGCTTCCTATGTGACTTTGGGCAAGTCACTTTGTCTCTGTGCATCTCAGTTGCCCATTTCTTTAAATAGGAATAATTGTACTTCCCTACCTTACAGAGATGGCATGAGATAAATACATTAAAAATGATGAGATAGTTACATATGTAGCCCCCCTCACCTCATAAGTAAGATAGACTTCATTTCTGAAAAATGAGTCGTTTTACATGTGGGAAAGAAGAAAACATTCACCTCTGAATGAATATAACTCCTGCTTGGATTAATGGACACTATGGCCTTTTTGTTTTGTCTTACGTATATGAGGTGTCTGAGTAAAGGAATTTACATTTGGATCACTGGGTGAGTTGAAAGATGTGTAAAATCATTTGCTCCCTGACAGCTCCCTATTGACTATGCATATGAGAAAGCTCATGTGCATCTTTCATTCTGGCAATGTTTGGAATACAGCAGTACATTTGTTCCCCGTATGCCGGTTTCATTGGGACACATAAATAAATGGGTACAAAATGGCTAAATCCTGTGGATGGGTGGACAGGTAGGGCAGAATAAAACCTCAGCATTTAGAAAAAGAGGCCTCAAAACAAAGCTCAGAGGGAAATGTAGGATGGGACTTTGCAAAGCTCTCTGCATTGACCTAACTCTGCTCCCATTGAATTTGGTGGGAGCTCGGTGTTTTTGAATGCCCCATCCCTAAACTTTTTAACCCTTAACCAGAGTGAAGCAAACCTCCCAATCTTTTCAGTGCTCCTAAAACCTTGCACATGTGGTCAAGAGATAGAAGCCAAGACCCAGAGCCTCAAAGCTATTCTGAAGTCAATAAGATTTAGGTGCCTAAATACTTTGAGGATCGGGGCTCAAATACCTTCCTTCCACAGAGCGGTGCATTGCAAAGGAGGAGTATGTGTGGGTGTCTAGTCAGTGTGTTTAGATGTTAAGCCTAAAGTTAATGCTTCTAGCCAATCCATATCTCAGACTCAGGTAAATGTCCATTCATGAGTTTTAAAAAAGCACAGCATGCATTACAAAATTATCCATTTGGTGATCTTTATGGCCATATTAGGAGGAAAAGGAGAATGCCAGTGCAGGCAAACAGGCAATGGTGCATTCATAGTGTAAAGGTGTGCAGAACATTTCACCAATGGTTTTTCATTTGTTTGGATTAATAAGCATTGTGTTGAGAACATTCAAGCCTGTTCTTCTTGCAAAATATTTCTCAGACCAGCAGTTTTTCCCCGAAGACCAATCGTTTGGGACTGTGGATCTGTGATATATAGTCAGGGTGCGTCTCCCAACATAGAATTTGCCACAGAGAGCTGAATGTCAAACAATATACCAGTGCTGAATTACATTCTACCCTAGGATAGATATATGAGATTTAGGGCCAGATTCTTGGCTCCTGTTCTGGCCACACGAATCAGCCAGAAAGCTGCATGGAAGGGACAGCTGAAGATTCCCCTCATGTAGAGGAATCCTTTAGTGGAATAAAACCAGCATAGCTGGCTCTATGCCACCCATTGCCTCCCCTCCACAGTGGGAATGGGACTTGAGTGAACAGTGCTGTGGTGATCAGTCCTTATAGGTTTGCTGACGTCAGGAGAAGCTTAAAACAGCTTTAAAACAATTTCAGCCCCTAGCAGCCCCAGGATCAGAGGAACCTAGAGATAATTTAGTCACTTTCCACTCACACCTGCCCGCATCAGCTGCATCAAACATGACCTCAGCACAGCTGAGGATTCAGGCCATTAGCTAAATGTAGGTGTATATTAACTTCCATTGACAGAATTTCTGTTTGTATTTACCTCTTAAAAACCTAATAAAAGAAACAGTATGTGAAATTATTTTAATCCAGAAACAATGTTCCTCTGTTTTTCTTCTGAAGAACAATTTTGGTTCATTTGCAGATAATGGCTCACTGTGCGCCACCAGGATTACTTGGAAGTAAGATTATCTAAACTACGGAAGTCGATTGGACAATATTGTGTATTTGTGATCAACTGTACTACAGGTGTACATATTAGTGTGGAAACCTTATAGCACCATGAACCTGCTAAAGAACTTACTCCAGAGAAATCTACAATGGGAAGAAGTTATTTTCAGTTATTGCACTAGAACAGCATAGGGTTTGAGTTTTAGTTCAGAAAGGCCTAACTATGTTAATCTTTCTTTACTTTACATTCTGCAAGCTAAAAGTTGTCATACCTCATGACTTTGAGGTGGTTATGGGAACATGTCTTATGAAGTGGCACTTTGGCATGGATTTGTTGTGGTGATCTTGGTAGCAACAGAGCTTGAATAGGCAGTTACCCCTTTTTTAAACCTTTGAAAAGAATTATCATCTGTGGAAGAAAACTGGCCAGGGCCACCAGGAGACTTTGATTAGAAGAGCAGATAATAGCCTTATCAAGCCTATGAGCTGGTAGAGTCAATTAAGTCCCAAGCAAAAAAAGAACAGAGGGTAAAACTCTGCTCTTAATTACAGCAGTGTAAATCCAGTCACTCTTACTTTAAGAGCAGAATTTGGTCCAAAGTAGTTAAGGAGAAGGTAACAATGTTATTAAACCTAAGACACTGTTTGTGCTAATATTTCCCTTGTGCAGATGTGTTTGTATTCCAACTGGCAAATTATTTACAAGGGGACTAGATATACTCACCACCCAGGACAATTAATTCAGGGTTATAAAGTTTGTATTTCAAAATCAGTATGAATAATTCAGTGTTAGGTTGTTTAAGTGTGTTTTGTAACATAAAGCTGCTGATTTTGCTTGTCATGAAAACGTTGTGGGAAATGTGATTCTCCCCCTCTTCCCCCTTCTTCCTCAAGGGAGGAAGTAGTGGCCTTACAATGGTCCACGTTGTGACCTGCATTCCTTACACAGCCTACACTGAATTGAAAACATTAAAGGACTTAAAATGGGAGGCTTGCACGTGCAAGGAATATAGGATTGGCCCAACCAAGGGGTGGCTGAATCAGCCAGACAGGTTGTGGTGCTTGATGTTTCTGTTCTAATTAGTATCAGACTCACAGAAATGTGGACTACCCCATGCTAATAAGGTCAATAATTTAACATATGATTTATAAAGAATTATTTTCCATTACATTTTTAAAATGTAATTCTACCCTCATCAAGGACTGCATAAATATAATAGGAGGTTGGATACCCTGGTGTCTATGTCTCTCTACCTCCTTTTCAGATGTGCTCAGTTTATAAATGATGTCCTCAGCCACACCTATGTAACCATGTCATCTCCAAACTATACCCTAAGTTCCACTTGTGAAACCTCATTAGCCTTTGATGGCACTGCATAAGTCTATTATTTGGAGACAAGGGGATTTCATAGATATGACTGAGAGCTTAATTTGGCCTGCACAAACTTTATTACTGGGAATGATTGGCTCTTAGAGTCCAGAATGAGTTGCAGGGCTGGCAATTTGAAGTGGGGAATCTTTCTCTTTATAATTGATCAAATCTTTCATAGTCTCAGTCAGGGATTAAATTGGACTGGTTTGCACCAGTTTAGTAACGTGGCCCTTTTTTTTTGGCGGTCACCTCATTCTTCAGAATCTCAGCTTTCATTTTTTCAAAAAGGTCTCTAGCCCTCTGGTTGCAAAGACAATCTTCAAAACACAAAGAAAGTGTAACCAATGCAATGAGTTTTACGGAGTCAGTAGAAATCATTAAACTATACGTCTGAGAGGTGTGGACTGCCTCATTCAACTCCCTGGGATGTTAACTCAGATCACCAGTGATGATATTATAAATGTCACTTAATGTGGTATGTGGGAAGAGTTTTGTTAAGTGCCACTACATTCTCTCCCTCCCTCCCCACCAAATCAAGCCCTGGAATCAGTGAAACAAACAGAACTCCAGTCCTGCTGATCCTGTCTCAAATACATTTTAATTTTCACACTTATATAACACAGCAACAACTCCTTCCCTCTTCCCCCAAGACCCAGAATTCTAGTTCATAATGGTCTCCATACAATTGCATTGTTCAAATATGTGGTTGAAAACTAAGCAAGTTTGAATTAGTAACGTAGGGGGACAGCTTTGGTTTCTTCACTTTGTACCCAAACCTGCATAAAATGCCAAATCCTCATGGTTGCGCCCAGACCCAGGGGCTGAGCTGAGCACTGGGCACCTGCACACATAGGTACAGGGGTTTCCTCTGCAGGCTGAGCAGCCACTGCTAATAGCTGAAGGTAACCTCTGTACCCTGAAATGCTCCATCACAGAGTAGAACACAAGAGGATCTATGGAACAGCAGATCATCCGGCTTTTTCCCTGCACCCCACCTGTGTGCTGAAGGGTTGGGAGCCTCATGAGAGCAGAGCATGGCATAGGTATACCCTATACAACCCCCCCAAATCTTATTTCCCTGGTGCAGTTCTGGTTCCTGGGGACTTCCACATCCAAGGAGGCAGGGACACAATTTGTTCCCAAGAGAATACAGCCTACGGAGATATTTGGAAAGTAATGTGCCTGGTAAGTCAGTGTTGTTAATATAGTCTATTGTCTCACTATTACTGGTAAAATAACATGGCAGTAGTCAGGGGCAAGTTTTATCCTCTTTTCCCACTGGGAAAAGAGCAAATGGGAAAGTCTATATTGAAATATTTGCCGTCAGTTGTACAGCTTATAATATGCTATCTGGGAGGTTAGTTTGATTAAAGGTTTTGATTTACAAGGAAACAAATATGATCCCCAAACCTGAAACTTTGAAAAAAATATTCCATTTAAATATATGCACCAAGAAAATACCCCTTTAATTTTTGCTTCCCTAATACTTTTTGTCAGAAGATGGATTTATCATTTGCCCTGTAGTGATGAAGCTCTAACAAATGTTTAGATATCATTTTGGGTGACTGTATTTAGCAGGCTTGTTTTCTTGTTAGTCCTGTACTACATTTTTCTTCATTTGTTCTGCCACTGTGAAAGGGAGTGAGTAAATTTCCAAACCAGAACCCAAAATGTCACAGAATCGCTGGCTTAAGAAAGCATACATCAAGTGCAATGCAAGTGTGGGAAGGGAACAAATTGACAGACAGCCAATGCGAAACAGGAAAAGAAGGCATTTTTATTGCACAATGTTTACAACTTGTACTTTCTCAGATTCTAAAAAATCCATTGTTTTGCCTGCCAGTCTGCAAATTTTTACAGTTGGACTTGCTAGAAAACAGTCTATGTCAAAAGAAAAGTAGTACTTGTGGCACCTTAGAGACTAACAAATTTATTTGAGCATAAGCTTTCGTGAGCTACAGCTCACTTCATCGGATGCATTCAGTGGAAATGTTCTCTGTGTTTATAAATCTCCCCACTGTATTTTCCACTGAATGCATCCGATGAAGTGAGCTGTAGCTCACGAAAGCTTATGTTCAAATAAATTTGTTAGTCTCTAAGGTGCCACAAGTCCTCCTTTTCTTTTTGCGAATACAGACTAACACGGCTGCTACTCTGGAATCTATGTCAATGCACTTTTATTAAAGTACCAGCTTTTATGTGCTCAAATGCAGAATTAATGAGATCTAGGCCTGTCAGTTTTGGCAGCATGGGCCAGATAATGAATGGATCTACAAATTACAGCACCTGAAAAATGAATTTACAGCCTAACTTCTCCCCACCCCCCACCCTTTTCATATTTGTGTTTATCTTTCTAACCTCAAAAAGGATTCTCAGTTTGGTATTACATTAACATGAAATCTAGATTTGGTGTTTGGCCCTGTCACCACCCCACACAGGACTGAAAGGGGTTAAGGTGGCCAGGCAGGCCAATTAACTCCATAGGCTGCACCTGGAGGAAGACCCAGGGAACAGGGAACTAACTGGAAGCAGATTCAGTTCTGCAGGAACAGGCAGGGCCTGCATATAGCCAGGTAGCTGGCAAGAAGATGGGGATTGCTAGGAAAGGATGCAGGAAGCAGTCAGGGCCATCTCTAGGTTTTTGCCGCCCCAAGCAAAAAAAAATTTGGCTTCCCTCCTTTTCTGGGGCGGCTTTTACACATGTTTGCATTTTGCAATTTTTTGTTTTGTTTTGTTGACTGTTTAAAATTTTTCAAAAAAAAGAAAACAGAGAATTTGTAGTTAGTGAAATAAAACAATTTCCTACTAGTGTAGTCATTTAATTTTAACAAAATCACAATTACAAACAATCTGGCTTCAACGATACACTGTAATGAAAAACGTTAGTGTCTTCCGGTGAGCCCAGTTTCTCATAAATTAAAAGAAGTTATATGAACTGAATTTTTCTGTTTTTTATACTTGTGTAGTCTTTTTATAATTCAGGGAAATCTAAATTTTTTGCGATGGTACTTTCAATTGAAATTAATGCGAGTCCTGACAGACAATTCTGAGACATGGTGGACCTCAAATAATTTTTTAGTAATTTCAGTTTTGAGAAACTGCACTCACCAGAAGCCAGTAATACTGGTAATGTTAAAAGAAGGCGTAATGCTATAGCAGTGTTTGGAGTGAGGTGCTCGGGGCTGTACATCCCGCCTGTGGGCCCCCAGCCCGATCTCAGACCCAGCCCCACCCCCGCAGAGGGGACAGTAACCAACAGAGCGGCTGGGGGGCGGGTCAGCTGTGGGGAGGGGGGCAGACCAGAGGCGCCCACCCAGCACCAAGCTGCCTGGGTCAGCGGGTCCCTTACTGGCCTGCCCCGATCCCGGGCTCCACTCCGCTCGGGCTCCTCCGCCGCTTGTGACACGTGTGGCAAGGGTGGGCGGGGGGGAGGAGCCCCGCACTGAGCCCGCCGCCCCGCCCCACGCAGAGGCTCATTGGTTGACTGAGCGGGGCCGGAGGGAAAAAAAGGATGGCCGGAATGCCGCCCCTGGAAATGTGCCGCCCCAAGCATGTGCTTGCTTTGCTGGTGCCTAGAACCGGTCCTGGAAGCAGTCGTTTCCTGGGAGGACAGTTTTGGAGCTGGTGCGCACAAGCACGCACACAAGGAAGCAGTCCAGGGAAGGAGCAGTGAGAGCGGAAAGCCCAGAACTGCTGAGTTGAGGGCCCCTGGAGTAGAGGGTGGGCCCAGGTTTCTCTACCAGCCATTAAGGCCATGGTTCTTAACCTTTATTGCAGCCTGCACCCCTTTGGTTCTCAAAATATGTTCTCGCACCCCTTACCAAAAATCATTGAAGCAGATCAGTTCTTTAAACCTAGATATATCATAACTATAGAATGAAAGAGAGAGAATTATATATTTATTTTAATGTCACGGTAAAATTAAGAATACATGAAAAATTACACACTTTTTTTAAGTTTACCAGCTCAGTGACTCTTCTGCTGTTGCTTTTGTTCAATAATGTCCGAGAAAGGAGGAACTTTTTTTGAAATAGCCACACGCATGTCCTCACTCACAGTTAGGCAGTCTCTGGCCTTTGTTTTGATGTGTAAGAGCGATGAAAATCCTCTCTCACACCAGTCTGTAGTCACAAATGGCACCAGGATCTCCAGCGCTGTCTCCGCCAGTCGTGGAAACGGTGCTAGTTGAGCACACCAGAAATTCTCAAGCTTCATTGTCTAATGTTAATAAATACATAGGTTTGCTGAAACAAAGTAGTTGTACTTACGTGCCTGTGCTTAATTTGTGTTTTCGATGATTTCGATGTATTTTCCACTGCATGCATCCGATGAAGTGGGCTGTAGCCCATGAAAGCTTATGCTCAAATAAATTTGTTAGTCTCTAAGGTGCCACAAGTACTCCTGTTCTTTTTGCGGACACAGACTAACTCGGCTGCTACTCTGAAACTTGTCATTATATAAAGCAGTTACCCTGATTCAAGGGAAGTAGGAAAAACTGTTGTAGAGACATTTCCGGCAAAGAGACAATGGAGCTGCAATATTCAGCTTTGTTTGCAGAGGGCACATATACCCTTCCAGGTAACTCCAGAGTCCCAGCCCCTGCAAAATGGGGTGACAGTCAGCAGGGACAGATCCAGGTCCTGCTTTGTCGGCACCCCAGCAGAGAAAGTGGGAGGCACATTGATACCTGTAGAATTACTTGTCACACCTAACCAAACAGCAGCTGGCTCTAGTTAAGCTCCTGGAAGAAGAAATTAGTAGAGGCTGCAGGGAGTGAGATATGAAGGGAGGTACCAGGGCCAAAAGGCCCAGCAAAAGGAGTGTTATGCTTATGGGTGATGAGGACACCTGAAAAAGGAGTGCCCCTACCAGGATTGGGGACAGAAGCCTCACCCAGAAAGCTGGAAGAAAGCCCAAAAGAGCCCATCCTATGGGGAGAACAGGAAAAGGAGGGGCATGTTTTGCCAGTGGGCAGCAGAGGTACCTACAGAGGGGATGTCCATACATGAGTTTTGAGATAAAGGCTAGCCCAGGGAAAGGGGCTGGACAAGACAAGGAAAAGAAAAGGGTTTGCTTTGGGTGCCATGGGATTGACCATAAAAAAAGGCATTGCCCCCTGAAGAGAGGATGTGGTAGCAAAGGGGAAGGCATGGATGCCAGTGAGGCAGGAAAAAGGAGGCTACAAGATAAAATGATTAGGACGTAGGAACAACCACA
Source organism: Natator depressus (assembly GCF_965152275.1). Classification (NCBI taxonomy): domain Eukaryota; kingdom Metazoa; phylum Chordata; order Testudines; family Cheloniidae; genus Natator; species Natator depressus. The sequence goes on from NC_134238.1 coordinate 56,704,004, forward strand.
GAGGGGAAGCAGACTACTATGGGGACTCAGACCCTGACAGAAAGGGTATTGGAGGAGTCTGGGGAAAGTGAGGGAGCTCCAGGGGAAGCTAGCAGCTGCAGAGCAGGTCCTCTGAGTAGATGAAGAGGACCTGGAGTTCCAGAGGGAGAAATCTGGAGACTCCACGGAGGAGAATGGCAAGTCCCTCCTCATGGCAGGAGACCTAAAGCATGAGCAGGATGACCTGCGGGCCCAGTTGCGCCAGCTCCAGGATAGAAGGTACCTGCCCACTTGAGAGTTGCTGTCTTGAGGGGGAGGGTATGTAAAGGGGTGACTTAACCCCTTTCAGTCCTGCGTGGGGTAGGTGGCCAGGCAGACCAGTTAACTCCACAGGCTGCACCTGGCAGAAGAGCCAGGGCACAGGGAACTCGTTGGAAGCAGGTTCAGCTGTGCAGGAACAGGCAGTGCCTGTATAAAGCCAGGTAGATGATGGGGACTGCTAGGAAAGGCTGCAGGAAGCAGTCATTTCCTAGGAGGAGGGTGTTGGAGTTGGGACCCAGGTGTGACAGGAAGCAATCCAGGGAAGGAGCAGTGAGGGCTGAGAGAGGAAAGCCCAGAACTGCTAAGCTGAGGATTCCTGAACTGGAACCCAGAGTAGAGTGGGCCTGGGTTCCCCTACCAGACACTGAGGGAGTGGCACGATAAGGCAGTGAGAGGGAAAATTGCCTAGGACTGCTAGGGAGAAGGGACTTTGCTCCCCTGGAAGCAGGGAACACTGAGTGACCTAGTTGGAGAGCTGAGTCATGAAGAGGACACTGTGGTTCCTGGAGCACGAGGGGCTGCAGACCAGAGTGAGCAATACAGTGATGGTGTATAAACTGCGAAAGGGGGAGGGGGAGGAGGATGTCGACCTCAAGAGCTAATCCCCAGAATGACCAGGAGGAGGCATCAACCCAGCAACAAGAGGTGCACCCTGTGACAGGCACAGATATATTTATCTGTTTAGCACCTGCTTCTCCAGTTTGGAAAACAGCCTGCTTCTAGCTGCAGTGTGCAGCACAAACCAGCCAGAAAAATCTGCTCTTAAGGTGCAGTTTGGCATCGGGGAATCTCTGGATGGCAAAAAAGTCTTATTTACAGCAACTGCTCCCTCTTCCTCCTACCAGAGGGGGTATCATGGTTGCAGGGCTAGTTTCACCACTGTCCCCTTCCTGGTCTCTCTGGGTGTGCCCCATTCAGGTATCAGGTCTTATGCCTTTACCTCTCCTGGGGTGGAATTCCACAATTCTCCTACTCTTAGCCCAGGGCCTGGTCCACAATACCCTGTGTAATTGCCATTCTTACCCTGCAGGCTCTAATGGGTTTGGACACATGCTGTTCTTCCCTTCAGGAGTCTATGACAAGTAGAGAATATAGACCAGACAGCCCTCTAAGCCAGAATATTGTTTAATTTCCACAGTGGGAACAAAGCATTTAACGAAAAAGGATTTTAAAATGGACTATATGCATGTCTTTTGTCCAAAGGCAGCATCCTCGATGGTGGCTAAGGCAGACCTAGCTTCTTCAGACACCCTGGTGGGTGCTTGTGTCAGCCTCGTCCTTCAACAACCACTTCCCTGCTGGAAAGCGTCTCTATTTCATCCTGCCAGAGTTCCTTTGTTCTTGTCAGTTCATAGGCTTTTGGACCTGCTTGCCAAAAAACAGTTTGGTAGGCTCTGTACAAGACTGAGACAGACTCCTCAGATCCAATGACACTGTCATTGTCCTGTAACAGCATGCAAAGGTTTGCTGAGGGATGGCTTTTCTCAAGCTATTCTTCTACTTCCTGATTGTTTTCCTTACACTCCCATATTTAACTGGAGCAATACATTCCTACAGAAAACATCCAATAACTAGGTCCACACACAATATTCAGAGTAGCTCCACATCTGTCATAGGGCATGAGTGTGGGAGATTAGTGTGGGAGATTTTTCGCTCCGCAGTACGTGTCCTGTGCCTATCTGCTGCTGCATGATGGTATAAAGGGCAGAGCTGACCCCAACGTCTCTGAGTTCCTTCTTACCAGAAAGACTCTGAAAAAAAAGAGAAGGAGTATGGATTGTGCAATGGACATGTGCAACATATTTCAAAGAACAAAGATTACGGAACTCTTTCTTCTTCGAGAGAGATTGCATATGTCCCTTCCATGTCAGGAGACTCACAAGCAGTTTGATCTGGATGTGGGATCAGAGTCTACTTGATTAAGGGATTGGAGAATCACATGTCCGAATCTGGCATCATCTCTATATTGCTGAGAGATGACATAATGTGATGTAAAAGATATGTACTGAAGACAAAGTTGCAGCTCTACAAATGTCAACAATAGGCACATGGGCTAGAAAGGCTGCAGAGGCTCCATGTGATATGGTTGAATAAACTAGTGCCCTCCTCGGTGGAATTACACAGGCCATGTCATAGCACAAATTTATACAAGAGGACATCCATGAAGAAATTCTTTAAGGAGACCGGAAGGCCCTTCATCCTGTCTGCAACTGCCATGAACAATAGCAAGAGGGATCTAAATGGTTTAGTCCTGGCCAAGTAAAACACTAATACTCTCCTAACATCTGCTGTGTAGAATCTCTCTTCATCCCTATGAGCATGAGGTTTAGGGAAGACAGTTGTTAACTATATTGCCTGATTTATGTGAACATAAGAAACTACGCTGGCGAGAAATTTTAGATGAGGGCATAGGTATACTTTATCCTTGCAGAGGACTGTATATGGAGGTCAGACACAAGAACTCATAATTCACCCATTCTTCTAGCTGAGGTGGATGGCCACCAATAAGGCTACTTTCAGTGAAAGATGGAGCGACAAACAGGTAAACAGCAGCTCAGATGGAGAACCCTTAGGTTTGTTAATACCAGGTTCAATTCCCAAGGCAGAATAGAATCCTCTACTTGAGTATATAACCAGTCCAAACCCTTCAAAAACCTGAGTGCCGTGGGATTGGAGAAAAGTGATCATTTATCAATTTGAGCATGGAAAGCCAAGATAGCTGCTGGGTGAACCTTGATGGAACTAATGGCAAGCACTTGCTGTTTTAGATATAACAAATAGTCCAGCACATATTGTAATGGAGCCCAGACCAGGGAAATTCTTTTTTGATGGGACCAGATGGAGAATCTCTTCCACTTTGCCAGCTAAGTATACCTGGGAGAAGGTTTCCTATTATTCAAGTGGATGTCTTGTACCTCCTTTGAACAGGTCTCCTCCTGAGATGTTAACCAGACTGTCTGGTGAAGGGCTTCCAGGTTGGGATGGAGCAGATGACCATGGTCTTGTGAGATCAGGTGTGATGCTGTATGACTGAAACATGACCATTTACATCATTAATATTGCCACTGTTAGACAATTGCAGCAAAACTTGAACAAAGGCTTTGTCTACACTACGCAGTTTTTAGCGACACAGCTGTGTCGACATGGCCGTGTCGCTAGAAGTTGGGCATTGTAAACGCTGTTTATCAGCACTTTTGCCAACAAAATACTTCCACCCCTACAAGCAGGGTTTACGTTGTCGACAGGAGAGCACTCCTGCCAACAATGAGCCATTTACACTGCCACTTGCCACAGCAAAACTTTTGTCTTTTGGCTGGGGTGGGGGCATTAAGCACCTGTGAATGACAAAAGTTTTGTCGTTCAATTGGCAGTGTAGACAAAAGCCAAAGTATAACATGTAAGGTGTCAATGGAAAAGTTTTATGATTCGCTGAGTATGATTATCCTGTTCGTATGCATGTATCGTTTTCGTATCTGAAGTTTTATAAATACTATGTACTAAGAAAAGGAGTACTTGTGGCACCTTAGAGATTAACAAATTTATTTGAGCATAAGCTTTCGTGAGCTACAGCTCACTTCATCGGATGCTGCCCGAAAAGCTTATGCTCACGAAAAGCTTATGCTCAAATAAATTGGTTAGTCTCTAAGGTGCCACAAGTACTCCTTTTCTTTTTGCGAATACAGACTAACACGGCTGCTACTCTGAAACCTGACTATGTACTGGCATCCTACATATGTGCTGTATTCCTGGGTAACACCCACCAGGTAAAAGCTTACATTGAAGCCAGGCGGCTTTGAATTGATGGCCCATTAAAGGCAATTAACTCTCAAAATGGGCCATCAAAGAAACTCATCCTGCCCAGCAAGTCTTCTTGTGGACACTTTAGCCAGAATATGGGTAATGGCTGCTCCTATGAGTTAACAAAGCATGCAAGGACAAGTGATTTGCTCATGTGAGCCTGGACTCCATCTTGTGCTCTAATTTTCCACAAACTAAGGGCATGGCTACACTTGCAAGTTAGAGCGCATTAAAGCAGCCCAGTGCGCTCTAACTCACGACACATCCACACTGGCAAGGCACGTAGAGCGCTCTGACTCTGCAGCTAGAGTGCTCCTGGTACTCCACCTCGGCGAGTGGAATAACTTTTGATGAGCCCCCGCTGGAGTGCCATGGCGCCAGTGTGGACGCCCTGGTCTGTTAGTGCACTCTGATCAGCCTCCAGAAGTGTCCCATAATGCCTGTTCTAGCCATTCTGGTCATCACTTTTGAACTCTTCTGCCCTGCCTCAGGTGACCAACCATCAGACCTGCCCTTTAAATTCTCTGGGAATTTTGAAAATCCCTTTCCTGTTTGCTCAGCCAGGCATGGAGTGCTCTCAGCTAATCTTTCCAGGTGACCACACCTCCACACACCAGGCGATCCCCAGTATGGAGCAATGGCAAGGTGCTGGACCTCATCAGTGTTTTGGGGGCAGAAGCTGTCCAGTCCCAGCTGCACTCCACCCATAGGAATTACGATACCTTCGATATCAAGGGACATGATGGAAAGGGGCCATGACAGGGACGCTCTGCAGTGCAGGGTTAAAGTGAAGGAGCTGTGGAATGCCTACAGCAAAGCCCGTGAGGCAAACAGCCACTCCGGTGCTACCCCTGCGACTTGCCGTTTCTACAAAGAGCTGGACGCGATACTTGGGGGTGACCCCACCTCCACTCCAAGGACCACCATGGACACTTCAGAGCACAGTCCAAGAGGGCAGGAGGACACCAAGTCCTTCTATGTCATTCTTCTTTGGTACCAGAGAAGGAGATCCATGTTAAGACTCTGCTAAGACAGGCAGAGTGCTCCTAGCTGAAGCAGACGTGCTTGGTGCATATCCTGAAGTGGGAGGCTCTGGTGATGGACACAGGGCTGCCTCCAACAGAAGGAGATTTAGGCTGACGTCCCTGTTATCTTTAGCTCTGGGCTTAAAGTCCCTGGAAATTTGGCACCCGTCTCTGATGTGGGTTTCTCTTAGACACTGCAGGCACTAGGCGTGTGGATGGCTAACCAGCATCAGCTTCTTGAATGCAATGCCAGGCATGGAGCCTGGGGATCAAGGCAGACCCCTGCAATGGGCACCGGTACCCAAACAGTGGGAACTGAAGAGTACAGAAAATACCCCAGTGAAAGGAAACCTAAAATTATAAAACTATCAACTAGTAAATGAGTACCAATTATATACAACATCAAGAACAAGGGAAAACACACAATACCAAGGAAGAACATTCCAACAACTGTCATGAGGCTAGGGTTGGCTCTGCCCTTTACACCACCATGCAGCAGCATGAGGCAGCAGAGGGCACGTATGCCACCCCAACGACTATCACTGAGGGAAAAACCTTCACCACCAGTGCTCTGGGTGCACACACACCTGCAGTGCAATGGGCATGTGTAACATTCAAAGAAGAAATTAGTTTTCTGACAACAGACAGGGGCTCCAAACCGTGGCTGTGGTTCAAACACTTCACACTGCTCCGCCTGCTCAAAGTAGCCATAAGCCTGAGGGCTTTCACCTCCCATGTACAGGGATCTGTAACTGACACAGAGCCACTCTAGTGGTTCCTGCACAGTGCCCCACTTTCCCGCCCTACCCCCCACCCCCATTGCTGGAGCAGGGAGTGTGGCTGGGACTCTCCTGTGACTTGGCTATCCCTCACTGTTATAGTGTCCTCTTGATGCAGTTAGTGTAGGTCAGAACTGCTACTACTTGCTCTAACCTGTATGTGGGAACCACCATGTCATGTACATCTTGTACACCAGGGTGGCAGGGCTGCTACGAGCAGGTCAGGCTTCTGTAGCAGAGATGGACAGGTTACAGAGCTTCCTTCTCAGAGATATGCAACGGCTGTGTTCACAATAAGATCCTTTAATATTCTGTCCGGTATGGTTGATGTTTGCTTTAAATAAGGTATGTTACACACAGCACTTTGTACAGGCTGAAAGGTATAATACAGTTTAGCATTCCATTACAGACCACACTGCAGCCTGAGGATCAGAGTGTAAAGAAAACCTTTGTGTGCCCCAGCCACTTTAGTGCTTCTCCACCGCAGCTCAGGATTTACCTTGCAGGAGAGATCATTTCTAAGGAGGAGTTTTACAAATGTTTTCAATAACCATGTAAACACAGACTATGCAACTAGCAGAAATACATTTCATACATAGCTCACATTTCTTGGGAAAGTTCTGCTCCCAATTACACCAGCGTTAAGTCCAGAGTAATTCTTCTGACTACAATAGCAGAATTTGGCAGAAAATAAAACAGGAGGAGGTGACAGTTCTCAGGCCTATGGCTCATATCTGTTGCCATCAGGGAAAAATATACAAAACTGAACCATGTTAAAGTCATTGCCTTGTCATAGAAACAAGCATCATGTATATAAATACCATAAATAGGACAGTTCTTTAGAGTTTCTGACAGTGTTGGGAGGAATAATTCTATGATAAATAAAATATTCAATATCTGTTATAAAGAGACTCATTAAACACCAACAGTTTAAGACAAACTTTCACATACATTTACACAAGGGATACATTTGTAAAAGCCTTTGCATATGGTGTTCCTTATCCCTGAGAAGGATTTAAAACCTTGTGCACAAAATGGCATTGGTATGGCTGGTGATCATCATGCGTTCCCCAAGGGCAAATGCCTTCCAGCTGCCTAGAAGTGGGATTGTCAAAAGTGATTTAGGAGCACAAGGCCTCATGATTATCAATGGAACTTGTGAGCCTTAGTCATTTAAGTGCTTTTGAAAATCCCACTCTAAATCCTAGTGTTGGATGGCCTCATTGCCAGCGGGGAAAAAATCAAAATGACCCCAGTATAAAAGCCAGTTCAATTACATGTCAAAAACCATTCTGACATTAAACTCATAAGGCCAGCTCCTGGGCAGAGCTTTGGACAGGCTTGTATTATTATCAGACACAATCTGCGCTAAAGCCACTATAACCAGTGCCATAGAGCTGCCATAACAACTCCCACTCCATCACTTTCCCTGTGACCATGTAGTTGGCATGGTCCCAGAAAAGAAATCATCCATGGAGTGACCCTAAAACTCAGCATTCGTTAACTGCCCTAATGGTCTCTCATGACTATTGGTGTAAGCTAGCATTCACTGAGATTGCTCTTACTCGTTATCGTTCCAGCTCATGACAACAGGAGCACAAAGGCAGCTTTCAGCTGCCTGGGTCATACTGAGTGCGCAGGATGCACTGCTTTTGTCTGCTCTGTACCTATGAGAGCTGTCTCCATTAGGAACCATTGGCAAGCACCAAAATGAATAAAACCCTAGGCAGAGCAGGACTGGATAGGTTTCTCCTAAAACAACGAAAGAGATGAACAGGCAACGTCTCTGTCCTATCTCTGACCAAAAGGACTGAGGGGTGGAGGGGAAGGAAGTGACATGATTAATAGGTCTCTTTTTCAGGAATTCTAGTCTCATGGGTCTGGATGCACAATAGGATTTAGGCAGTGTGATGTTGAGCATCACAGAGCCTAACTTTTAGGCACCTAGAAAAATCACTGGGATTCAGAAAGCCTGAGTTAGGTACTTAGGCTCCCTTTACAATAAACGGGGAGGGAGCAGTCCCTAAGACTGCAGTTCTTAAAATCTAGTATGCTGGGCAAGGAGCTGCCTAAAGTTAGCCAAGGGGAGATGCCAACCAGAGGGGTGTCTGCTAAGAATCATCCCTGTCACAGAGATAGATGCCTCCCTGCAGCCTGGATTTAGGTGCCTATCTCTTGCTAGCAATTCTCAGCTGTGAACCCTCTCTTGGATTTAGGCATCTACAAGAGTTTAGCCAGGAGGCACTCCCTCATAACTTTTGGTTCAGTGGTTAGAGCACTCTGCTGGGATGTGGGACACCCCCAGTTCAGGTCCCCACCCCCTGAGGGGGGCCAAGGGATTTGAAGAGGGATCTGCTCTCTCAGATGTGTATACTAACCACTGAGCTATGAAATATTCTGATGTGGAAGTCCCTCCGTTTTCCTCGTTGAAGCTGTTGCACTCCGAACAAATACTTGAAGAATCATTTCTGCTACAGCGAGAGAGAGCACAAACATGAGAATGATTCTAGAGCCTGGTGATTAGCTTACTCAGCCATGATATGGGAAACTTAGGATCCAGTCCCCCCTGTGCCTATGACTCTTAAGTTATTTATCCCTAGTGCAACAACTTCAACAGGAGACACGGAGGGAGCCCCACATCATACTATCCTAGAGCCCAGTGGATAGGGCACTCACATAAGAGATAGGAGATCTCTTTTCAGATCTTCCCCCTGCCCCCCTCAGGTGGAGGGAGGACTTGAACTGGGAGTCTCCAGCATCTCACCTGAGTGTTCTAGCCACTGGGATAAAAGTTATGCAGGTGGGCCTCTTCATTTGCTGCCTCCTTAGCTGTTTTGTGCGAACTTGCTTGAGGGACCTGATCAGAGTGTGCCTATCTGATCAGGCCCTGCACATGACTTAATGCGACTAAACATCTATCTTCCCTGGTTTGTGACTTGTTCTGGGTCTGAGGCAACAGACAGGCATCTGTATGCCTATAGGGAGGCAGCAATGTGCATGCTCAAAGGCAAAAACATAGGTGCCTACGGAGCTTTCACTACAAAAACTTAGGCACCAAGTGAGTTTAGTCACCTACAGACATTCAGCGGGAGCTTTGTGCATTACAATGGTCTCAAAACTGGGACTTAGCTACCTAACTCCTTTTATGCATCCAGGCCATGATGTCTTCCATCTGTTCTCTCATTCAATTCCTTTTATTTGTTTATTCATTTGTTTGTTTTGTTTTACACCCAAAAGTTACATGATAGCAAAATATTGTGAGAAGACACTAGTTCATACTACAATAGACCCTGCTTTTTAAACTTTCTTGAGACAATTCTTGATGAAGAGATGCAGAAAAAACTGAAGGAGTACACCTGAGTGTTAAATTTTAACTTAGAACTAAGATATTGAACATGATGGCCAAGATTTGCAAAAGAGTGGCTAGTGATTTTGGGTGCCCACCTACTGAAAATTGAGTCCACTTTAGTGATGTTGGGTGCCCAGCTTGAAACACCATAAGTGGGGTCAATTTTCAGTAGGTGGGCACCCAAAGTCACTAGTCACTTTTGAAAAACTTTGGCTGATGTGTCTGCCTTTCGTGGGCTGAATATACAGAGGAGGAACTCTAAGCTTCTTGAGCTTCTTCTCCATTGTACATGGAATGCATAATGTTTGGAGGCACAATATATTCTGAGAGAGGCTTGATAACACTGCACCCATCAAATCATTTTAGCTGTTTTCTTAAAAGCTTCAGAAATCAGATTTGTGACTTAGTGTTAGCCACAAACTTAGAAATGATTGCCTTGTTTGCATATGTGTATGATATTTTCTATTTCTAATAATCACTAAAAATAAAAAAGGAGAATGGAAAAATCATGATAAAAAAGTTTAATCCATTCTACATTACTGGGCTGTTAGTTGTCTCATGAGACATAACCCAGTGACAACTGACATTTTGTCCTCTAACCCTACCTCAGTCTTCACACAGTTGTCAGTTTCCCTTGAGCCAGGCAGATCTAAGCTGTCAATTAATAGATAATATAAGTTTACTTAGATGTCATGTAATGCTGTTATCCATGTGGAAACACATCAGATGTCCTAGTTCGCTCTCAAAGCTATGGTGCTTAGTAAAAATCTTCTCCCATGGGAAGCCTAGGCTTGACAAATGCCTGAGGATTAGTCAGAGTCAGCCAGCTCTTTGTGATGCAAAATGACACGATCATTGACTTTTTCAAAATAGAGAACGCAATCCCAGCTTTTTAGATTATATAGACATGTTATAAATAATAATGTCTTGCTAAATCAGAAGCACTGTGGAAATCTGATATTTTACATAATATCTTAAATTTCATTACATTTAGGGATGTTTATAAAAACAGTAGTCTTCCATTCAATATCATGCATTATACTTCTACTTTATATTGGATTTCTCACCATGTAATAAATGCTTTACACCATTCCCTCTTAAGAGATCCTGGTTATGGCGTGGATGCAAGTTTACACAATACATGTTAATTATCATTTTACTGCATTGATTATTTGCATATTACTGGGGGTGTTAAAAATTGTTTTTCAAGCAAAGTATGGCACCGTTAAATTAAAAAAATAAATTTTTAAATAGACCAAAACTCAATTAAAAATACTTATTTTTCCTCAATCCCAACATCCAAAACATAAGGGAAAAAATTGCCTCTAGGTACTGAAAGTTGTTGCCTTTATCACACTGTGCATCTGAATTCCCAAGGATGGTTGATTTAAGGAGGTTTGCACATTAAAGTCTTTTCCATTGTTCCAATAAGAGGAAATCACAAGAAAGATTAATGCCCTCTGCATGGTGCCACCGAATTAAAATATCTTTCAAATGTCTTCACTCCAGGAACACTCCACTATCCAAGCCTGTACTTAGTAAAGCTTTTCTCAGTGTAAAGAGACCTGAGCTGGCTATTAATAACTTTGGCTTTCCTAAACAAATAATAAGTGCTATCATATCAATCCCTTGCACAAGAAATTAATTCAACTGTTCATTTAGCCAAAATGCATTGCTGTAGTTATAGCACAGATAGTGAAGCAATAGTCTACATGTAGGCATACCAGATAGGTTATCAAATATATAGTACACAGTCACATTCAAGTTACGCATAGCAAAAATATGGAGGTCCCCAAAGAAACATGAGAATGTAGCCAGGGATTCTGTGAACTATATGGTTCAGAAGATGGCCGATCCATTCACATGCAGGACATAGGATGCCAAGTGAAAATATACACCAAAGAGCACAAAACTATTGAAGAGAGAGATAATATAGGGTTTCATACTGTAGTGCTGTTGGGTAGTAAAAGACAATAAATCTCAGGAAACAAGCTTAGAAATGGAAGTGTCAGCCCAGTGATAACTACAGCCTGGCTAGACCAATGTTATAACCTGGGTCCACTGTCCTAGTCACTATTGTTAGTAATTATTTGTATTATGGGCATACCTAGAGGCCCCAACCAAGATCAGATTCCCTTTGTCCTAGGCATTCTCTGAGAACAGAGTAAGATACAGTCCCTACCCCAAGGAGCTCACACTCCAAATAGACAAGACAAAGGGTTGGAGAAAAGTAGTGTCATCTCCACTGTACCTATGGGGAGCTGAGGCATAGGGAAAGGTCAAGGGTAAAGTTTTCAAAATTAAGTGACTTAGAAGTATAAGTTCTATTGACTTTCGCTGTTGAAAATGTTACCTTACTTGCACAAGGACTCACAAGACGTCTGTTGCAGAAGCAGGAATTTAATCCAGATCTCCTGAGTCCCAGTCCAGGGTCTTAATCATGAGACTATTCACCAGTAGCTCCTCATTTAAAGTCGCCCTCGTTAACATTGTTTCGTTATTAGGTTGCTGATCTATTAGAGAACATACTCGTTTAAAGTCGTGCAGTGTTCTGTTATAAGGTTGTTTGGCTTGCCCCACTGCACTGACCCGCCCGCCCACCCAGCGCTCCTGCCGAGGAGCAGGGTGGGGGTGCAGGGATTTGCCCCATTCTGCCCACCCAGCATTCCAGCTGGGAGGCAGGCAAGCCCCCGACCCTGCTCCCCAGCAGGAACACCAGGTGGGTGGAACAGGGCAAGCCCCCACGCCCTGACCCCACTCCCGGGCTGGAACACTGGGCGGGCAGAGCGGGACAAACCACCCCGCCTCAACAAGCTTCACAATCATAATTGCTGAGTACAGTATTAAATTGTTTGTTTAAAATTATTTAAAACTTATACTGCATATGTACATAATGTCTTTTGTCTGGCAAAAAAAATTTCCCCAGATCCCTAACCCCCCTATTTACATTAATTCTTATGGGGAAATTGGATTCGCTCTACATCCTTTTCCTTAAAGTAACATTTTTCAGGAACATAACTACAACGTTAAGTGAGGAGTTACTGTACCACAGAAGAAAACGAATGTTAATACATGCGCATATAATTATTGAAACAATATCCCTCTTTTATTCTTTGTCTTTTTTCTTTTGAATAATTAAATTGTTTTTAACAAAAAATACAGATGGGCCCCAATGTGATATGGTGAAATGTATAGATGGCTAAATACAGTCCTGCCTATTTTATTATTTCTCAAATGGAAAAGGAACCTTTAAGAAAATACTTACTATTTTTACGAGCTCCATTAAATGAGATATTAACCAATGCTATTTTAATTTAAAACATATTACAAGCATGCAGAGAAAACAATGGATAAATCAGCTAAAAGCATTACATGTGCAATTACATTCGGTGGATAAATGCTAATTACAAATGTAAAAAAAAGTACAAACATGGCACTATTCCACAGCTGTGGGCCATGTAAGTGAAGACCTTTGTCTTGCAATTATCTTCACTCTTTGACTAACAAGACAGAGGGGTGTGAAGGGCTGAAATCATGCAGCTATTCTATTCTATGCAGGTTCTGAGCACCTTCCATTAATGGTTTAAGTGATATGACTAATATCTATCATGTATCTTGCGTTCTCATTTCAACTAGCTCTCAGCAGTAAGAAGATATCTTAAATAATCTGACCACCCATTGGAGTATTTTGTTATGCATCAAACCTAAGAGGACTGAAAATCAGGCAGAACTAGATCTAGGGACTTTGCAGCATAAATTATTATTGTGTGAGGTAGAATTAAAACGTCAAATTCTATGCAGTGGATCTTAAACTATGGGCCATGGGCCAAGACTTATCCTTTCTAGTGGTCCACAGAATGAAACATTTGAGAAGCAGCTACTGGAGAACTGGAGAGGTTGGTGGGAGAAATGGTCTGTATTTGGATCAAAAGGTTACCATAGTAACTGGTTCTTTGAGAATTACTCATATGGATGTCATAGTCAGGAGAGGTACACAGCTGGTGTGGGAGTCTAGGAGCTTACTGTAAACAAAGTATATTAGAGCCATTTGCCTCCCCACCCCCCGCCCCAATCATTAAAAAGGAAACTGGCCCTAAATATCCTTCAGCTCCTTCTACAAACTCTAGAATCCTTAACATACCACTCTGAAAACATGGGAAAAGTCGAATTATCTCCTACATGCTGCAGAAAGGGAAACATTTCCATTACCTAATGGATGATATCATAGCTTTCAGAGCTGCAGCCCTGTTAAGGGGAGGAAGGAGGTGGCACAGGAAGTGCAGGGTAGAGTGGCAGTTCACAGTGTCATCATGCTTACAGAGGGCAGAGGCAAACAGGAGCAGCTTGGGGTCTTGGGGAGCAAATCCTGGGTCAGCCCTCAGCACCAGCCTCCAACTGCTAGTGGCTCTACTCCCTGTGATGTCTAATGCTGCAGGCAGTGCTCACACTCTGCATTGACACTCAGGGGCTACAAGCAGGACTCTAGCTGTGCAGGTGCACAAGGGTCCAATGCACCATCTACCTGCTTTGTGCATCTGTTCCTGAGCAGTCAGGATCCAAACCTTAAGCAATAATGATTGCCAGGGAGAACATCATACCTAACTGGCTAGAGGAGTTAAAGACTGGAGTTAACTGCCAGAAAATGCCTGACCCAGAGGCCTTTATCGCTGTTACTGTACAAATAGCAAAAATATGAAATTGTAGAAAAAAATAAGTAATTGCCATTTTGATGTGTTGAAAAATAATTTGAACTGAGCCTTGATAGAGATACAGTGTTTTGTTTACAATACTGATCATTGCCCATCTGCTAACAACCAGTGTAACGATCAATACAGAAACAGCACTTTTTTCTCAACATTCCAGTAGATTTAGAATTATTGTAGTATTTTATTCCAGCAAACTGTCAAACTGGAATTTAGAGAAAAATATTGCTTTTGTATGTCTTGCCTAAAAACACTGACCACACAGCTTTGCAGGCTGTTTAATAATTCCATCTTTACATAAGACATTGTTGTGCCTGGATTGAGTCCAAGTTACCTTTCATGATGACAGTGATATCTAACTGCCCGTTCTATGCATATTTGTCTTGCTCCTGCCTCAGTCCTCAATGTGAATTGAAATACGCTGCCCCTAGGAACTATAAAGGTGATTTGCCTGTTTCAGTATTGCTGCACATTAGTTGCTTCTCATGGGTGGTTTGTCTAATGGGAGAACAATGAAGCTGGCCCTCATGGCTCAACAACTGGAAAACTGCCATCCTCAGACTTAGACAAACTTGGTCCTACCTCCTACTTGCCTCAGACCACAAGACTGAATCTTTGCCTTCCTATTAGATTGAGTAAAACAAAACTTCTCATACCTGAAAATGTATTTTGGTGGATAACCATACTATATATTTGTCATCGACACAGTCATTCTGCACTCAACAAATACTCAGTGTTTTTCAAATTTTGACTATTCATTGAAATGTATCTTTTGCTTTTCTACTAAAACCCCAAACAATTTAATCAAATTTCAGCAAATTTGGAAAAAAGTCTTTTTTTTTTTTTTACAAAAATTCCCTCTGTTTAACTATTTTTTAAACAGTTCTAATTCTCACCCCTAAAGGTGGTCACTCTAGAATATAGTTAATACATTTTGATGGAGAAGCTTATGCTGTTACTGACTGTGATGTATATGTTCTGGCACCTTTCCCTAAGATTAATTCTTTACAAAAACAGGAAAGTAGAAGGATGGGTGGGAATGTGACCTGGTGCCGGAAGGAAACATTTCACTGAAATCTGCACTTTGAACACCAGAATTCCCCGTGAAGATAAACAGTAGGTACTACATGGTGGAAAAGCTTTGCTACGATCTCTGCAAACTTCAGTAGAGATGACAATGATGGCTCTTCAGGAGAAGCAGAGGCAAAGTGTATTGCACATCTTTGAGACACAATCCTCTGCTATCATAGAATCAAAGACTTTAAGGTCAGAAGGGACCATTATGATCGTCTAGTCTGACCTCCTGCACAACGCAGGCCACAGAATCTCACCCACCCACTCCTCTAACAAACCTCTAACCTATGTCTGAGCTATTGAGGTCCTCGAGGTGCAGAGGATCTTCCAGCAAGTGACCCATGCCCCACGCTGCAGAGGAA
Source organism: Natator depressus (assembly GCF_965152275.1). Lineage (NCBI taxonomy): Eukaryota > Metazoa > Chordata > Testudines > Cheloniidae > Natator > Natator depressus. The sequence goes on from NC_134238.1 coordinate 56,719,394, forward strand.
GGCAAAAAATCCCCAGGGCCTCTGCCAATCTGCCCTGGAGAAAAATTCCTTCCCGACCCCAAATATGGCGATCAGCTAAACCCTGGGCATGTGGGCAATATTTATACAATATTTCAGAGGATAATAGATGGAGAAACAACAGTTCTAAAATGTACCTAAATTAATCTCTTTCAAAATGTTCTATGGCTATAGGAATTGTAAGATGATGACAGTGGTTTATCTCAGGAGCAAATTCTTTAGTCCTAACCCCAAGCCAAATTTAATGCAAAATTGTAGATTCTCCACTGGACTAATGTTATATGAAAAAGTGTTGTTTTAAGATTCAGTGAAATATTCTGCTTCTCACCAAGTAGCTACATTCAGTTATTTAAAGACAGGAATCATTTCCAGGAGACTTGGGACTAAATTATCAAATGTTGTGAGATCAGTTGCACACACAACTGAGTGCACAAAAACTGTGTCTGCGTGTGCAAAGTCAGTAACTGAATGCATAGATATCCATTTGCACAGGCAATTGCCTATTCATTCTTCATGTGCAAATTTGCATTTGTGAAAGCAGTGGATGCACGCAAAACTTTTACAGGCATTAATTACAGCAACCTTTGAAAAATGTAGCCCTTAAAATGCACCTAGCTTTGTATTGTTTTTGTTACTTAACTGGGTCACACAAACAACCCACTGCTAACAACTAGGCAACTAATGCAAAGCTGTATTTTTTAATTAATAAAAACACTGAGGGAAGATCATTTATCTTTCAAACTGTATATTTATGAGATTCAGGAAATCAGTCTAAATTATTCCTGCATGCACTAGAACAATGCTTTGGATGATCAAATGCACAGCAAAATCAAAATCCAATAGTCCACAGGAAATTGGATGTGGTAGGCAAAAGGTATAGTGGTGAACCAGCTAGCTCATTACTGGGCATTGTTGCCACCCAGTTCAACATCCAGCTAGTAGAGGGCTCCATAAACTCAAAATAACAGGAAAAAGAGGTAATATCCAGAGGTGAGCATGCTCAGGAGGCAGCCAGAAACTGCATATGAGCAGGAACCTAGATGCAGGCACCTGCAAAGAGGGGACTGAATTGCAGGCAGCTGGGAGGTGGAACTGCAGGGCCAAAGAGATAGATTTGAACTGGAGAGCTTGGGAACTGGGATTTTATTCTTTTAAACCCCTGTACTGGACTGCCCCGGGGCTGAGTTAGGAAATGTCATTTTAATCTCTGTCTTGTAACTTAAATCCATTGTGCTTAGGGTAATTGTGATTTTTATTTCTGGCAGGGCTAGTAAAATAATCCTCTTATTTGAAGTCTGTATTTTGGAAAATCCACCAAGGGCCTAAGTGCTTGGAGTGCCTACAGTGCTTGCCTATGAGCTTATGGTACACCCGGCATGCTACCAGACATCTAGGGGGATTGGTGTACCACAGCATTCACAGCAGTGCTCTGCAGTCAGTTACAGTATTTTGGTTCATATTAGTATCCAAATTTGGGTGCTCATCTAAATCTCTTCCATCTGCAAATTGGAATGGACATTGTATGGGAATAGACACCCTCAATTAGACCTGGATTGAAAATCAAGCTGTACAGAGGGAATCAAACCTTTTTGTTAAAAATGTGTAACTGAAAATTTTCCAACCAGTTTGACTCATGAGATTTCTAGCAGTTCCTGCTTATGGTTGGAAACAACTTTTCTTGGGTTATTTTGTTATCTCCAGTTCCAAATGGAACCACAAAATGTCAAATGATGGGATGGGTGGAGGGATTGTTTGTGTTTAAAGCTTTCCGGTCTTTCAAACCTCCAAGAGGTTTAGTTTGGGTTTTCGATGAAGATACAGGATAATGCTTCTTTTATTGTTGGCAGTATTGTTGTAGCCATATTGGTCCCAGACCTGAAGAAGAGCTCTGTGCAGCTTGAAAGCTTGTCTCTTTCACCAACAGACATTTGTCCAATAAAAGGTATTACCTCATCTACCTGGTCTCTCTAATGCTTCTTTTAGACAGTCCATCCTTAGTCCTGACAGAGGAAGAAGCCCAAAGCATCCATACATACAATTATTTCCTTACCAAAATGGTTATATTTTACATATGAAGAAAACCTAATAGTTTAAACCAGCTGGGGATTCTCCCAATGTGGGGGAGCTCTCAGAGGACACGGAGGCAATATGCCAGGCTATTGTGCCATCTTCTCACCCAGCTATAAGGTGGGCACCACCTCCTCCAACCGAGACAGGAGACTAACTTATTCTCACAAGAAACAACCTAGGTGCTGAAGCTGCCTGGCTCCAGGAGATGGATTCCCAGCTGTGGATCACAAGCACAGCTGGGCACCTCCCGGCAGCCTGCACTTAGGTGCCTATCTCTGTGAGAAGTGTGGGGCTTAGGACACACCTCTCTGGTCAGCATCTCCCATTGGCTAACTTAGGCAGCTCCCAGCCTATAGTGCTGGCTTTTGTGGAATGCACTGTAAGGCATCTCTCTCTCCTCATTCGTTGTATAGAGACCCTCAGGGCCCAACTCAGGCTTTGTGGATTGCAGTGTTGTTCCTGTGATTTTCTAGGCACCTAAAAGTTAGGTGTTGTAACACTCAGCATCATAGCACCTAAGTCCCTTTGTGATCTGTGCTTTAGCCTCGGTATGTTTCTGTTCTACATTTGTAGCATGCTGATAATAGTACTGCCCTACCTCAGAGGAATGTTGTGAGGATAAATAATTCATAAATAGTGAGATGCTCAGACACAATGGTAATCACAGAAATGTAGGGCTGGAAGGGACCTTGAGAGGTCATCAAGTCCAGCCCCCTATGCTGAGGCAGGACAAAGGAAACCTAGACCATCCCTGACAGGTGTTTGTCTAACCTGTTCTTAAAAACTTCCAGTGATGGGGATTCCACAGCGCCTTCCTTGGAAGCCTACTCCAGAGCTTAATTACCCTTATAGTTAGAAAACTTTCCCTAATATCTAACCTAAATCTCCCTTGCTGCAGATTAAGTCCACTACTTCTTGTCCTATCTTCAGGGACAAGGAGAACAACTGATAACCATCCTCTTTATAACAGCTCTTAATCTACTTGAAAATTGTTATCAAGTCTCCCCTTAGTCACCTTTTCTCAAGACTAAACATGCCCATTTCTTTAAGCTTTCCTATAGGTCAAATTTTCTAAACTTTTTAGCATTTTTGATGCTCTCCTCTGGACTATCTCCAATTTGTCCACATTTTCTTAAAGGGTGGTGCCCAGAACAGGGCCCAGTACTCCAGCTGAGGCCTCACCAGCACTGAGTAGAGTGAGATAATTAACTGCCTTGCCTTACATACCACACTCTTGTTAATATACCCCAGAATGATATTAGTGTTTTTTCACAACTGTATTACACTCTTGACTCATATTCAAGTTGTGATCCACTATAACCCACAGATCCTTTTCAGGGGTACTACCACATAGCCAGTTATTCCCCATTTTGTAATTGTGCATTTGATTTTTCCTTCCTAAGTGTAGTGTTTTATTTAATATCATCTTGTTGATTTCAGAACAGTTCTCCAATTTGCCACAGATGTTTTGAATTCTAATCCCACAATCCAAAGCACTTGCATCCCTTCCCAGTTTGGTGTCATCTGCAAATTTTATGAGCATACTCTCCACTCCATTAGCCAAGTCATTCATGAAAATATTAAATAGTAATAGACCCAGGACTGACCCCTACAGGACCTCACAGGATACACCCTCTCAGTTTGACATCAAATCATTGATAACTATGAGTATGGTCTTTCAACGAGCTGTACACCCACATTATAGTAATTTCATCTAGACCATATTTTCCTAGTTTGCTTATGACTATATCATGTGGGACTGTATCAAAAGCCTTACTGAAATCAGTATATATCACTTCCACTTATTCCCCTTAGCCACATGACCAGTAACCCCATCAAAGAAGGAAATTAGTTTGGTTTGGCATGATTAGTTTTTGACAAATCCATGCTGGCTATTCCTTGTAACCTTATTATCCTCTAAGTGGTTAGAAATTCATTGTTTAATCATTTGTTTCAATATCTTTCCAGATATCAAAGTTAGGCTAAATGGTCTATCATTTCCTATGTCCTCTTTGTTCCCCTTTTTAAACTTAGGTACTATGTTTGCCCTCCTTCAGTCCTATGGAACATGAGTTCTCAAAGATAATTGCTAACAGTTCAGCTAGGACTTAAGTACCTTAAGTATCCTAGGATGAATTTCATGAGACCCTGCTGACTTGAATACATCTAATTTATCTAAATGTTCTTTATCCCATTCTGTCCCTATTTTAGCTTGTGTTCCTTCTCCCCTGGTGTTAATATTAATTGTGTTGAGTATGTGGTCACCATGAATCTTTTTAATGAAGACGGATGCAAAATGGACATTAAACACCTCACCCTTATTGATGTAATCAGTTATTAGCTCTCCTTCCCCACTCGGTAAAGGGCCTTCACTTTTCTTCATTTTTCTCTTCCTCCTAATATATTTCAAGAACCTCTTCTTATTCCCTTTTATATCTCTTGCTAGGTGTAACTCATTTTGAGCCTTAGCCTTTCAGATTTTTCCCGTACATGCTTGTGTTATCCTTTTATACTTTTCCTTAGCAATTGGTCCATATGACAACTTTTTGTAGGATTTGTTTTTGATTTTCAGGTACTAAAGAGCTCCTCGTGGAGCCATAATGGTGTCTTACTATTCTTCTCTTTCCTTCACATCAAAATAGTTTTCAGTTGTGTCTTTCATATTATCTCCTTGAGAAACTACCAGATCTCCTGATCTTCTTTTGTTCCTTAGTTTTTCTCCCTATGGGACCTTACCTACCAGTTCTGAGTCTGATAAAGTCTGTTATTTGTTCTGGAAATGCCTCATCCACCTCCTCTCATGATTTGGTGGTCCATATTAGACCCCCTAACATGATGTCAACTCTATTTTTACCCCTTTTATAGCCAGGGCTGGCCTACAACATTTTGGCACCTGAGGCAGGGAGCTCAAATGACTCCCCCATGCCCCCTCGCTTGAGCCAAAACTTTGAAACTCTGGGTCCTAGTGGCACCCTCCCACAGTCTGGCACCTGAGGTGGCCACCTCAGTTCGCCTCATGGTATGGCCAGCCCTATCCATAGTGCATTTTGATGTACTGCTGTTTGTATGTCAAAGCGCACTATGGAACTTCTTGTGCACTGTAGCAGGATCCACACGGACACTTAGTGTGTGGCAGATTAATGCACTATAGATTTACACCCCAGCTTGCCATCCACTAAGTCTCCACACAGACAAGCCCTATCTTAGTCTCTGCCTGAAACTGATTTTTTTAAAAGCATGAGTAAAAGTCCTTCAGCTGTTTTTGAGCTTCATGGAGGTAGGTGGGAAAAGTGTTCTAAAACCCAAACAAACCAAAAAACTAAACACTGAGAATTTGGTTTTAGACAAGGCTGCCCAGAACAAAAAATGCTTACGTCTGAGGCTTAGAATGGAGATAGCCCTGTTGTAAAGTGGTGTCTTTGATCAGATTACCGAAGATTTTTTTAAATATATGCAAGATTTGTAGCAGAGCCTACTAAAGCCACACCCCTTTTGTGACGTCACTGCACAGTCTCTCTGAGGCTATATCTACACTAGCCAAATTCAAACCGACAATTCACAACCTGCAATGCTCTGTTGATGGTGAAAATGGTGGAAGTGTTAGTGTAGAGAGGCCTCCAGAGCTTTTACCATTGTGTCACCCAGCCCTGCTCAGATATGCTATTTTTGATTGACGAGAGAATTTTCATTTGATTTTCATTATGATGGCTGCATCTGCACAGTGGAATACATAGAAGTATCTTTTTAGTAGAAGTTCCAGAAGTCAGTCAAAAGTGCAAAAATTCCAAAATCACAGGCTTAACTATTTCTACGTTCACGATTCCTGTTCCAGAAATTAAGGCAGGTTGGTTGAGGGTTTTGCAGAATTCTGCTGAATGTGACTCATAGCAACTCCGTAGTAACCAGTCCTTCACTCTGCCTGAATACCCTGGTCAGGCCAGTTAGGATTAATCTACACTAGAAAAAAATGGATCAGCAATTGGCCATTGGTACTAGCAATGATAGAAATGCTAATATAAACTGGGCCCAGATACTTCTACTATTGGGTTGTCTAACCCTTCTCTGAAAATTTTCATTAAAAATGTTTTTTGTTAATTCTGTTGTGAAGATACAGCCATCCCAATGAAATCTCCAGCCAAACAGAAAAGTAGCAGCAAAGATTGGACATCCCCTTCTTTCGCTCTATTCTCCTCAGTGCAGTATGGGAGAACATCAAAGCCTGGCTGCAGTCAATCAGCTGTTCATATCATTAACTACAGGCCACTTCTTTTTCTTCTGTTTTGTTTTTTTTTAAAACCAAGGAAATTAAATTCCAAACATTCTGTTAATTCGCTACTAAACCTGCAACAACACCAAAGCTTTTTAACTCAATGATGTTCCTCCACGCCTCATATTACAACAAATATAAGATAATGGCAGCAGAGAAGTGTAGTTCTCCTTTCCTCCTTCCTCTTCTCACTACAGACCAGCAGGAATGAGGAGGGGAGTCTAGCAATGGCAGCCTATGGCCTCGCACCAGCAAGGATCTTTCAGTCAGCAATGCAATTAACATGGATATAGTTGGGTTCAATAATCTATAACAACAATCTTTTTTTTTTCACATAAATCCTCCAAAAGCTGCCCTTGACTAGGAAGCAAAGAATCTTTGGCAAAAACCACCACTCTTTTTTCCAGGGTGGATACCTCAGCCACAGTTCAAAGGATTTTTTTTTCAGTAGCTTTCTCCAATATGTAGTTTTGTAATGATGTAACTTGCATCACTGTAAATTACATAGCACGTGTCAGAATCAAATGCTCTTAAAATACTCTCAAAGAGTGCTAAATATATTTTGTACATTCTTTTCTAACTCTATGTTACAAAGTAACTGATACACAACCCACAAAACATCTAAAAATACCTTTGCAGCCTAAGAGATGCCTACAATTTCATCTGCTCTGTGTAGTTGTGGACCACAAAAACCAACTTGAAAATCCAACTATGGTACCATTCAGGAAGTTCCAGATAGGAAACCACTTTCCACAGCTCAAACATTTGCCTTGTTTTCCACTAGCTACCAACATATCCAGGCTGCTAAGGGATAGAATTAGCCTAGAATAAAAATTTATTTTTCTATGTGTCTTAATGCTATTTTTCTACCTTCATTAAATAAGATGTTATTCAAAAATGTGTATCCAGCTAAGTAAGAAATGAGGGGTTTGCTATTTGTTTGTTGCAGTATGTGGTTTAAACAGAGCTAATTCATCTCAACCTGTATACCATGTATCAAGAAATGTTAACATTTATTTTTAATTTGTGTTTTTCTATCACTTATTTGCTGCTTTTTTTCTTCTCTGTGGTAGCAGAGACCGTGTATTCATCTCTCTGAACTTGCCGAGTCTTGAATTTGTAGTGCAATATGGAGCAAAGACCCACAATGAAGGAGTGTCATAGGATGGCTGGCCCCTATAAATGAAGCAGGTCCAGAGCACCTGTACTAGAACAGGTATTCTCAGTTGGCCAGTTAAGAGGGCAGGGCAGCATATGGGAGATATAAAGGACATGAGAGACTCCTAAGAGAAGGAAAACTAGGTGAGATGTGGGAATCAGAAGATGGTCTCTGCAAGCTTTTCTTGAAAAGAGGTAGGCATTATTGAGCAGCCAGCAAAGAGACAAGCCTGATGACCATCCTGAATCAAAACTAGTGATGGGAGACTAAAAAGAGCTGAGGGCTTGGAAACCAGTAGAGAGGCTAGCCTACTGACCTGCCTGAGCCTGAGCTGGAGAGGGCTGAAGACTGAGAGAGGCAGAGGAATGTGCCTGCTGGCTCTCTGAACCACAGAGAGCTGGAAGTGTGGCATGGTGAGGATCACTGGGGCTCTACTTCATCTACTGTCTGGACTATGGTTCTGGTGTGGGACTTGTTTTATTATGGTTTGTGTATGGGACTTTCTTGGGTAATTAACCGTGTAAGGGATATATACATTCAGATATATACTATTTAGGTGAGATCTAGGGACTCTAACAGTATGCCTCCACTAGAATAAAAGATCTATGGCCTAGCTGAGGCTGGCCCAGGTCACTGACTTGAGCTCATTGGGTCAGGCTATGGGGCTAAAAATAGCTGTGTAGATGTTTGGGCCTAGGCTCCAGCCTGACCCTGAATGTCTACACAGCAATTTTACAGCCCCACAAGCCCAAGCCTGAGTCAGCTGACCCTAGCCAGCCATGGCTGTCTAATTGCTCTGTTGATGTACCCTTAAGTGCAAACTAAAACAGGCACACCTATTTTGCTGCTGTCTGCCACAGGAAAACTCTCCAGGCAGTAGAGGGTACCTTATTACAGGGAAACCCAAAATATATTCCTGCAGACTTAAAATTATCTGGGGTTCATTCCTTTAACAGAAGTGGTTCTTTCTATGACCTCAGTGTCATGATCTTTTATTTCTGTTGTGAATGATCTTCTTTTAAAAAAAAAAATTAAGGTGATACAATCTGTGTGGAACATGGGTGACTTTGAATGATGTCCCTCAAGACTAGGGACAGTTTACAAATGTGTATTGAGCCAAATTCAGAAAAACAAACTCAACTGGTACTCTACATCGGGGGCTCTTAAACTGGGGGTTGGGACCCCGGGGGGTAGGGGGGACATGAGCTGTCAGCCTCCACCCCAGACCCTGCTTTTCCTCCAGCATTTATAATGGTGTTAAATATATTTAAAAGTGTTTTTAATTTATTAGGGGGGTCACTCTCAGAGGCTTGCTATGTGAAAGGGGCATAAGTACTGAAGTTTGAGAACCACTGCTCTACATGGTATATTGTTTAGGCAGGGTGAATGTAAGTTTCTATCATTTATATACTAAGAAGGCAGATGGATGAGGTTGTAGCAGGAAAAATAACCAACATGAGAAGGTTGAAAGATAGTATTTCTTTATAGCATAATGCAACATTTGTGTAGAGCACCATAGTTATGCCTGATACTTTATGTAGCAAGTAAAGATGTAGGCCCAGATCTTCACAGGTAACTACTGATTGATATCAATGGGAGTCAGGTGCCTAAATAGCTTGGAGGATCTGGGCCATAGTTCCTAGCCCAAAATGTTTGCAAATAAAGCCTCCATCTTGCAATTACTTTTTGCAAATGATTCACTTAACACACATGAATTGTCCTATTGAAGTCTATGTATATAAATTTAGGTACATCATTAGGGTTTGCCAGATCTGGGTCTCAGTATGATATAGGGAAAATCAACATTAGATAAGGGAGGGGAAAAATGGAGGGAGAAATAGGTGCAGAAAGTTTTGGAGGTGCTAATGTGATGTGAATTCTAAGGGCAGTGTGTCACTTTATTATATCTTGCATGTAAAGTTAAAATTCACTGCATGTGTAGTTTGGGGGTGGGGGGAGGAAGGATTGAGGAAAGATTTGAGAGAAGTAGCATGGCATAAGATAGATAAAGCAGGCCATTACCCCTCCCACCCCCACTTTATTTTATATCTGGTCACTTGATTTTCCTCCTACAACTCCATCCTTCCATCCCTTCAGCTTGCAAATTACTCTAACTTACCCACGTGTAATTTACGATACCCCTGAATTTGATTCCCACTACTTAGCACTATTTCACTAGTGTGGCACCAGGGACAGTCTCACATTTTCTACATTAAGGGTCACTAGTGACTGTAAATATGTTGGGAAAACAGATCCTTCTGTGTCACCAACATTTTGAACCTAGAAGTTTGCCCCCTTTTATTATATCTGGCAAATAGCAGAAGGGACAAGTAGATAGAAACTTCATTTTCAACAACTCCAATAAAACAAATTGGATGAGACCTTAACAACAGAAGTCGTCTTAGCTCTGTCTGGCAATAAGGGGCAGATTTTTATTTTTTCAAGAGAAGCCTGAAGTCCATTCACAATGATGTGGGTGTATTTGTAGGCCTACACAATTTGTGCAATCGTGTGTGCAAATGGGACACTTGTAGATACAAGTAGGTATACAGATACCTAAATATGCAAGAAAGCAATTGCATAACTGGTAGAGGTATAAAAATCCTATTGCACAGCTATATAATTTTAGTGTTGTAGGGGCTGGAGTTGCAAATACAGGACTGCAGAAGCACACAACTTTGTGTGCATAATTTGTACCCATTTTTCCCCAGATCTGGCTCTGGATATTCCATGACATTAAATTTGCCCTAATGTGCTTGCCTGTCCCTGCATTGTTGTAAAGCATGCATTGCAGCGGTTGGTTGGTTTCCCCCTCCCCCACCTCCACCCCATTGCATGTTTGTGGTCCAGTGTGAATACAGCTGTAAAGAGCTTTCAGATCTTTTGGTATGAAAAGAGCACTATAAATGATTGTTAATAAAAGGTCTAAGGTCTCAAATATGGTAGCAAATTACAAGCTACTAGTTGCTTTTACTCCTTTTTATACTGATCCATATGCCTAATGGTCTGAGACAGATTGTATTTATTTTTTACTCACTGTTTTAATTCCAAATTCTGCTAACTCTAACAAATAAATGCTACCCAGCATTTCTTCCTCTGCCTGTAGGGCATGCAAAAAGCTGCTTTCACAAGCTGCTGACATGCTGTTTGTGACAGATGTAGACTGCCTTGGCCTAAGTAAATGAAAATTACAAGTCAACTAAATTTGCAACCCAGCCCATATGATTTAAACTTCCACTACCCTGATCTAGGGTGAAATCATAATTATACTACATAAACTTCTTGTTTACTTCTGAAGGGGGCTCATAACTGCTCATGCAAGTCCCTTGTTAAGAGAGCTGGCCTTTGTTCCTTTTAAAAGAGAATATCTGTTTTAATCTTTTTTGAAAAGTCTGTCTTGCCCTTTTCCTTCTGAACCTGTGCAAACCGATCACTAAGGTTGAGAGGAATATGCAGTTGGGCTCTTCAGACTAGGGAGGCTTAATGATCCTTTGTGAACGCGCCCCCCCCCCCCCACACACACACACTTTGTATACAGATAAATCAGTTACTTTTGAGGGTTGCACCCAGGAATGACACCCACATGAACTGATCCATGTCTGGGAGGAAGCGAATATTATAATTTACTCTTTTTAAATATAAGTAAGGTAGAGGTACATAAATGAGAATGAAAAAATAATAAATGAATGGAGAACAAAATACAAACATGATGGGGAAAGGAGTAAGAGTCCTATAGTCTGAGCCCTGAAACAATATTTAAGGTCATATTGAATTATGGGTATGGAGGATGTCTCATGACAAGTGCCTCTAAACACTCTCTGTAAATCAACAGGTGTGACCACTTGTCCAGAAAGGTTTTGTTACATATCTTTTTCTCAACCTTGTTGCTGCCAGGTTCAAATGATGACACAAGCTCACTGTTTAACATAGCTAGGAAAAGGCTGTAACTTTATTAGATTATCTCTCAAGGAAATTTATCTAAGCTCACTATAGACACCACTAGCCATCAGCTCAACTATCCTCCCCTGCCCCTTTATCTATCAACCAGCCATCCAGTCTGTTCTGGAGATTCAGCTTAAAAGATATCACAGCTGATGTCCGAACAATGGATGGCAGGGTTATCATACAAGATAACATTATGCGTAATGATCTGGCTACCAAACCTCTCAATTCTCAGTTGACCACTTTCCTGACCCTGTGCCCCATGGCAGGTGTGTCGTCACCTCAGCAGCAACTCCAACCATCTGGAAAACCTTTCTTGATTTCATTCCAGTTGTATTTCAAATGCTGGCTAAAGAGCAAAGCTGAATGATAATTGCATCTAGACTAGTGCAGTGGACTCTCAGTTCATGTGTGAACAGGCCTTGAGTCTTGCTATTATGCCTCCCCACATGTGTATTCTCAGACTTACAAACATTATTATCTAAATGTTATAGTGCCAAGCAGTCATTTTCAAATGAGAGCGCCTAGCAACCCTAGATGCATTTAAGGGCGATCAACACAATAATGCTGAGGCTTGAAAAATGTACAGGCCAAAATCTAAGTTCCTAGCCAGGCTGAACAGTACTGCCCTGCTCTACAAAGATATTCTGACCACATTTTAAAGAAGTCAAACAGTTGTGTACTGACACGCAGCATCTAGTGGCAATAAGAAACATTTCCTTGTCAATCAAATTCATGTTTATCACATTTTAAAACCTTTTGCTTACTCCACTTCTCTCACTTGTATTATACCACTTTTTCTCTTCCTAACTTCACTTCTCTTTTCTTCCTATCAGACATCACAGTGCATCTTTTTCCTTTGTTGCCTTCAGCCTCAATTTCCAATTATCCTTCTCTCACACTGCTTCCAGGCTATCAGACCCGGGGACAAAGCTGATTTTGATAGCACTCCAAATGTGTTCGGCACTGTACAAAGTCATGGGCACTGCCCTGAAGAGCTTACACAGAGATTGCAAATACTGAGAGGATGATGCAACTACATGTGGTCTCATGACACCATATGCATTTAAAATAAAGAATTAAAATGTGATGTAACACAAATAACTGAAGAAATAAAGTAAACTTTTTGATTAAAATTACAATTCTTCCTGCTTTTCAATGTGATTTAAAATGATGTGGTGTAATAGTAACAATAAAAGCCCCGAAGAGCAGTTAGTTCCACAGCATGAGGTACTCTCTATGCAAAATTATAGAGTTAAAAGTATTCTGCTACTCCGGACACCTGATTGGTTGAATGTCCCTAAGTGCTTTATAATCATAAGAGTGCCTGTAAGTGCCCATATAAATATATAAGATAAAAATGTTCCAGGTAGACCTTGACACAATAAACCTTAACAGCTCTGTTATGGGATAATGTGTCAAGAATCCCTGTTTTAATAACGAATTGATTACATACTTACCCAATCTAGTGATCATTATGTGTTTGCTGGTAAGGACTATTGGGTAAATACATAATTAAAGGATTATTGAAATATTCACTCTAGGTCATTTTTTCAGCAGCAACAAAGTACTAATTTAAGAATGCAAAGGCCATTCAGCTACAAAAGGCTACGCTTAAACAAAGCTTTAAGTCTCACTTAAAGAGACAAAAGCCAAAAATGTAAAGCTAAGGCTGAGATATCCAGGCTGACATGTTGGCTGTTCTGCAAAAAAGAAGAAGAAGAAACAAACCAACCACTGAGCGGGGGAAGGCACAAGAGAGTGAATTAAGGCTAGAATGTCAGTCCAGATTTTTAACTTTAACTTTGAATTTCCTCACTTTTGTCAATTTAAGTGTGACCCTTATATTTTATAAATGTATGAATTTGTACTTCAGACAATAGGTAAACAAAACAGGTGAAAATTTATTCTATTAATCCACAATGGAGAAACAGGCTAAATGTTTCAATTATGCCACTTATAGTACACATAGAACAAGGCACCATAATCTGCCTCTATACATACTCTTCCATGGTGGGACTAATATAGTCACTTTACTTCAGCTTTGCACACTGATTCAGTGATAGAATAAAAGTACTTCACAGATTAGCTTAGTCTGCAGCACTTAAAGGTCAGAATTTATTGTAATGTAAATCACAAAGCAATTTTATCTTGACAGAGATTACATACTGTTACAATATTTCTCACTGAATCTAGTGATGCGTTTGCTTTTTCTTTGCAACTGCTGTGCAAATTGGACTTTAGCCCAGAAAAGAAAAAGAGATGGCAGCCTGCTTGGTTTTTCAGCAACAGCTTAATTTCTCTTTGTATTTTTCAAAGCTCCAAAAAAAGTATTAAAAAATCCTTCCATAAATGCAAGCTAATCTTTCACAATATGAAAGTAGTTTATATAGGCATTAGACCGAACATTCACCAAGTTACCTTGTAGAATTACTGACACCTGACTCCTAGTGATCCAAGCCAGAAGATGCCATGTACACTATGCTGAGGTACCACGAGTTCATATTATTAAATACACATTTATTTTAAAAATTCTAATGTTTATATCCAGATCAAAATTGCCAATAGCAAGAAAATTTAGAGTTGAGGCTGCCACTTTATTCTTACTCGACCCCACATGACTTAAATATTGCCAGGATTTCAGAATAGTGTCCTCTTGCAAATTATTGTGCCACATTTTGCCCCAACATGTTTGGAGAACTCCTAGAGGTGCACATATTAACTTGCAACCACATTCTGTTCAGATTCTCATTTGGTACTCATCACTGTAGTATTTGAGCACTGTCTAGTAGTACATTAAGCAATGTGACTCATATCTGTCATGTTGTTTGTTCTCTTATCCTCCCTCCAAGGGGAGAAGTATGTGCAGAGGAGTGTTGTTTTAGTAGGATTTTAGGTTTGGTTGGGGGTTCAGTACTCTGACGGGCAACAACCACATAAAAGTTAGTCATGGATGGAGGTGTCTGCACAAAGGCCATTATCAAGTATGAGAATGTACAGTCAGAGGACTGACTCATAAACATGCCTTAAAGGATCCTGTTATGGAGAACCTGTAGGATAGTGTCCCTATGGCAGCCAGAATTAGAGTGAGCAATTTCAACCCCTGCATCCCTTCTTTGAAAGACTCTGCACAAACCGTATAACAATGTGGTCTAATACATATAATGGGCACATAGGCATGACATCGTGGGCTATCAATAAAGCAGACATCTGACTATTCACCTGTTGAGAAGCAGACTTCATTGACTATACATTTCACAAAAAGTATTGCAAAATAAAAGGCCAGATTCTTTCCTGGCATAAATCTATTGAACTTATGCTAGCAGAGAATTGGCTTTGTGCTTCCAATTATACTATACCAATTTTTTCCCATGTTAATCTTTGGGACATGATTTTTGCATATATGTTACATAGGTGGTTAGATGCGTTCTGGTTTTACATCACCAAACCAGGGGTTCAATTTAATCATAACCCCACCAAAATATTTTGCAAATGGAAGACAACTAGATTGGACAGCAGTTCCACATCCCTAATCAGAAGGCTATTTCCACAAAGATAAGTAAGGGTGTAGAGCACAAGTACCCAGGGAAGATATTTATTTATATAGTGGGGTACAGGACATATTAGAAGATGCAGTTGTGTAGCCCAATACTATATGTAGGATCATTATTTTTATAGGAGTTATAGTCTCAGTTTCTGGCAAATTACTGTGAAGGCTATTACTCTTTCTCAATGTATCATCAGACATCTCTCTGAGATAGAAAAAAATGTGGGAAATTTTAAAGCTGTCACAGCTCCACTCTGAGATATTGATTTCTATCAAAATCCTTATTTTTAAAAAAATAAACAATTTTAATATTTGAGGAAGGTGTTAAACGAACAACCTGGTTCTTCAGAGACCAGATGCCATGCAAGCAGTGGAAAATGGGAATACTGAGTAACAATAGGGACATAATACTTTTTTTGTATACTGCATTGATTTAGATCACTGTTGGAATACTATGCCCAGTTTTGGTGACTATATTTTAAAAAAGATTATGGAAAATCTGGGGAGGGTTCAGAAAAGAGTTATAAGAATGTTTTTGGTCTGGAAAGCACAACTTATTATAATAAACTTAAGGAGCTCAACCTTATTTAGAATATTGAAGAGAAAGTTAAGAGGTGACTTGATCACTATCTATACATACCTCCAGAGAGAGAAGATATCTTATACTAGAGGGCTTTTTTATCTAGCAGGCAAAGGCAAAATAAGATCCAATGGCAGGAGGGAAATTTTAAACTGGAAATAAGACGCACATGTTTAAGAGTTAGGGTAATTAACCATTGGAATAGATTACCAAGGGATATGGTACATTCTTCACAACTTGAAGTCTTTTGAAATCAGGGTTGGATGTCTTTCTTAAAGAGGTGGTCTGATTCAATGACAAGTTGCTGGACTCAATTCAGGAATCACTGGATGAAATTCTATGGCCTGTATTACGCAGATCAATCCTCCTCCTTCTTTTAAAATCTGAGTCTTCTGCACTCCATCCCATTTTTTGGCCTAAAACTAATCTCAAGAGACTATCTCTTGGCATGAAATTATAGTTCATTTTCAGTGCCAATTCATTCCTTCACATTTCTACAAAGAATACCAAATAAGGATGCCAATTCTTAAAGTATCAGTCTTCACTTCAGAGCTGGAGCAGAAAAATCATTATAGACCTACAATAGCTCGTACAGTCTTCTCTTGTATTATAATTAGGGATGGAATAACTAGTTTGGCTATGGGAAGAATCAGACTCTGTTCACCCAAATCTCCAACTATACCAAACCCTCACCTTTCTAGGGGCTAGACTGTGATATTCTTTATCATATTGAATTGTACTTTTCACATTGAGTCCTACTGGAGTGAGGTACTACTCTTGAGGAGTAAAGTATTACTCACACTGAGTAAATATATCACAATCTGGCCGTAAGTTTGTAGAGAACTACTCTTCCTTTTCTTGACTCCTTTGTTATTTTCCACTCTGTCTTTTCAAGGCTAGCAGTATGAGAGCAGGCCAGGAATTTCAATGAACTCCTCTTTGTGGGAGAAAACACAGAGTAAAGAAACAGAAGAGAGAAAAACTGGGAAACAAAATGGTGAGTTGAGAACCTTAGCAGAAGACAGTAGCATTTTCATGGATTTATGTACCACAAGTATGGATTTACATTGAGATTTGATAAGAAGTTATATTATGCGACCATTTGCATAGTTGTCTAATCACAGTAATTTCAGGACTCTGAACATAACTGGACTTTCCGAGCCCCATTTTCGTGTGTGGGGTTTGCACTTAGAATAAACAAATGTATCTACCAAATCAGAAGTCAATGTGCTGGTGATATGTGTGTAAATCAGGCCTGTAATTTGGCAGTCATTAAGACAATGAACAAGATGCTGCATTCACAGATTCACTTTTCAAAGTACAATCATACTTTACACTATTTTTTTTAAATTATGTTTCTGTTCAAGATGCAGTGCAACACATATGTATACCATTGGTACAACTGCCATACATTCTCCCCCCGGCTCCCAGCCAAGAGCGGGTCCAGCCATCCAGCTCTCCGGGGAAGCAGGGGGCAGCTGGGCTCTAGCTGTCCATCTTTCTTCTCAGTTTCACAGCTCCTGCCCTGAAATTGACAAGACAGCTAACAGCAGCAGATATAAGCCCTAACTACACTGACATAAGCCTTACGCCTCTTGTGGAGGTGAAGTTATTATGTCAGTGTAGTAGAGCCCTTGTGCATGTAGTCGGCAGAGTGTGTCCACAGTACCGAGGCAACTGTCGACTTCCGGAGCGTTGCACTGTGGGTAGCTATCCCACATTTCCCGCAGTCTCCGCCGCCCATTTGAATTCTGAGTAGAAATCCCAGAGCCTGATGGGGCTAAAACATTGTTATGGTT
Source organism: Natator depressus (assembly GCF_965152275.1). NCBI lineage: Eukaryota > Metazoa > Chordata > Testudines > Cheloniidae > Natator > Natator depressus. The sequence goes on from NC_134238.1 coordinate 56,736,776, forward strand.
GGTTCTGGGTACATATCGTTAGGACCCCCTTCCCTTCCTCCCTCCGTGAAAGCAAGGGCAGACAATCATTTTGCACCTTTTTTCTTGAGTTACCTGTGCAGACGCCATACCACAGCAAGCATGGAGCCCGCTCAGCTAACAGTCACCGTATGTCTCCTGGGTGCTGGCAGACGCAGTACTGCATTGCTACACAGCAACAGTTTATTGCCTTTTGGCAGCAGACAGTGCAGTATGACTGGTAGCCGTCATCGATGTAGTCCAGGGTGCTCTTTTAACCGATGTCGATGAGGTCGGGGCGCCTGGGCAAACATGGGAGCAACTCAGCCAGGTCATTTCCCTTTTAAGTTTCGTCTCATGGCAATTCAGTCCGACCGGCAGTGCACTGTCTTTTAATCTGCAGCCAGCAGAAGACGATGGCCAGCAGTCATACTGCACCGTCTTCTGCCAAGCACCCAGGAGATGACGATGGCTAGGGGTTGTACTGCACAGTCTGCTACCAGCAAGATGTATAAAGATAGATGAAGTGGATCAAAACAAGAAATAGACCAGATTTGTTTTGTGTTCATTTTCTCTTCCCTCCCTCCTTGAAATCAACGGCCTGCTAAACCCAGTTTTGAGTTCTATCCTTGAGGGGGCCATTCGGTTTCTCACAAAGCGACCCCCTTTGTTGACTTTAATTCCCTGTAAGCCAACCCTGTAAGCCATGTTGTTGGTCGCCCCTCCCTCTGCCAGAGCAACAGCAAACAATCATTTTGCGCCCTTTTCCCTGGATTGCCCGAGCAGGAGCAGACGCCATCGCACAGCAAGCATGGAGCCCATTCAGCTCACCACAGCAGTTATGACCATTGTAAACACCTCATGCATTATCGTGCAGTGTATGCAGAACCAGCACCTGAAAAACCAGGCAAGGAGGCGATGGCAGCGCGGTGATGAGGACATGAACACACTTTTCTCTAAAACCACATTCCCCCACAATTTGGAGATCATGATGTTAATGGGGCAGGCTCGTGCCGTGGAACGCCGATTCTGGGCCCAGGAAACAAGCACAGAGTGGTGGGACCGCATAGTGTTGCAGGTCTGGGATGATTCCCAGTGGCTCCAAAACTTTTGCATGCGTAAGGGCCCTTTCATGGAACTTTGTGACTTGCTTTCCCCTGCCCTGAAGCACAAGAATACCAAGATGAGAGCAGCCCTCACAGTTCACAAGCAAGTGGCAATAGCCCTGTGGAAGCTTGCAACGCCAGACAGCTACCGGTCAGTTGGTAATCAATTTGAAGTGGGCAAATCTACTGTGGGGGTTGCTGTGATGCAAGTAGCCAATGCAATCATTGAGCTGCTGCTATCAAAGGTAGCGACTCTGGGAAATGTGCAGGTCATACTAAATGGCTTTGCTGCAATGGGATTCCCTAACTGTGGTGGGGCTATAGACGGAACGCATATCCCTATCTTGGGACTGAACCACCAGGGCAGCCAGTACATAAACCGCAAGGGGTACTTTTCAATGGTGCTGCAAGCACTGGTGGATCACAAGGGACGTTTCACAAACATCAACATGGGATGACCAGGAAAGGTTCATGACGCTTGCGTCTTCAGGAACTCTTGTCTGTTTAAATGGCTGCAGGAAGGAATTTACTTCCCAGACCAGAAAATAACTGTTGGGGATGTTGAAATGCCTATAGTTATCCTTGGGGACCCAGCCTATCCTTTAATGCCCTGGCTCATGAAGCCGTACACAGGCACCCTAGACGGTAGTCAGGAGCTGTTCAACTCGAGGCTGAGCAAGTGCAGAATGGTGGTAGAGTGTGCATTTGGACATTTAAAGGGTCGCTGGCACAGTTTATTGACTCGCTCAGACCTCAGCAAAACCAATATTCCCATTGTTATTGCTACTTGTTGTGTGCTCCACAATCTCTGTGAGAGTAAGGGGGAGATGTTTATGGCGGGGTGGGAGGTTGATGCAAATCGTCTGGCTGCTGAATACGCGCAGCCAGACACCAGGGCAGTTAGAAGAGCACAGCAGGAAGCAGTGTGCATCAGAGAAGCTTTGAAAACCAGTTTCATGACTGGCCAGGGTACTGTGTGACACTTCTGTTTGTTTCTCCTTGATGAAAACCCGCCCCCTTGGTTGACTCTAATTCCCTGTAAACCACCCGCCCTCCCGCCTTCGATCACAGTTTGCTTGCAAAGGAAATAAAGTCACTATCATTTAAAAAACATGTATTCTTTATTAATTGATTAAAAAAAAGAGGGAGATAACTCACAAGGTAGCCCGGGTGGGATGTGGGAGGATGGTAGGAGGGAAGAAAAGGCCACTTTAAAACTTGTTGAATGCCAGCCTTCTGTTGCTTGGGCTGTCCACTGGGGTGGAGTGGTTGGGTACCTGGAGCCTCCCACCTTGGGCGTCTGGGTGAGGAGGCTATGGAACTTGGGGAGGAGGGAGGGTGGTTAAACAGGGGCTGTAGCAGCAGTCTGTGATCCTGCTGCCATTCATGAACCTCCACCAGACGCCGGAGCATGTCCGTTTGATCCCGCAGTAGCCCCAGCGTTTCCTCATGCTTCCTCTGATCTTCCTGCCACCACCTCTCCTCATTGGCCACCGTCCTGTACTCTGCTATTGTGTCCCTCCACACAGCTCTGTCAGTGCCGGATGACTGCATGAGCTCAGAAAACATTTCATCTCACGTGCATTTTTTTCGCCACCTTATCTGAGATAGCCTTTGGGACGGAGGAGGGAGGCTTGAAACATTTGCAGCTGCTGGAGGAAAAAAAGGGAGTGAAGTATTAAAAAGATACATTTTACGGAACAATGACTATATTCTTTCACGGTGAACAATACTAGTCACATAGCACATGTGATTTTGGTACAAGTTCGCATTTTGCATCTTATATTGAGTGCCTGCGGCTTTGGTGTTAGAGATCACACATGCAGGGCCGGGCAACAGAATTTGGCTTGCAGGCAGCCATGGTAAGCCATAGCCTTTTGGCTTCTGCAACCTTCATAACAGCAGCCCCCTCCTTTCCCATACCAAGCAAAGCCTGTTGAGTTGGCCATTTAGTGCTGCAGTTTTCCTGTTAACATGCAGCAGCAGAAGCCAAACTAACCCCCTCCCCCCATCCAATTGCTTTTCCCCTCCCCCCCCCCCAGCCTGGCTGGTATCAGGGAAGATCCCTGATAGCCAAACGCAAACAGCTCAGCGCCAATGGCCATCCCCTCCCACCACGTGGCTAACTGCGGGGAGGATTTCTTTTCAGCCACAGGCAAACAGCCCAGTAGGAACGGGCACCTCTGAAAGTCCCCTTAATCAAATTCCCCTATTTCAACCAGGTTACCATGAACGATATCACCCTCCTGAGGATAACACAGAGAGATAAAGAACGGATGTTGCTTGAATGCCAGCAGACACTGGGACCATGCGTTGCCAGGCTTTGTCATGCAATGATACCTGATTGCTTGCTACTAGCATGGCGTGGTAAAGTGTCCTACCATGGAGGACGGAATAAGGCTGCTCTCCCCAGAAACCTTCTGCAAAGGCTTTTAGAGTACCTCCGGGAGAGCTTCATGGAGATGTCCCAGGAGGATTTCCACTCCATCCCCAGACACATTAACAGACTTTTCCACTACCTGTACTGGCCATGAATGCATCCCAAGTCCTCAGGGCTACTTAATCATTAAACACTTGCTTTTATAATGTGTATTATATTTAATAAAGGTACACTCACCAGAGGTCCCTTCTCTGGCTTCATTGGGTTGGGAGGGTATTTCAGTCAGGGTGATAAAAAGATACTGGCTGTCGGGGAGAACGGTGTACTGGGTGCTCTCCCCAAGCTTGTCGTCGTCCTCCTCATCTTCCCCGTCTGCAAAATCCTCAGCCATGGCAGAGAGTACCACATCATCAAAGTCCACGGACAGGGGTGGGGTAGTGGTGGCAGCCCCCCCTAGAATTGCATGCAGCTCAGCGTAGAAGCAGCATGTCTGGGGCTCTGTCCTGGAGCGTCCATTTGATTCTTTGGTTTTCTGGTACGCTTGTCTGAGCTCCTTTAGTTTCACGCAGCACTGTGTTGCGTCCCTGATGTAGCCTCTGTCCCTCTTGGCCTCTGAAATTTTTTTAAATGTTTTGGCATTTCGTCTTTTGGAACATAGTTCTGATAGCACAGATTCCTCTCCCCGTACAGCGATCAGATCCAGTACCTCCCGTTCAGTTCATGCTGGAGCTCTTTTTCGATTCTGGGACTGCATGGTCACCTGTGCTGATGAGCTCACCTGGCCAAACAGGAAATGAGATTCAAAAGTTCCCGGGGCTTTTCCTGTACACCTGGCCAGTGCATCCGAGTTCAGAGTGCTGTCCAGAGCGGTCACAATGGTGCACTGTGGGATCGCTCCCGGAGGCCAATACCTTAGAATTGCATCCACACTAACCCTAATTTGAAACGGCGATGTTGATTTCAGTGCTAATCCCCTCGTTGGGGAGGAGTACAGAAATCGGTTTTAAAAGCCCTTTATGTTGAAAAAATGGCTTTGTTGTGTGGACGGGTGCAGGGTTAATTCGGATTTAATGCTGCTAAATCCGACAAACTCGTAGTGTAGACCAGGCCTTAGAGCATTCGTGTGGGGACACACACACAATCGACTGTATAAAAACGCTTTCTACAAAACCGACTTCTATAAATTCGACCTAATTTCGTAGTGTAGACAAGGCCTTACATTGGCGAGAGGAAGGCTGTAGTGTAGACACTGACATAATTAGGTCAACATAAACTGCTTTATGTGTAGTGTAGATGAGCCCTGAAATTGCAACTTAGAGTCTGGTGGATTTTGTGGATTCCTTTACTGATTTTCCTCCTTTTAAATTAGTTTTTATTTTATGAGACAGGTAGACTTGGAAGGATTAGAGTTTTTTGGATAAATGTTGGTAAATGTTGATTTTACTGTACACACACAAACAGGCAAAAAAAAAAATTCCATCAATGATAATCTAAATTTATAGACAGCGAAATTAAGAAAACTGCTGCTTGAGAATTTATTAGAATTTGATTTAAGGATATTTACTTTCTATGTTTTGACATGCAATGTTGATAAATTTGTGTTTTACGGGTGTAAAGCTTTAATTTATTGAATCTCAATGTCGACTGTCATTAAATAATTATTGGCTGAACCTCCCATAATTTACCACAACATGAAAATTTAAATTAATAAAAATAAACATTTGTACTATCTACTGAAATTGTTTTTAAAAAATGGAATTCTGCAAAATGTAAAGAAAGGGTTTTAAAATGCAACTAAAAGAAAGAAGGATATATGTAGAATCCATCAAATACCATTGGACTGAGCCCCGGGTTCGAGAAAGTCACATGTATTCACCACACTTACTTTTAATGAGCATGAAAAGGAAGTGCTAGTGAACAAGCAAAATCCAATATGTACAATTTGTGAAACTTTGTATTGTTTAAAAATGTGGAGGATATTACAATAATTCATAAAGGATTTTTGAACCCCATTAATATACTTTTCAGCAATGAAGTGCTAGTGTAAAACACTGTCAAGCAGCAAAAATATTTTATATATAAAGAAGCAAGAGCGCACAATAATTATTTTCTTGTTCTCTCTAGTCTTGTCTTTACATAGTTGCTTGAGCAAACATTAAAGCAGACCTGGCCATGCTTGAATTTAAGACATACTATTTATTTATGACTTTATGTATTTTAAAAAAGCAAAAACAAGCAAACAAAAAATACTTCTGCATGAGTTTGCCACTACTCTCTTTGCATGCTCTCAGTTCTACCCAGAGATAATGTGTGTATTACAGTTGATTTAAATACGAGTATCCTGTGGTCCTTCTTGAGCAAAGCTTCCTAATTTATTAGTTTTAACGCCATTGTCCTTGCATGTAAACTCCCACTTTCCAAAGAAAAATAGCACAAAATCAGTCATTTTTAAAAGCATACGTTAAAGACTGCAATCAAAGCAGGTTAACAGTACATTTAAGTAAATTCTATTTATAGATCAGCCAATGCAAATAATAAACTTTTCAATTATTACAGCAGAAATTTGATATAAATGTCAATCAAGATGTACATTTTTAGATGGTCATGTAGAAATCAGGCTTAAATAAGTGGCTGAAATCTTACTACTTTGTGATGAATTAAAATAAGATTGTGTACATTTTTGCAGTTACACATATATATTTAACTGTTATTGTTTATATCACCTTCACGGAAACTTAAATACGAACTATCCATGTTGTCATTTTCTCCTTTATCATATTTTTGATCCTTTTTTTGAACAGAGTTAGAAATATAACATTTTTGTTTGAATTTTCATGTGCATTCCAACGTCACTGATGATCTCAGTACAGCTGTGTAAAGTTAATTATAAGACTGCCGTTGAAGAAGCAGCAGAGGGAACACAAGACTACAATATTTATAAACAATGGCTATTTCATTTCCTGTTTTAGCGCCTAAGTAGCCTCTCTGCACTTGATCGGATGGATTTCTCTGTGGATACAGATGGAGATGCAATAGATTATAGAATTCTCCAAATCCCATAGAAGATTGTCATTTAAACTAAAACGGGTTTAAACCAACAGCACAAAGTTGTACCAGTGGGACTATATTGGTTAACATCACTCCTTTAGTTAAACCAGTGCAACTTTGTGTGTACAGCTGGGCTGTGTATCTGTATAGACCTGATCTTAGTTGAGGCCTTAGTTGAGGGAAAACTGTTACATTACGTATTCTAACTGTATACTGTGTTATGGTATCATTTTAAAAATTTGTTCGCAATCGCCATTTTGAATTCTGTAAAGTTGTTTGGGAGCCATGTTGGTCTCCCTTCTTGTTGGGCTTTTGGCGCCCTTTTTCTGTAAAGTGGGAAAAGATCAGTCACATGATTCCGCAATTCTGCCTGGAAACAAAAGAGTATATAAGCTTCTCTCACAGGCTATCGGATGCTGTCCATCATGGTGGCAGCCTGTCTCCACATTGGTCATCGTTAGCAGTCTCTGAGAGGCAACACATCAACTCACTCCTACTTACCTGAGATTGAGGGATTCTGGTCCAGCAGCTGATTTGATCCGTGTTCCTCCTGTGTACATCACCATCACCAGGCACAGTAGAAGGTCCGGGTTGCCCATCGCACAACCTGAGCTGAGGCAATTGGTCAGACACGACACTCCCTCCATGACTGACGTCTCGTCTGTAAAGTACAGATTTCTTGACTGTTAATCCATAACATCTGTAAGGGCTAGAGGGCCTGGGCTTCACGCCCTTGATTCCAAACCACCAAGTGTTCTTTACTTACCTGTACCTAATAAACTGTCTTTTCGTTCACCTTTAATCTTATCTTCCTGTTTCACTGAGACCATAGGTGACAGACCCTAAATCAGGGATAATCCGAACTTCCATCATTAGCAGGGGTCCTTCAGTACCCCCCCTTTAATTCTGTTTTCTCCTAACATCAAGGGGCTACTGAAATGCAAAGAATAATTTAAAAAAAAAACTTCCATTCTGTCTGCCAAATTTTACATATTTTTCTATTTTATTTAGAGCAGTCTTTTTTTAACACCAAACTACTTCGAAGTGAAAATTCTTATTATTTATTCCATGCAAAAAAAAAAAATCTGTTCAGGGAACACGTAGGTGGCATGGTTAAGGAATCAAAATGCCAAAAAGGATCAAAATGCCAAAGTTAAGATTGCATTTGCCTCATCGTATGGAGCCTTTGCCTCAGTTCATAGGCACCTACAGAGCATGCATATGGAGTGTAGCATTTTTAAACGAGTGCTTTGAGCTTACTAAAATAAAAACCAAAGAAACCTCCATATGAAATGTGGTGGATGGGTGCATGCAAAGGCATGCATGGGGCAAGAGGAGACAAGAGAAGAGACATAGATTATGCAGAATTCTGAATACAAGGAATGAGATTTGGTGCTGTGCCTCTAAGGGCAAAGGCAGTTTTAATCAACCTTTGCACCTTCCCGGTCCTGGGCTGCGTTCAGTGCTTAATTTGTGCCGGGGCTTGCCAGGACTGAGCCCCAGCACCTCCATGCTTGGCAGTTCGTAGCCCCAGAACCTCTGGGCTTGACGCATCAGTTATGAAAGTAAAAAAAAAAAAAAAAAAAAAAAACTTGAGCCCCAGCACCTCTTTCATTACAAATTAACCCCATCTCAGACCTCAAGGACCTACTGTTCCCTTTCAGGAGGCCCAGCCAACTCCACCCCACTCCTTATCCTCCTTGCTGACAATCCTTAGGTCCATCCCACTTCCCAGTCCCTCGGCGCGGAGAACAGCCATAATTTCAGCAGGTTGAGAGCCCCGCCTCCAGAGTAGTACCTGAGAGCTGGCCACGCTCCTAGCCATGTGACGTGTGCGGTAGTTACTGGGCAGCCTCGCAAGTGTGCAGCTTACAGGGAACTTTGATCCCACATGAAAAAAAACACAGCATATTAAATCTTTTCACTGGCAGTGCAAACACCAGCTAAGTGGCAACCCTAGCTACATTGCAGCCCCACCATAACTGAGACATCACTGGGGGATTTCTGCCCCCAATGCCTCCTCTATATCTGAGCTGGCAAGGGGGTCCTCAGAAATCAGCCGTATGGCTGGTGAGCCAGGGAGATTCTCCCACAGCCAGAACTTAGAGCCCCTCTGTGCTGCTCTGACCTCTTACCCAGTGTAAAAGGGCAGGAGCTGTGAGGAGAATCTTGCCCAAGGATCTAAATTTGATGTGGAAGGTGGAGTACAAAGGGATCCCACAAATAATCCAGCCTCTAATTAATCCATCTCTTAACTGCTCAAGTTCACATGGCTTGACTTTATTAGATAGGTCTGTAACATAATGGTCAGTAAAAAGAAAAGGAGTACTTGTGGCATCTTAGAGACTAACAAATTTATTTGAGCATAAGCTTTCGTGAGCTACAGCTCACTTCATCGGATGCATTCAGTGGAAAATACAGTGGGGAGATTTATATACGTAGAGAACATGAAACAATGGGTGTAACCGTACACACTGTAACGAGAGTGATCACTTAAGGTGAGCTATTACCAGCAGGAGAGCAGGGGGGCTGGGGGGGGGGGATTTTGTAGTGATAATCAAGGTGGGCCATTTCCAGCAGTTCAGATCATAGAATATAAGGGTTGGAAGGGACCTCAGGAGGTCATCTAGTCCAACCCCCTGCTCAAAGCAGGACCAATCCCCAATTTTTGCCCCAGATCCCTAAATGGCCCCCTACAAGGATTGAACTCACAACCCTGGGTTTAGCAGGCCAATGCTCAAACCACTGAGCTATCCCTCCCCGAAAGAACATCTGAGGAACAGTGGGGGGGAGGGGAATAAACATGGGGAAATAGTTTTACTTTGTGTAATGACCCATCCACTCCCAGTGGCCCCTCCTCCCCCGCCCTTCTGCTGGTAATAGCTCACCTTAAGTGATCACTCTCATTACAGTGTGTATGGTGACACCCATTGTTTCATGTTCTCTGTGTATATAAATCTCCCCACTGTATTTTCCACTGAATGCATCCGATGAAGTGAGCTGTAGCTCACGAAAGCTTATGATCAAATAAATTTGTTAGTCTCTAAGGTGCCACAAGTACTCCTTTTCTTTTTGCGAATACAGACTAACACGGCTGCTACTCTGAAACCTGTCATAATAGTCAGTGATCTCACCATGCGGCTGATTTCTTGTAAAGAAAATGCACCTTTTCCTGATGACATTCTTGCATGGGTTACAGTATTCTTGACATTTTGGAACGATTTTGTCTAGCAGTGTATAGTTTTCCTGGTGCTCCCACTGCAATGTATTGTAGATCTTCAGTGCTTCTGGGCCAGCTACGTGAAGCAGTGTGCAGAATTTCATCCTCTCAGATTTCTGTGCTGTACCACTTGCTTCCAGAGAAATGTGAAGTTTTCAAACCACCTCCTCCAGTTCTCTGACAGGTTCCCTTCCATTATTTAATCAAGAATTTATTACTGTGTTTCATCATTTCATTTCACCAAATTATAAGAACAATCCTGTATTCCTTCCACACCCACAACTGAGATTAATGGGAGTTTGGGGCACACATGAAACATAGAATTGAGCCCTGCCACAAATTCATTCTTGATTGCTGTTTAATTTTGTCATAGTGGAAGTAGATAGAAAGGTTACCTCTTGGTCAAATCATGGCCTTGTAAAAATGACTTCAGTTCCATTTTTTCACCTGTTAAAATACATGTAAATAATAAATACATTTTAAAAAGTGCTTGGAAGGCTGCCATATGAAACATATCCACATTCCAAGCACTAGATGTTGGGATAAAATTTTCAAAAAAACCCCCAAAGTGACTTAGAAGCCTAAGTCCCAGGGGTCACTTTTGAAAATTGAGCATAGGCTTCTAATTTGTAGCCCTAAATTTATACCTCTAATCTCTAAATACACAAGTACATTGGAAGAGATCCGGCTAAAATGAGTTAATATTTGGTTCACTACAGCATTCATATTACATGGTCAGGTAATACAATAATTAATATTACATATTTTGGGAGAAAACTCTATTGACATACATGATTTAAACATGAATCTTTCAATTACCTTTTTAAATAATCTTAATTTTTACCCTGCCCAGGTTATCCACTGCAAATTTTAAACAGTCCAAGTACATTATTTTAACATATTGAAATGTGTGAAATAAGAGGAATTGATCAAACCAATATTCTTTCTGAGGAAAGGCAAAATGTTCTCAGGGCTTACATATTTATTAATAGCAATGGGAGCAACAATAAAAAGGATCCACTGTGAGCAAATAAGATTTAACTCATTATTTCTGAATGCTCAAAAGGGAATTAGGCACGTCACCAAAATAAGCAAAGACACAGCCTGTAAAGACTCTGCAAAGCATGCAATCTAATGCAACATGACACAAGTGGGCAGTATAAAAAGACAAAAAGGCAGAAAGAAAGAATGGGAGAGGGAGCAGCAGTGTGACAATAACAGGATAACACGGATATTAATCAAGCAGAGGCATGTAAACATTTAATGTTTTTTGCTGTGCTTTTTGGCTAACTTTACCTCCCCCTAACTTTTCATAGTGGAAATAATTTTTTTGGATGGATTTGAATGAATGAGGGATGTACCATGGTAAAGAAGTTGGGGTGTGGGGGTGGTATTCCACACATGAGGAACATTATGGAAGAAGGCACAGAGATATTTATGAGAGAAGGACATGAAAGGTATATCGAGATTGGCATAACTGGCACAGCAGTCAGGTCATGGGGATATATGAAAGGAGACTAGGTCAGAGAGATGAGCAAACGACTGAGTGTTATAGGGCCTTAAAAGCAAGAAAAAGACATTTAAATTTGAGGCGCAGCACAATGGCAAGACAGTGAAATAACTTAAACAAGTGGGTGACATAGGCCATAAAGATGATTTTGGCAGCAGCATCTTGAATAGACTGGTCTCAGGAGGAGGAATTTGCTTACTTGAGACAGGAAATGATCAGGACAGGGGTAAGCCATTTGGCTGTCGAGACAAAGAAAAAGGGATAGTGGTTTCTCTTTTCTTCCCCCACATCTATGAATCAGTACATATTTTCTAAGGAATTATTATAAATCACAAACAATGAATCTTTGTTTTCCTTTTCTTTTTATTTCTATTTGACAGTAATGCTGCCAAGATGATTCAACATAGAAATGTGAGCTATCCGTGCATTTACAATGTTTAGATTTTATTTGTGCAGTATAGAAGTCAGATCTTAGTTGGAAAATAACTATTCCATGGTTGGAACAGGCACATTAGGATTTAAGATGTGTGCAGACTTGGTTAGGGTTAAAAGATTCAGTTATAAAACTTCAGCCAGATATTTGATTTTGTTGTTATAACTTCAGATACCATTTTTTAAGTCATAACAACAGGTCCCCCTAGTGGATAAAGGAGATAGTAAATTTTGTTTTGCTTGAAAATTTCTTCTTGCCACTGTACCAGTCTTGATTATTAAGTCAAAGCCCTCTCTTTCCCACTTGCACAAATGAATGGAGGGAAATGTTTAATTAATACTTGCACAGCTCTTCGAAAGTGTAAAGCATTTTGTAAGTGATATGTACTTTTTATTGAACTGGTCTATTAAGCAATCATGTCACCACCCCAGTGCAGTATCTAAGACAGTGATGAAACTACCTAGTAAACACATAACATCAATTACCAAAAAATATTTATCCAGAGATAAAATAATTTTACTGGTGATTTGGTCCTGATTGGTGTGATAGATATGTAGGAAGGACAACATGTATTATGCTTCTGCAAAAATGAGTCAAGACTTCACAATTTAGTTTTGAATCGCACTTTTCAGAGTCATGATATTCAAGGCACTTCATATAGTAATGAATTACATACTGGTAATTCAGTGACTGCATTTGGGAAATGTGGTGGCCACTATATATAGCTATAATTAGTTCACACACATTAGACATTAGAACCTGTTTTATTAGGTGAGGAAATCTTGACCAAGAGATTGGGAGTTATCTTCAGCTTTTCTAAAAGGGACTATTTGACTTCCACCAGGATAGGTACCAAGAAAGTGATCTCAGTTTAGTGCCTCATCTCATGGACAGAATTTCTAATACTACAATTCCTCACCTCGTGCATGGACAGCATTCAATATGAATCCAAGCTCTGGAATGGAGCCTTATCCCACATCATTGTGGCCTACAGATGTGCCCTGTTTTCTCTGGTTTTTCAAATCTCCTGTAAACCAAACAAGGCTGAACTACATTAACTAGAAGTTTTTAACTAATTTGTGGGAATTTTCAAACCTAGCACCCACACATTTCTTCATTGCCTATATCCAACAGGTGTTTTGTTCCATACTGTCCTGTTCATTGATATGGCAGCTTTTTATATGATTTCAACCTGTTTTGCTCCCTATATGCCTCAATAAACAGTAAAACAGTTTTAGCATTTTATCACCATGTTTCAAATAAAATTGTCACTACTTAGTCTATGATAACAAAGACACTTGGCACATCTACATTTTGGTTGTCATGGAGGGCCTCTTAAATAACCTTCTTTCTCAACTCTGTTTACCTTCCCTAACACAATCATAGAATATCAGGGTTGGAAGGGACCTCAGGAGGTCATCTAGTCCAACCCCCTGCTCAAAGCAGGACCAATCCCCAACTAAATCATCCCAGCCAGGGCTTTGTCAAGCCTGATCTTAAAAACTTCTAAGGAAGGAGATTCCACCACCTCCCTAGGTAATGCATTCAAGTGCTTCACCACCCTCCTAGTGAAAAAGTTTTTCCTAATATCCAACCTAAACCTCCCCCACTGCAACTTGAGACCATTAGTCATTGTTCTGTCATCTGCTACCACTGAGAACAGTCTAGAACAATCAGAACATCCTTGAGCCTTGTGTTGCAGCAACCCTCCTTCCAGCAGAGGGCTAGAAATGACTTCTGTCAAGATCTGACAACACTACACCTAAACCAGAGAAAGCTGTGGAATGCAACATAAAGTGCTTGGAGTCCCTGCCTACCCAAGACTTACTCAAACTCAGATTGCTAAATGGTAATGCAGGCACTTTCTGCTCGTAGAACTTGTTTGGTTTTGTCACACAAACGTATAGAAATCAAGACCCTCTCAAAAACTAATTTTCTAAGTCCAGTGCTGATACGACAATTGAACACTGAGATAGATAATGACCTTTACCTAACTGTCAGAACAAACACTTCTGGAAAACAGAACAGTCAATCTTATTTTGAACTGTTTTTCTAGCTGCTAACAGGGAATTCATCACCCGCTAAGAGTAGTCCTTTCCCACTAAACCTATTCTCTAAATATTCCTATAAATAAAGCATGTCTGTGAGGAATAAACAGTGGCAGAACTAACCTTCTGTCTACCAATAAGGCAGAGACTGCTGTACTGCTAGAATCACAGTAATTCTATGGCTTTCAGGATAATAGTTATGTTCTACCATCTTGGCTTTGAATTTCTTGCAAACAAGAACATGAGAGTAGAGATGTGTAAGTTAGGAAGTATCTATTTCTAGGCCATGGCCCTTGCACCCCTACAGCAAAAGTGGGGAGAGGAGAGAGAAGTAGAAACAGCACGTGGCATTCCAAATGGATGCATGTAAGATGGGTCTCCACTTACTGTTTGATATATGTTCTGAGAAGTATCACTTCCTACAGCTGATTAATTGCCAATGTGATCAATTTGCTTTGCAACTGAGTTTTCCCACTGGTGACCTTTGGTGCTTTGGGTAAAAAAGTAAGACATTTTCTTATTCTTTAAGCATTTCTGAGGCTTCTAGTGCCTTCCTATTCATCTACAATAGGGTAGTGAAATTCCAATCGAATCTGTACAGATTTCCCCTTGATATAACTTGGGGATGCTAGAAGAACTTGAAACATTGACCTCTCTTTTTTCTCTGAGGGACCATTTCCCTTTTGTTACTCAATGATGAAAACCTTCTCAATATCCCTGCAGACTTACTTCAATGGCAATTATTTCCCAGCAAGAGTGGTACAGAACACGACCTCTGGAAAAGTTTTGCTTGTGACAGCCACTAACTGATAGAACTCCTGCCCTAATGAACAAGTACAAAGGAAAAATGTAGCTCTTGCTTTAGATATGGCTGATTTTGGAGTAAGGGAAGTTGCGTTTACCTATACAGCGGTCACCATTAAAAGTCTAATATATCAGGAGATACCATGCTGTAGTACCGAACTACAAGGATTTCCCTATACTAAATAGAAATAAACACGGAGAATTATATAGATTATATTCATACCAGAAGCTTCTGCACTTCACTCTTGCCAACTCTTGCGATTTTATCATGAGTCTCGTGATACTGGACATTTTTCTTGATGCCCCAGAAAACACAAGATGAGGAAAATGCCTGAAATCTGGAACTGTGGGCTTTATGGCAGCCTTACCGTGCAGCAGATTCACCTTTTCCTCTTTGATTTCAGTACACAGAAACAGCATAGGAAAATCTGGAGGCATCTCTACAGTTACATGAAGGTAGGTGATTTGACAAGCGTGTTGGGAAACTTTTGGGTCTTTCTTCTGCATCCCCTATCTAGGGTCTCTTGTACCAAGGTCCTGGATGCTCTGGGAGCAGACATTTGGCAGAAGCTTTGGCTTTGATAGTGCTAGACATGCCAGAGAGTCCCTGCTGGGCTCAACAGGGAGAACTTAGGTCTGTGCCAAAGTGGGCAATGCTGGCATTGATTCCCAGCACTGAAGCCCATTTCCACAAAGGGACTTAAGCACTAAGACACAGATTTTAAAAGATATTTAGGTGTTGTTGCACTCAGCATCATAACCCCTAACTGGTGTGGAGCCTCAATCTCGTTTTCAAAAGTGATTTAGGCACTTAGGAGTCTGAATTCCATCAATTGATGGGATTTAGACTGTGTCTACATTCCTTTTGAAAATGAGATTGAGGCTCCTAAACCAGTTAGGTGGTGCAACACTGAGTGCAAAAACACCGGTATACCTTTAAAAATCTGGGCCCTAAAGCCTGGATTTAGGTGTTACTGCGATCCACAAAATCTTCATTCAGTGGCCACCTAATCCTGTAGGTGCCTAAATTTACACTGTACAAGTTGCCTAGGTCCCTAAGATTCTGCCTCTGGGCATGCCCACTGCTGTCCCAGGCTGGTGCCTGGATGCTTATCACACCCCTAAACCCTGCCCCCAGGCATGATCCTCAAACCAGGTGAAACTGGGCAGGCCACTTTAGTAGGTGCATTCAGAGCTAACTTAACTGCACATAAAACATCCTGGCGGGGAGGGAAGAAGTTTCCCAACTGTCACTGTGGTAAAGGTTACTCAGCTGGGATGTGGGCAAGTCCAGTTCAATTCCCCGAGCTGATAAGGGATTTGATAAGCTCTCAGGTGTGTGCCCTAACCACTCGACTAACAGACCATGCTCCGTGGTCCAATACAAATTTAGTAATTTATGCACAGCTTCAAAAGGAGAGTTTGCGAGAGATCCACTTCAGAATCTCCCAAAGCCTAGAGGTTAGGGCTTATCCTCCACCCCTCAGGCCAGTTTTTGTGGAGTTAGGTGTGCACTGCCACTGTTCTTCCAATGGCTGGCTTAGGTGCCTAAGATGCTTCCCCTCCAGGAGAGGGTTCCAAGCTGTGGATTGCAAGCACTGCCCCCAGCCCTGAGAGGCAGGGTTTAGGACACACCTCTCTTTTTGGTAAATGGTACTGGCTAGGTGAGGTGGGTCTCCACCTAGCTTGCTGGCTTACGTGGATCCCATTCTCATATGCCTCTCTCTCCCCAGGCATTGTAGGTACCTAGGTACCTAACTCAGGATTTACAAATTCCACTGAGTGGCTAGGTGCCTAAAAATCAGGCTTTAGAACTTCAAAGTCCCTTTGTGGATCCAGGCCTGCATGGTTTTTGTTGACTTAAGCTTTTACTTTGTAGGTTTATAATTTGAAACCTGATAAATGCCATGCTTACAAGAGTTTTTTAGGGTAACTGAAGAAGGGCTTAGAATTGCATCCTATTTCTTAGATGCTAGGTTTTACATTTGCAAGCATAACTGTGCAGAAATGCCAATGTAGTAGACTTTCAGGCAGATGTTATCATGATGCTGATCCATCTTCGATACTGTTCTGCCACGCTGACATGATTTGGACTTGCTAAGAGGTCTTTCTTCTTCTGTTGATATGAAGCAAAGGGGGGGGGGGGAAAGAATGCTAGTGTATTGAAACACTAGGCCAACAGACAAGCAAGGACGAAGAGGTGTCAGCCCCCCAAAACAGAAATACAGCAAATGTGGAAGTGCTAAAAACCTTTGGCACCTGTGTCAGCTGAGAGCAATGGTAGTACTAGAGCACCAAGAAAAACCAGCAGAAAATGAACCAGCAACACCAAGGCACAGAGAAAAGCTTTAAAGTTGAGAAAGACAAGTAGGGAAGCATTTAAATGATGGCAGGTAACAAACACTTGTGGTGCTGGAATGAAAGCACCAAAACCAGGTCCTGAAATATTGAAACAAAACAGGTACCAAAGTGTCATATCACTGTATCATTTCTTCTTTTGCACTCCCCCATCTATCAGCATCAAGCTGTTATCTCTTCTCTTATTCTTAGATTGTAAACTCTTTGGAACAGGGAGCATCTTTTTGTACTGAGCACAATGGGGTCCTGGTCAATGACCAGGGCTCATAGGTGCAACAGTAATAAAAAACAACAACTAGGGGGTCATACACTTTGTAGCTTCTGTAGGCCACGCCCATTTCACACACTAGGGGCTCCTTGCCTCCCTCCACTTGGCCCTATCACCATAAGTCCCCTGTGTGTCACCCTCCCATCCTCCTCTATTTCAGGCACTCCATGCAACTTCCCTCATCCCATCCCTCATGCTTGGGATTCTGTGTATTCCCAATTTCCTCCTCTTCCACATGCCAGGGGCTCTATGTCCCCTTCCCCCATCCTCCTCCTCTATGCCAGTAGCTCCAGGTGGCTCCCCTTTCCCCCATATCAGGGCTCTGCGTGGGAGTACCCTGATTCTGATATCCCCATACCAGGGTCTCATTCTCTCTCCCAATCCAAAGCCTCTGTGTGCCCCCCATTCCAGCATCCACCAATCTTTCCCTCTGCCCCCAATTTGCCCTTCTCCCATATCAGGCTACCCTATTCTCTCCAAAGCCAGGAACTGTGTACACTCCCATTCCCCCTTACCAGGGTTCCCTGTTCCCCCTCCCCCCCCCATACCAGGGGCTCTGTTCCCTCTCACTCCTTCCTCCCCTGCTTCCCATGCCAAGAACTCTGTCTCTCTCCCCTATTCCTCACTCATGCCCAGTACCTTTCTTCCTCCCTACATGGAAGGGAAAGCAGACAGCTGGTGTCCCCCACCAAGGAGCAGGTTTTGAGAAGGTAGTGTGGTAGGAGGGAGGAAGGAATGGCTGAAACCTCCAGCCCTCCTCTCTTCCCTCCCTCTGGCTTCTCCTGCTGGCTGAACATTCCCTGCCACCCCACCTGCTAGGTGGCTACCAGAAGGAAAGCAATTATTTCCCTTCTGTCCGACTGGGAGATAGAGTAGATCCTCAGAGTTAGAAACGCCAGAGTTACAAACAGATCAGTCAATCATACACCTCATTTGGAACCAGAAGTACACAACAGGCAGCAGCAAAGACAAAAACAAAACAAAAAAAAAAAACAGTACAGTACTGTGTTAAACGAACTAACAAAAATAAAGGGAAAGTTTTAATTTCTTTTTTGACAAAGTAAGGAAACTGTTTTTGTGCTTGTTTCATTTTAATTAAGATGGTTAAAAGCAGCATTTTTCTTCTGCAGAGTAAAGTTTGAAAGCAAAGTCAATGATCAGTTGTAAACTTTAAAAGAACGATCAGTGTTTTGTTCGGTGTTACGAACATGTCAGAGTTATGAACAGCCTCCATTGCTGAGGTATTCGTAACTGAGGCTCTATTGTAAATCATTCAGGAGTTTCAGCATGTTAAACTCTATTGGGAGGATGGGCAGGGATGAGGGGTGTGATTATGCTGAAAGGTGTTCATTGGTGCCATCAACCAGGTGTTTGATCTATAGAAAATTGCAGAGGTGCTTCAAGCCCTGGCTCTGCTAAACATATCAGGGGCACCATGTGTCCCCCATTTTTCCCCTTTTGGTTTTCTGATTTTTCCCAAAATCCATAGGGTTCTGCCTAGATCCTAGAATGTTGCCTGAAATTTTGGAATCAACAGCAAAACACTGGCCTCTTACTAATTGTATCACCTTACAGTCAGAAGGAATAGAACTGATCATTGAGAATACCTTAGCAAGTGAGCACAGGTCTTTTTTGGTAAGATAGCTGAAACTTTTTCCTCATCTATTGCTGAAAAAGCACTGCACTATGCTGAGGCACTGGAGAACACTTCAATCTACCTAAAATTGGTATCTATACAGAACAAAAAATGAACCAGTTTCCAGAGGCCAAGAATTCCAAAGATTAAAACAGGCTTAAAATTCCAGTGGCTATTTTAGCAGGCACTTTGTAGGAAAAAATTTGTGCCTCCTTAAGAGCACTTTAGTTCCTTTTAAACAAAAACAGATATTGCAGTCTCACCCATGGAACAGAAAAAAAAAAAAAAAAAAAGACTTCAGAATTACTCACATTTTCTGATACTGTTTACCATCACACAGAAAACTAGGGTATGTGGGTGATGCAAAACTAGTAGTATTCATCTATGTAACTGTGAAGAATGCTTGCTCATTTAATAAGTCATGACACACAACGGAGGTGCAACTATAAATACCCAACAAAAGAATCCACTGTTACTTTTGAAAAATAAAGCATATTTAAGACTAACAATTTAAGTTACAGTACAATTCAACACAAAAACAAGACTTTCAAATACCAATAATAAAAGAACATTTTATTAAAAATGGAAGTTTGTTAAAACTTTATATATCAAAACTAAGGCCACAGCTACTGCTAACAAAGTAAACTTCAAAAGATTTTTAGAATATGATTTAATTTAGAAATCTCATACAAAGCTATTTTACAAATGAATACTCAAACATTTTAGAAACTTAACACTGCTTACTCTAAAAATTAATGTTACAAATTACTGAAGTATCAGTACATAAAACATATGTTTATTTTGGTCCTTTGAGGAAAATAATTTTTTTGCATGGGTCCAGCTACAGAAATAAACAGAACCATAAGATGGCAATTAAAATGTTAACAGCCAATAATCCTCCCTTTTTGTTGTTGAGTTCATTTTCTTGTAACTTTAAACATCTCCGGTCATAATAGCAATGAACTCCTCCTGGTTGACTGTGGTAAGAGAGACAGAAGGTAATTAGACAAGCACAGTAGAGGTCTATAATAATGACAGGAAAATATTTTATGTACATGTTGCACATTTTATTTTAAAGCTTCCCCTTTTGTATTCTTAGACACTGATCCAATGCACATTGAAGTTAATAAACGCAGGTCTGGATTTTTTGCTTCCAATTTATAACAAGCTAAGACTCTTCATTAAACAAAATGTATTCACAACACTGTTTTCACAATTTTTAACAACGTAAGCCAAAAGTTCAGTATTTAGGCATTACTAAAGAAGACACTGAGGCCAGAAGCTCAGTGCACACCAATATTATCTTGCCATAGGAATAGTTCTATTTACCTATTATAAAAAGTAATTTTCAAAGAAACTATTAAAGAGAGACTGTAAGAGTCCAGTTTGGAATATTGTGCACAGTTCTGATCACTCTTATATAGAAACAGAGAAGTTATAAGGAAATGTTAAATGTATTCAACATTTCATCACTGGAAAAAAAATCTTTCATTGTGGAGGTGTTAGTGTCTCTCCATGGTTATGGCTGAATTTCAGTTTGCATTTAAAACAGGGATTCAACTGCTTTGTTAGTGTATTTTTCATATATATCTTCCCCAAAGTTATAGTACTTACAATGAATTTACAAGTAAATTTGTTAATTAGTTTGAGTTAAAATTAAACTGGAGCCTTAAGAAATTTAGCTTCTGTTACAGTGTTTCCTTTGCCCCGAATCATTTTAATAATGGAACAACAACTGTGACGGGTTGCTCCCCTTAGGACATCACCTGATGTGCTGAGATACTGCTGAGCTTGCCTGCTATGCTAGCCTGAGCACCCTTTATACCTGTCTTGCTGAGCCAAGCTATTAAGCCTCCTCCAGCACACACACAGGCAGGGCCACACCCAACTGCAGAACGAAACAGACCTGAATATCAGTTCTGGGAAGGCTCAGCTTAAGGGACTTGCCCTAGCACTGAGGTATCCACCTCCCTTGGAGGGCAGACGCAAAGTTATATTATGAAATCCGCCTCTAGCTGCCTCAGTTCCAGGGCTCTCTGATGTGCAGTCCTTTGCTCATCAATTTCCATCTGTTTTAATTCTAACCATCTCTTATGCATTTTTTTTTGCTTTCTTCTACTTCCAATCTGTAGAGCGCCAACATTTTGGTAACTTCACTTTCAGTCATTTTGCTGCTTTTCTGCCTCTACTTCCCTTCCCGAAAATAACAAACCATAACCACTTTGTCTGTTCTCTAGTCACCCCACTTAAAATCACCACCAGTATTTCAGGGCAATAAGCTGTGCACACTATCCTGCCTACTAAGCACCACCTGATGTGCTGAGATACCACTGAGCCTGCCTGTTATGCTAGCCTGGGCACCCTTTTTACCTGTCTTGCTAAGCCAAGCTATTAATCCTCCTCCAACACACACACAGGCAGGGCCACACCCAACTGCAGAACGAAAAAGACATGAATATCAGTTCTGGGAAGGCTCAGCTGAAGGGATTTTCCCCCAGCACTCAGGTGTCCACCTCCCTTGGAGTTCAGACCCAAAAGGTATATTATGAAATCTGCCTCCTCCCTCAATGTGGAGGAAGGTATGCACAGCCTCTTACCACCAAACCCCCCCATGCCCATTGTGAATTGTACAAATGGGTTTATATTATAGACAAGAAATAATTTCATTAACTATAAAAAGTTAATTAAGTGAATATAAAAGAGAGAACAAAGCAGATTACTGAGCAAACAAAACAAAATACACAAGCTAAGTTCAATATACTTAAGAAGCAGGTTAAAAAATAATTTCTTACCCTAAATATTATTTTAGGCAAGTTGCAAAGTTTTTGTGATTTAGAGTTCCAGTTATATTTCTTTTCAGACTGGACTCCTGTCTCAGTCTGGACTCCCTTCCCTCCCCCGCAACCTCCTTGCCTTCCCTTCAGATGTCTTTAGCAGTCTTTCTTCTTGGGCAGACAGGCCACGGAGAGGAGGAGTCCCGTTTGCCTCCCGCTCCACCCTTAAATAAGACATAAGGTGGGAATCCTTTGTTTCCCAAACTTGACTCCCCTTCCCTTTCAGTGGAAAGTTACAAGAAGTGCCAGATAACGTTTAGTATCAGCTGACAAGACCACCTGACCTAGTAGTGTCACAGTTACATCCGGGATGCCTCCCAGGAGGGAGAGAGATTAGTATCTTTATGGTCTTGTTGTTCCTCCCTGATGGCCCATCAAATCTGATGGCCTGTCATCTGGTGGGTGTCTTCCCAATACACCCCCAGTTGTAATTGTTATAGTCCATATTCCTAATTTTAGATACAGAAATGATACATGCATACAAATTGGATAATCACATTCAGTAAATCATAACCTTTCCAATGATATCTTACAAGACGCATCTTGCATAAAGTATATCTGTTATGCCATATCCACATTAGAAGCATACTTTCATAAAGAATATGGAGTGAAACATCAAAACAACCATGTTTCAAACTTTCCATATGGTTAAAATTAATTGAAATCTTATACACAAGCTAAATTTGAAGAAATTAGGCTGTAACTAAGTGAAGTTATTACTGATTGTTGTATCCAATCATTATGATTCTATAGGCTACATCAGTTCTCAAACTTCATTGCACCGTGACCCCCTCTGACAACAAGAATTACTACACGACCCCAGGAGTGGGGGACCGAAGACTGAGCCGCATTGCCCTGGGTAGGGAGGGAAGGAGGGAGGGGCCAAAGCTGAAGTCCAAGGGCTTCTGCCCTGGGCAGGGGGCATGTAACCTTAGCCCTGGGCGGTGGGGCTTGGGCTTGAGACTTGCTGGGGCCCAGGGCCAACACCAACCGTGGAGACCCCATTAAAATGGGGTCGTGACCCACAGTTTGAAAATCCCTGTGCTACATAAAGGTTCAGACCTAGAGCTGAAGTAATTCTTGAAGAGCCATTTTGACATCAGAGGTAACTCCACCAATCACTATACTTCCTCTTAAGCTAATCTGCACACACATTGTTGAAGGCTGATATTACATATATTCAAATCCAATAAATATTGCATGGAAGCATTCTTTCTGGGTTTCTTGCTTAGTGTTTATGCAAAACTTGTTCTATTTGGAAGTTTTCAAAACCAAGAAAATTCTAAGACCAAAAAGGAAAAAACAATTTAAGTTAAGAGTTCATGTCATTACCTTAAGAGTGAAAGTTACAGAGATGATGTACTTAATATCCCCAACTAAGCACTGCAAACTCCAGAGTTAAATTTACATGTAAATGAAAGCCAAACGTGTTAAGCAGTGGATATTCATATAGTTAAAGCACCCAAAAGATCTTCGTTCTAACCTGTCATGACAAGATAAAGGGAAAAATATCAATAAGTCTTTAACAATCACTTTAATATAATCTGTGAGCAAAACACTGAAATGTCTTACTCATAATCACATGCTACAGGACAGAGTTAAGGTTGAATGGATGACCTAACTGTGCATTTCCACAGATCAAAGTGTTTGGATTTCTTTTAAACCCTGTTATTCCCTCCCACCCTTAATTTACTGATATTTACGCTCCACATTAAATCCATTTTAATGTAGTTTTGTCTTAGAATGTAATAGTAAATGATGACTGAACAGAGACTGGTCAAAATTATATCTAGGATTAAGGTTACAAAAAAATGTATATGCTGATAAAGTGTTCAAGTACTAAAGGATAATCCCACCAATCAGAAACTAGGAATAAATAGGCAACACAGACCAAAACATTTAATATTAAAGATAACAGACGTATGGAATACATTACTGGAGTAGATGTATACAATATATAGGGTATAAATGAGTACAAGATAAAGTTTGTTGGTTTCTAGAAAAGGTGGAGGCTGAAGGACATAGTGAAAAGCAAAAAGACAGGTTTAAGAAACCAAAAGAGAGGATGCGTGCCAATCCACTTGGTCTCGATAACATCAACATATAGTCAGTTACAGTTCAATACTTGGTGTATATCATGTAAAAATCAGCTGCTGTGTAATGCATGCAAGCACAGAAGCTTATTTTCCAAGCTATGTATTAAATTTTTAGTAGTAAAACATGGATACAAGTTTTTAAAACATGGATATGCTTCATGTTTACTAGTAGACATATGATAAACAAGTATCAATGTGCATCGTGGCACACAGTATTTTGTCCTGCTGAAATTACAAACTAAGAAATTTATAAGTTACATTTTTAATATTGGGGAGAGGGGAGAGAGAAGGGAGATGCTGCCGCAAATTAAAGTAAGTAAACTGCACGAAAAAATTACATAGAAACTGTATTAATGCCTTTTTCACTTCTCTAGGTAAGCACTGGGATAAGAGAGACATATTGTACCTGCATACATGTTATTGCTTTACATTGGGGTGGACAAACTTTTTGGCCTGAGGGCCACAATGGGGAATAGAAATTTTATGGTGGGCCATGAACGCTCACAAAATTGGGGTTGGGGTACACCAGGGGGTGTGGGCTCTGGGGATGAGGAGTTTGGGGTGTACAAGGGTGCTCTGGGTTAGGACCGAAGGGTTCGGAGGACAGGAGGGGGATCAGGGCTGTGGAAAGGGGTGCAGGTTCCAGCTGGGGGTGCAGGCTCTGGGGTGGGGTTGGGGATGAGAGGTTGGGGGTGCCGGAGGGGGCTCCGGGCTGGGAGCGAGGGGTTTGGAGAGCAGGAGGGGGATCAGGGCTGGGGCAGGCGGTTGGGGTGTGTGGAGAGGCTCAGGGGATGCAGGCTCCAAGTGGCGCTTACCTCAAGCGGCTCCCGGAAGCAATGGCATGTCCTTTCCCCAGCTCCTAGGCAGAGGCGCAGCCAGGCAGCTCTGAACACTGCCCCATCTGCAGGCACCCCCCTGCAGCTCCCATTGGAGTGTGTAGAAGCCGGAGCATGCTGCGGATTTCGGGAGCCGCGTGGTGTGGCCCCCGACCCAGTGCTCTGGCCGGCGTGGGGCAGCCCCCAACCCAGCGCCCTGGCCGCACCATGTGGCTCGGCCCTGCTCCGGCACACAGTGTCCTGGCTGGAGGAGGGCCGAGCCGTGTGGTGCGGCCCCCAACCCAGCACCCCGGCTGGAGTGGGGCCAAACCGCATGGTGCGGCTCACGGGCCAGATTTGGCTTGTGGGCTGTAGTTTGCACACCCCTTCTTTACATAGTTAGTTTTCGGATCCACTGAGAGTCCACAGTGGCTTTTTACCAAGTCACATGGAATGTACATTCAGGGATCAGAATTTGACTTTAATCTATCAATTTTGTTCTCAGAAAAAGACATTGGGTGTAGCCCTACACACCTAGCAAGTTACCAAAGTGGCCTGCAAATTCTGCCCACATTCCTAATACATAACAGAATGATCTGCATGTACTTCAAATGTCTAGCATAAACATTAAGAATTACAAGATGAAAAGTGGTAGTGTCAGAGACAGTAGTATTTACTTATTTGTTTTCTGTCAGACCATATTGGTTCCAATCAGGATTGGACCCCATTGTGCTAAGCATTGTACAAACACATAGGGACAGCATCAGTAACTATGTTCAGAAAGCTTTATTCACCATCTGTCATAGAAATTTAATTGCATCTTCCATCCCCTATTGTGAAGGAGAAAGTCTACTTGTGTGCCTTTAATAGTGCCCATCATTTGGAACCAGGTTGAAGGAGCTACAGGCAAGTATACACTACAAAATTAAGTTAACTTAAGTTACAACAATGTACAGCCACCTCAGTAATTAAATCGCATTTGCGTGTCCACGCTATGCTCCTTGTGTCAGTGGTGCATGTCCTCACTACCAGCGCCTGCATCGATGCAGAGAGCTGCGCACCATAGCTAGCTATCCCACTGTACAACTTGCTACCTCCGAACACAGGGTGTTTTGGTAAGGGTGAGCAATGTCTCATGGAGGTAAATGAGTTGTACAGGGGTGATGGGGAACATGGTTTCAATGTCTCGTGATGCCCTTTTCTCCATCCCATAATTTTATCTGCATCCCATAATGTTCCATGCCTCTTTTCAAAAGTCCCACAAACCCGCACATCCACTCTGTGTGAAAAGCATGGATCCTGCACAGCTCTGCACTATTGTGATGAGAGTAGTGAGCACAGGGCACCTGATCCTGCAGTATTTGCAGAGCCATCAGAGGACCTGCAGGGACCGTGATGATTCTTTAGAGGTTAGCCTGCTGTGGGACATAAAAAGAAACAATTCAAGGTTGTTGCTGGCATTCACAGAGCAGCTGCAGATGGTGGGATGCCAGTTCTGGGCCCGAGATACAAGCACTGATTGGTGAGATTGCAGTGTTCTGCAGGTATAGGATGATGCACAAGGCCACATTCCTGGATTTGTGTGCAGAGCTCACCCCAGCTCTCCAGCACAGTGACACCAAAATAAGAGCTGCACTGACAGTGGAGAAGTGAGTGGCAATCACTGCATGGAAACTTGCAATGCCAGATTCCCGAATGATCAGTAGCAATCAATTTGGAGTGGGGAAATCCACCCTGAGGATTGCTGTGATGCAAGCATGCAGGGCCATTAACTGCGTCCTGCTGTGAAGGACTGTGACTCTGAGCAATGTGCAGGACTTAGTGGATGGTTCTGCAGCAGTGGGGTTCCAGAACTGCAGTGGGGCAATAGATGGCACGCATATCCCTATTTTGGCACCAGACCACATTGCCACACAGAGTACATCAACATAAAGGGCTACTTTTCCATGGTACTGCGGTGGTAGATCACCGGTGACGTTTTACTGACATCAGTGTGGGATGGTCAGGGAAGGCACATGACACTTGCATCTTTAAGAACACGAGCCTGTTCAGAAAGCTGCAAGCAGGGACTTTTCTTTCCAGACCAGAGGATTACCATGCTGATCCTTAGAAACCCAGTCTACCACTTTCTCCCGTGGCCCATGAAGCCATAAACCAACCACCTCGACAGTAGTAAGGAGCACTTCAATTACAGGCTCAGCTGAATGTGCCTTTGGCCATTTGAAAGGCTGCTGGCACAGTCTACTCAGTCTACAAGTCCACAGTCTACACAGTCTACAAGATTAGACCTCAGTGAAAAAAATATCCCAATGGTTATAGCTGCCTGCTGTGTGCTTCAAAATATCTGTGAAGCAAAGAAGGAAAAGTTTCCACTGGGGTGAAGGTGGAAAGGCTGTCAGCTATAAGAAGAGCTCAACAGGGAGCTATATCACTCAGGGAGGCTTTGAAAGACCATTTCAATAGCGAGCCAGAGTAATGCGTGTTGCTGTAGCGTGCTCTGCCATTGTTTTTTGTACCCCAATATGAACCTTGTAATGAGTGCTGTGTGTGTAGTAATATCCTTGTCCACTCTGTCCGCCAAGGCGATCCTTCAAGACCTGTGCTGAGTATCTGAAACACCAGAGGTTTGCAGGCACTTTTGGAACATGCCATCCTATGTCCTCTTCCTTCTCCTTATCTGGCTGAGTTGCTCTGCTGGCATGCACGGAGAGACCCTCAAGGCCACATTTCCAGCAGCAATGTGCAGAGGTTCTATTGAGAATATATTCACAAAATAAACGGAAACTTCGTATAATGAACTCACTACCTTCAATCCACACAAGTTGCAAGCACTACATTCTCACTGCTTCTGGGGATTCACAAAGCACAGCAGGAGTCCCAGCCCTGGTGAGTACAGACCGGGGATGGGATGTGTGTGGAGTTTGGACAATAAGGGGGAGGTAGCTCACAGCCATGCAAATAGGGCAGTTGAACAGAATACAGGCACTATTTTCCACAGGCGGTGGTGATTTCAGCAGAGCTCTCTCACTCTGGAGGGTAACAGAGGC